>NC_133204.1:39312322-39494822 GCF_958299795.1 Porites lutea
TCACAGGTCAACCATCCGAACTGTTCGAGGCAGCAATGGCTACGTGATCTCTCATACTGTATATTTACTGTGTACATTATGTGTATTTTCTGTCATTTACTGTATACTGTGCTGACTAGTCTTTCCTTAAGAAAAACAATCGTCTTCCTTTAAGATTTTCCTTTCAGATAATCCAGATAACATAAAAAAGAATTCGCTTTTAGTTTGTCTTGAAATAGAAAATGCTTCTTTCACATTTGTGGTTATAAAAACTATCTGTTTAGTACTTCAGTAAACTAGCATTAAGATACTGGAAACTATTTCTACCAAAATTACGATCGACTCAAAACAAACGATCTAGTTATACTTTGTTATTAGATATCAACGAGTGTTCCTCGTCGCTGATGCCTGTGACGTTAATGCCAAGAGCAAAAATACGTTGGATCTTAGACATACAACGGATTAATTCCTCCCTTCACGTCCAACGAGAAGTCTATAGCATAAATGTGTAGAGACTGCGAAAACTGATCCAAATAACTCGCGTGTATTGTTTTCCCTTAACTTTGTTCTCTCGACATCCCTGCTATCTGAGAGTTCTCTGGGGGATGTACTTTAGGAATGTTTGGGTAGAGATGTCGTGCCGGTTAACCTCGCACGCAAGCGTTTTTAGGGGAGTCGTATTTTCTTCCTTATTTCCTCCCTAAAAACGCCAGCGTGGGAAGTTATGTGGGGTTTATAGATTCCCACGACCCGCGAGAGAACGCGCGGGCGAGCAGATTTACGTCTCCTTTCGCGAGCTACTCTAGCGTGATTTCTCGAGACTACCCCAAATGAAGAACTTGCTAGCAGGCTATACCCTTCACAGCGGCACATACCTATAGGGTCCATATATGGCAGTACCCACCCTCAGCAGAGAGCCCGGCACAGGCTAAGGCGAGGGTCCGTCAAGGTGTCGACTTTCCTTAGCCCTCCCGTCCTGTCCCGTAAGGTCTACAGTAAATGCATAAGAGATCACATAGAGCGAGTGACACCACGCTGCCGCGAAGAAAACGATTTCAACCTTTCAATGAACTTACTTCGCTTTTCAATAACGTGCGAACTGTCAAGTCACACATTTAACCAACGATAACGTTGGTTACGGAAACAAATATTTTAATAACAGGTTCTTAAAGTCAGGTCTGTGGGCTGTAATTGGTAGATATTCTATCTTTCCTTTTCGTTTCTTTCTTTAAAGGTTCGTTGGTAGTCATCGTATAATTATGATTGACGGAAGCGAATTAAACGTAACTCTTGGTAACACTTTTGAATTTAAACCTCGCACGGTTTTGTTAGCCTTCTTGATATGTCCAATTCTTCTTTTACTCGTTACAAGAAGGTGTATCCCTTTATAAATGGTCTGGTTTTCTTGACTCCTTTTCAGGCATTTAGGAAAAAGGAGAGGTGTTTGTTCTAGACCCCCTAGCCTACAGGGGATGTGTAAAATTGCTTTGCTACTCCTCTGACACCAACAAAGAAAGCGGGGTAACAAAAGATTACACCACAGGTTTAAGAATTGCCTTTTGCTTCCAAGCTGCCTACTCGGTTCCGATAGAAATCCAACGCGGTGAAGGGTCTAAGGCATAGCTCTTTATATCGGTAAGATGGAAAAACACTGGCAAGGATGTCTCGTTTACCGGTCGTTTCGATACAAGTTTATTTAGTCGATTTGTAAATAGTTTCATTTCACGTACTTGTTTAAAGAACGAAGGATCCAAAATGTTATTCTTGTTGACGCGCAAACTACACTTGAAATGATCAAAATTTTTGTGTAGTTTCACTGCTTGAGCTCGTATCGAAACGATTTCTACCGAAACGACTTTGTATCGAAACGACCGGTTTCCGGTTATCTCAGATAGTTTTTGTAAATGCCAAAATAATATAGAAGACTGCGAATTTTGATCTTAAAACGCGCAAACGAGTCTACAGTTAACGTTTTGAAATAGTTATTACCTAAAAATATTTGTATTAAAGGATTTAGTTGACATCAACAAACTGTCTGGTAACGCATCAAGCTTTAAGCAAAGGAAACGACAAACTCATTTTTAAAGTACTTTGTCTAGTCTTTCCAAATTTCTCTCGTTTGATCATGATCAAGAAAAAAGAAACTTCTGCTGCGAATTTAGCACGAGGAAAACCAAAGTAGAGTAATACTTGGTAACTTGGGCCATCTTAAGCAATACTTCCAAGTTCACAGTCTCTTAGGCTATGTGTCCATAATACCGGATAGTTTTTCGTGTCGACGCGAAAAGCTTTCAGGTTGACTATGAACAACAACGGGCCAAGAAAGGAACAAGTCGTTCATACAAAACAAACATCAACTACATCGATCAACATCGTACCGGAGCAGTTGGCCCAGAGGGTTTGGCGTACTAAACTTCCGTCTCAAAGGTTTCCAGTCCTCGCTCATACTTATTCACTTCCGCTACGGTCCGACTGTACCAAACTTATCCGATATGTGACGCTTCAAGTTCGAGATCAGCGCGACGCAGCTTCGCTCCGTCAGGGAATAGCGCCGAAGCCACTGTTCTTATGTGTGAACACGCAGAAGCCCTTTCCGGTACGCGCGCTCTGATTCCGTTGATATTAGGGAGCTTAAACAAAGACGTTTTTGAGCGACGCACGTCAACTGGAAGTGAGACCTTCTCCCTTTTTATATGCCTGTACACTACCAAATTTGTATTGCTGAGTTTCTTTTCTCCTATAAAGACGATTTACCCAAGGGTTTCAACCAAACCACAGCCCAATGCTGCAAAAAGTCCACTTCCGGTTGACGTCCGTCGCTCAAAAACGCTGTTGCTTAAGCTCCCTTATAAAAGCGCCGGCCTACTATTGCATGTAAGGTCGCTTACCACTAGTCCGCAGAACTGGCCGGCCAAGGTAGCCCAAACGTTAAGAGAATTACACTGTTCATCAGATACGCCAAGCTAGATCAGCCTAATACTATAGGATACCGAGCCGTGTTGGGCTGATTGCGAAAACTCTAAGAAAAGGACTATTTCCTTTTTAAGATATATGTATATAGAGAACCGGTCTCGCCAATCAGACCTGACTTTAGTGAATGCCTCAAGTTTCTCCAAGTCCTGAATTGGCCAAACATTTACTTGTCCTCGCGGCTGAAACTGAAATGGCTATAGTTTGTTAACTGATGGCTGAGAAGCATCCACAACTGTCAGCTGAGATGACTGAACTTTTTTTTCCCCATACATATGAATGTATAATTTTTTTTATTGCTTTTTTATGGACCGAGGCGAGGTCTGTTGATGATTTTCGCGGCATATTAGACGTTTCCTCTGAGTGTACATCCCCTTCCCCACCCCTTCCGCCCGTACTTTTTAGCAGTTTCTCTTCGTGCCATACTCCATAAGACTGAGAACCTGTTCATAGGCTATTTTCATGGGTTTAGATTTGCTGAAGACCACGAGGATGCACAAACCAGGCGTTCCTGGTAAAAAATTGTTGTTGAACCTGTTCAAGTCGTAGGATACGATTCGAAAAGCGTTTTTCTTACTTACTAATAAAACTATTTTTACATATCGCCACGTTGCTGGATATTCTACGCAGTTAGAACTCATTAGCACAAGTCCGATTGCTAGTCAGTCAACGGCCGCTCGTGAATGTTGAGACGACATCCTTTTTAAAAGTGTTTATTTTCCCAAAATGCTCCACGGAATAACCATGGATGATTAAAACTTCAAAGGAAAACCTCTTAACATCAAGAATTTCTTATCTTAAGTGATTCTTTAAATTCGTTGTGTATAGTATAAACCGTTTAAGAACGCTTTTTTATTTTGAGGCTACTAGTAATAAACCAAGTACCAGTTTTTAAGGGTCAAATCGCCAATGAACTGCGTTAGTAAATACGCAAATTATGTTTATTCGGCGGTGAAAGCTTCTACAAAAGAGAATTGTTTTAGTTCGATTATTTTGCGCCTACATGACATCTATCGCGTTAGATCATTTAAAAATTAATAAAAGCAACTCTTCGCGATCGTGGAGCTTTTCATAACCTGGGGAAAACATTTCAATCTTGGTGTTAAATGAAAATTAACTCCACAAAAAAAAGAAAAATTCTTTACGGAAAGAGTCGCTTCGAATGGGAAGCAAACGACATGCAATATCGGACGTCGGCGTGTGGTTCATTATAGCTTTACAAACCTAGATTTCTTTCTTTTTTTAGCGATAATAAAGTAGAACTGCGGAACAGCCCTTGTGTGTATTCACATCAACTAAAGTTCTTTATTTTTTCTTTAATTCACACATAAGCGCGTGCATCGTGGGATTAACAAAGCTTGTGTTTTGAAATTCATATAATTTAAACTCGACACTGACATCAACAAACACCCTGTATATTGATATTTTATGGCTGAGAGCAACGTTTGGTTAGTGATTGGGATCAAAAGCTACTTGTGTGCACAAAGAAATGATGGTATAACAAAACATTGTTATGGTGTCACGTAATTATGTCAAAAAAGTCACATAAAATGGCACCGAAATACATTTTTGAGGGACAAATTTTGTTGTTTTGAGAGAAGTAATTTATGACCAAAATAAAGTAAGAAAATGGACTTAAATTATGATGAAATAATACGTATATAAGATCTTGTTTTTCTCACGTTTCTTTAAAGTGCTGTCAACATTATGCAAATTTTTTCTGTAGGCTTCTATGGATATGCAAATTTTCAATGCTATCAAAACGACCCATACATGTATTCGGCATAACTGAAAAACGATGTTACCAAAAAATAACCTTTAATGAAAAGATTAAGAGATCGAAGCTTTAATCCTCATTCGCCTAAGTGTTAGCGGATTTCAACAATGGGATTACCAATGAGACACTTAGATGTAAGTCGCTGGGCAAAAGCTAAATCGCATGAGTTTTAAGGCAAATGAAGAGAAACGAGAGCATATTTGAGTTTCCACGGAGATACTTGTCTTCTCCTTGATCTTATTCACAAGAATCGGAGAAAATTTTTTCGACATAAAAGTTTGTTACAGCTAACGAGAACCGGAAATAAGATGCTTTCTATTTCCTGTACTTAAGGGCATGATTTTTAACACTGAACCGCGAAGCCTCGAAAGTAGTCATACATCGTTGCAGCAAGATATTGAAAATGCAAAACGCACCGAAGTTTACAGGGAAAATTCCACAATGGGAAATTACTTTAAGGAAAGGAAAAAGGTTTATTTTTTTCGTTTATTTAACATTAGGTATCCAAAACCAAGGAAAAAGTTTGTCTCAATAACGTTAGGAGCTAGCCAATCACAATCTTCGATGACTTTGTTTAGGTATTGCTATCACGTGTAGGAGTCACGTGGGTACCGTTGATTTTCCTACGAAACTTCTGATTGGTCAAAAGATAATTGGATCTGTCAAGACTAATAATTGCCATGATGAAAGCAACAATAAGCTGTCAATTATTATTTTTAGTCCCCTCCCCGGAGAGTTGGACTGGTTAAACTTGGGAATATGGAAGAAAACGAAGCCACGCGAATTAGAGAAAATTTGTAAAGCTAGTCGTGTTCGCGGAAATTCCCCCCGCGCTAACAGCGCATGGAAAGCCGTTAAAAAAATTCAGAATTATTTGGGCTGAGTGCGGTTTGTCAGCTTGGAGAATTGATCGAAGGACAGTTCAGTGTGTCGCCTTTGTTATTGAGTGAGCTGAAGTTTTGAGGATTTTTTGTGTGGTTGAGCTTATTATTCAAAAATCGGCCCGACATAAGGCTGTGTGCTTTCAGAAGAGGTCCTTCCAAGCACGATTCCCTAAGCACTGGAACACTTTGACGAATGAATCCGCACGCGGGAGATAAGGAGTTGAGCGATCTACTAGACTTCAGCGCGGTTAGTATAAGTTGAAAAATTTCTGACACACTTGCATTCGCAACTTGACTAGATGTTGCGATTAGCGAACGCTGTTGGCTGCACTTTATTAACGATCGTATTTGCTTTGCGTGTTGGCAATTTTTTTGCTCAGATGTTCTCGCCGCCGGGATCCATGGTCGGCAGTAAATCTAGTGGCTCTCTGACGGAAGCTGGGTTATCGAGTTCCATGCACGCATCTCGAACAGGTGCCCTTTGCGTTTTGTTTGTCTGTCGTTCGCCATGAATTAAACTTGATGCATGGAGCTGATAGAACCTGTTACTCTCACTAGAGTAGCTCGAACCGGTTCTTGGCTCCAATGCACATGCTTCTTTGCCATCAGGACTTAAAAGTATTGACTTTGATGGCTGTATTTTATTTTTTCTTTTGTAGGTTCTTTAGACGAGACACCCACGTGGCAGGCCAGTTCTGTGTCGGCCTATGAAGCTCGGGTAAGCAAGTAGTGAATGCAGGAGCTAAATCGGTGATGTTACATGCGCTTGAAAATTAAAACAAATCTTCAAAACAAAAGTCATGTAAAACTCGGTTTACATGTCAACAGCAACATTTATTCAAAATTAGGATCACTAAAGCTACCGCACGTGCCCGAACGGAAACTCTATATTTTTAAGCAATAATTTGTTACTTTATAAAGATGCAAAATATTTTACTAACAAGTGGCCCTCTTAGTTGTGTATGTTAGCGAAGCTCATGCTGGTTGGAAATGCCCTTCGTTTTTATAACTCGGCATTTTTAACACTTCACTGAGCAAAAGCTGAGCGACTGAATAAATAAAGCTACAAATGAGTGATCGTCTTTTAATTTCACTCATATTTATATGCGTTTTTTTTTCTTTTTCAGGGTTACCAAACGGATGGCCATGGTGTCTACAGCACGATCGACGATGTTGAAAGCGACTTTATTTCCCGCAAAGGATCTAGCTTTGCAAGTTCATATCTCAGTTCAAATTCGTTAGGAATAGGTAAGATGATCTGTTAACAAAGAGAAAAAAATTTCGGCGACATTTTAAATGCAAAATTATTCTTTAGCACTTTAATGGTACACAGATAAAGCTCTCCACGTCTTTGCTTTGTTGTTGTTATGTCGCTTGCATGAAAGCCATGCCTCGTTGCCTCTTTGATATTGTTCGGATGATCAAAGCTCTTCTGATCTAAACACTGACGCGTGCTTCAGCTCGATCTCGTCAAAACTGATCGTGAAAACCTTTGAACGACTTGAAAGGCAAGACAGTGGGAAAGCAATCTCAACTTTGCATGGATACCCTTTTGAGAAATTGATTGCCTTGTTTTTCAGTGAATTCACAATGGTGGCGATAAATGTCGAACCCTTTTTAGCGGTTGAAACTGCTTTTCGCATGATAGATTTTGCCAACCTAAGACGGTCAAATCGGAGACGAAATTAACGCAGAAGAGTTGTTTTAGAGGTTTCGATTTCCTCCTTGAATTTGCGATTATTTTAATATTATAACTTGCGATGCTTGGTAAATAAAATAACCACATTTTATTTTTGTTCCCTTCAATAATATCGAGGCGTTGAATTAATTTATTTGGTTGGGCATTTAAACAATAACAGCATTTTCTCATGATTTTCCACTGCGCTGAAAGTGCTGAAAGATTGAGTGATTATATCAAATGTATACTTTATTCTATGAGAAATGTTTTCATTCACCATTGTCTGGGTAAGAAAGTAGATATGATAATGTCAGCGAATATGCTTACTCACTGTTAGCCCCACCCTCTGTTTTTTACGAATCCTTTTTTCGCTCCGGGCTTAAACTTATAGTCCTATAGTACGTACCGTACTTCCAACTGGATGCCACAGATACCTTTTTCAAACACATATTACAAGGTTGATTTGATGTGATGAATAAATCCGCTTTATATCTTGTTAACTAAAACACTGTCACTTATTCACACATTATTGCTTGTTGTTGGACCGTTTATTACGCACTTGTTGCCAGTTACTGAAATTCATCAGGGTGGATGACTCTTTGCCAGGTGAAAGTCTCAGTCAATTAACACTGCATTAAGTAATGTAACATATTTTGAAGCGGTAATTGGATCAAAAGTAGTTGATTTGGCATTTTCTCTAAACTTTAAGCTCAGTTTAACGTTAAAAGAATACATCTGTTTACAGTGACAAGTTTTTGGTGCAAATTATTCGCTTTCATAAACTTGGACATGTTAAACAGTACATGTCATCTTGTACACACTGCATTGGAGTTGTTCTCTAAGAAGTGACATAAGTTAAATACAGGTTTACCAGCTTTTATAAATTTCATATGCAAATATATTTTTTATTTGATTGCTCTACACTGCAAAATAATGTGCTATTGCTTTCCTAAATGTGGGTTGAATACTTTCCTGCATAAACTAAACATCTCAAAAAAGACAGAATGCTGAAATGGCTTGATTCTGAATAAACTGGCCATATCTGTTTCTTAGCAGTAAATGATGACATCTTTGAGGCCCTCTGAGCGGGGGTGGGGGGGGGGATGTATGCCCCTAATCTGAATTTTAAATATGTTAAATACATTTGACGTGTGTTTTAAGGAGTTTGTCTTGTCCCTGTCAGTATTTAACCCATCTTTATGTCATTTGTTGACATTTCATCCAGTTTTATATTATGAGGCCATGTCTCTTGTCGGAATTTTACCCTAACCGGCCCTCATCATTAAGAAATGCATTTTGAATATAATTTTGTCCTAAATATTGGGTTCAAGTGTTTCCACTGCACTTTTTTATTCAGATTTACCTAGCAGATATTCTTTTGAAAAGGCATCAACAAAACCTGGATTGTATCAACCCCTGATAATTACTCAATCACGGGTTGATGTCGCTGCTGCTTTTTGAAAACATAGGCACTTTTAACGTGCATGAGCTATTTTGAATGCGTCAGTGTAACTGTACCAAGAATGATGAAGCTACCTTTTTCATCCTAAATACATACTGTTTTTTGTGCAAAACTGGGTATTGCTGTACATGAATGAAAACACGAAATGTTCAGCTAAGTCGATCCTCATGCTATATATTCACTTTCCTCTGCCTTTCCCTGATACATCTATTGCAAGTTAAGCAAACTGTTAAAGTACAATAAATATCAATTCACCAAACGTTGATTAGAGGGAAAACTCTCTTTAGAGTTTCTTAAGAAAATGTAGCTTATCAAATACCAAACAGTTACAAAATATCAGGATTTTTATCATTGTGGTAGATGGTTGCATCATCATAATTCATGAGGTTTTCATGTGTGATTCTTCTCAATGAAACAGTCTTTGACTCTGACAACTTAATTTTTCATGTTTTAAAAGCTATTGCTTGTTAAAAAACAAGAGCGTTTACTTAAGGCATTGGTTACAAAACCAAACAGGTCTTCATACGTTCAAGTTACTATTATTACTTTGAAAAGCCAATCTGCATAAGATGTACAGTCACACATACAGCCAGCACGTGAAAGTGTTAGACTTTGCCCCCTTTTGTGGTTCGTACGTGAGGGAATTCGAGTTATCACAAAGTAATCTAGTAAATAGGATTATAAAAAATATCTGGTGCACACAGTTTGAACGTGAAGATGTTGAACTTTGCCCCTTTTACAATTTGTACGAGAAAGAACACATATTGTTTACAAGATTACTTTGCTCAAACGATTTTTTAAACAAGTCACCTCCTTTTCAAACATGTGCAATTAAATTATGCATCATTTTATGTTAAGATTGTTACACGAACATCATTACTTTACTTCCAACAGAATTGTCAAATTGCTGAAATACTGATTTCTACTCATCTCATGTTATTCCACTCAATAAAACAATCTCTAATTATTTCATCACCTGGCTACTTCCAAGTTTATTCGCTAACGCAAAAGTTATGCACCTTAACTTAGCCACTGGGTAAATTAAATACATTTTGATTACTTTTATGACAGCAAACATGTATTAGATATGGTTGCACTTAAGTTGCCGGAACATGAATTTAAAGGTTTATTGAACAATGTACAAGAGAAATTAAGCATGTTTGCGGAAGCAATTTACTTGGTACAGCTTTAAAGAATCAGCTCTTGTTCAAACTTCTAAAAACACAAACCCTGCACCTCCAAGTTAAATTCAATATCTAAATACCAATTATTAACGTTTCATTTGTACACCTTTGAAAATATGATTTTTTATACTTCACTTTGTAGCAGGTGAAACATAATTGACGTATGTTGTGCCGTTCACTATGGCTGAGATCATAAATGTCTTGAACCAGCAGTCACACTAAAATATATGAACCCTTAATTAAACAGCCGCATCACTCATCATTTGAATCATGAAGATATTTCAATGTTATGCCTCTAAACACGTAACACGTAATTAAAGATGACAAAATTGTGAAGAACCAAAATGGCAGTTTAAAGTACCTTTGTTTGACCTTTACCGCAGCAATGCAATGTTTAGATGCCAAAATCTCATTGGTTCCTAGCATAGTACCGCATAGTACCTTCAACCTTATTGGCCCCTGCAACACACATCCAAACAGACAAAGCCATAAAGATACATGCTTAAACCACTGACATTTGAAGCAGGTGAAACATAATTCATGTACATTTTGCCGTTCACAATAGCCGCATTAGATCATAAAATGTCTTGAACCAGCAGCCACACTAAAAAATGAACCCTTAAACAGCTGCATTACTGTACTCAGCTTTTGAATCAAGAAGATGTTTCAATTTATTAAAAACTGAATTATTGGATAATGCAATTCTAGAGCGCTGATCGGCTTAGCCATCATGGTATATGAGCCATTATACCATGCTCTCCAAATAGGGCAATTGCACGTGTCTGCTCAAAATTAAAAACAAGTTGAGAGTCGGTTGTTTTTACAAATAAAAGTCGAGAAAAATTCTCAATATTTTGTGGGTGTTTTTAATAAAATAATATTATCATTCCACTCGCGCTTGTTGGGTATGTGATGATTATAGCCAACTCAGTGCTACGTGCCTCGTTGGCAAGTTTGTTCACTTATTCATCGACAGACACCCCTCATTCTGTTTTGAGTCTCTTTAACCCTTTAAGCCCTAAGAGTGATCAGCATCAAATTCTCCCTGTGATATCAATGCTTTGTAAAACAGAGGGGTTATGAAAATTATGGACATGATCACACAAAATGAATGTCCTTGTTATTTTATCAACTTCTCTCCACCACATCTCTAGGAAATGAATAGGGGAAAAAATGAGAATTCAAATTTTGATCTTAGGGTTTAAAGGGTTAAATAAGAAAGTTGGAGACGCACCTACACCTGTACACAGGAGTCACCTACATCAGGCCATTCTTTTTATTTATCGTTTTTTCATATACAAGTTTGCTAAAAATAGCATGCGGGTGAAATTTACCTTCTACAGTGGCCACTCTCCTGGGCTATTTATCAAGCCAAAAACCCCTATAAATAGGCTTCGCCAAGAAGACAATGAAAATGTATGTAGTGGTAAGGAAGCGGGGAGAGGATGGAAATACTGAAAATATGATTTAAAAAAACATTGTATATTGTCCTGTATCATTTAAGTGGAACAAATTGTACTTTCACGAGACATTATTTAAACATTTTGTGATCTTAGCCTTCATGGAGTTTAAGGGAAAAGTCATTGTACACAGTCTCTTACAGATTAACGATTAGCAGTCTATTTCATACAGTGTACTTAGAAGTAAAGTATTTGATGGTTTGTAAAAGGCAACAGGAACTCATGACTGTCTTTGTTTTCTAGCAGGATACAGAGATTCAGGGCTAACAGGAAGCCAGGTGGGTTTTACTTTATTTCTATTTTAAAATGTTAATAATACAGCTGTGTGATGTTCTACAGGTGACAATTTAGACGGAAATCACTACTCTAATGCAAAACAGAGTTTCATAACCAAGTGCGTACTGATGGTAAACAGAAGGCGCCAAAAAAATTATGTCATTGCTAGTCTGGGACAAGTGGGTTTTCTTGCTGGGCAAGTAACTTTTAAAACTTGCTTGGAAAATGGTTGAGGATCCAGGCAAGTCATCATCTAACAAAATCATTAACTAAGACAAGCAAGCAGTGGCCCCTGAGGCAAGAAAAATGAAGGAGGTTCCTGCCCAAAACACAAGCTGCCCATGCCAGTTGCATTTTTTCAAAGTTTATGTTTTCGTTAGAAAATGACTTTTCTTTTGCCAGGGAAGGTCAGGAACAGCCCGCGTTTAACCTTGGGCTTATTTTAACTTAACTGGGGCTATATTTTTTAATTGGAACTCTTAGAGAAAATTAAAAACCAGTTGTTATTGTTATGATAGTGTAAATCAGCACCTGTACAGCTTTGTCTTTAAAATAACGCAGAAACACACTATAAAAAGCGGAGTCTTGCTAGAAAACGTGTTGCGTCATAGAGTGAAAAGAACCTGGCTGAGAGGACTACAATCTTTAATGGATAACGTACAGTTTCTGAAGGTGATTTCTTGGAAAAAGGTAGCCCTCTACATGTAACATGTCCATGCCATTTGTGGTACAGGGATAATTTCATTTCAAACACACAGTTTAGTCGCCCTTGTTGTGGATAACAGAGAAGCTCTAACAGTCGCCTGTTAGCTGCACATTTGTGCATTTTATTTTAAGAAGTAGAAACCTCATGAGTCAGCTTGTAAAATCTAATCTACGGTACTTTTATATTTTATCAGAATCCAATTAAATCTTATGCCATAGGATAGTTGAAAGAGTGAGTTGATGAGTCATTTAAGCAATGCTTCTAAAGAATTTGAAATTGTTTCTCAAGCCATTACTGCAACGTTAGGAGAATTCAAAGAAGTATTGTCAGCCAATTTTGTACTGATTAAAACATAAGCAGCTAAAACTATCATAGTTGTCTATCACTAACCGACATGTTTTTGACAGGCTGGTCTGCCCCCACCATTACAAAGCTCTCATGATGTTTCTCTGTCAAGTCCAGATTGTAAGTACTTTCTTTGTTAACTAACTCAGGCACGGTTCTGCCTTTCACTGGTTATTAAGTTATTAAGACCCTGAGTAGTCCTATGTTGAGGTTCAGTCAGGGGTTTCTGGCACAGTTTACGGACCAAAAGATTTAAGTAATCATGAATCACAGAAGTCAAAATTTCATCTCAGTTTTTGAGTCATGATAATCAGCATGTGGAGTGCCGTTTTTTTAGTCCTGTTCTTAAGAAAAGAAAAAAGTTGCAAAAGAGTATCTGAAAAAACAGCAAAGTGGCAAAAAGGAAAAGAAAGACTCATGCAAATGGCAACTTACAGAGCTTCATCATTCTCATTTGATGTTTTCGTAGTCTTCATAGTCTTTTACTCATCTTCCAGAGGTCTCTAAACTGAACATCTTGAGAAAAATTGGTAATGAAATCACGAATATGATTCCATGTATCACGGAAATACCCCTGTATGACCCTCTATATTTTCTTCACTGATCTACATTTGTCGATAAGTTTGTCAAGTTTATTTTTAAATCAAAAAGTGACAGTTTACAAACTGCTCTACCCACTACACTATCAGGGCTAGGCTAGGCATGTGAAGCAAATCGGGTAGGTTGCAACATACTGAAGGTCTAAGTAAATAAAATAACTAAATAAATTACTTAAGAAACAAAAAAGAATTTGTTTAGCAACTAACTAGGGATTCACTTTAAATTAAAATTAAATCTAGCAAGATAAGGTAAAGGCTAAACAAAGCTCATCTGCTTTACTGTACAGTTATCTTGCACGAGAGGTGCCCACTTAATACCTACTGTTTGTACATGTAATCTATAAGTATTTTGCTACATACATGTTTACCAGAATTTAGCAATAATTCCTCGAAACCAAATGGGCTCTGAGTCAATAGCCCATGAGGCCGAAGGCCAAGTGAACCATTGACTCAGAGGCCATGCGGGCGAGTGTTTTGGTAATATCCAACTAGTTGGTCAAAAATATCGAGACAAAACAACTTTAGCTAGTTAAAGCTAGACTTTAATCCTTTTTTGCTGCCAAAAAGCCAGCACTTTTCGCTACTAGTGGGCTATAACATAATTATAGCCTAGTAGTAGATCAACCAATCAGAATGCAGCATTGATAATAGACCACCAGTTGGATTTTACTAAAAAGATTTATGTGGTCTTCTGTTTGCGTTAATGTCGTTCATAAGCTACCTGCCTGCTCAGTGAAGTTTACAAAAAGAGTAATGCATGTATTTGCTAAACTATTCAAACTATTTCAAAATGGTTAATATAACAAAACTTGGAAATTCATTTGTCTCAAATCAATAGTTTCCTATTGAGAAGGGCTTGACTAATGTATGCATCTGTCATCTTTGATCGATAGGGAATTGATTTTTAAATTAAAAGAATTGAAACACTTTATCTTAAGTAAACCATAGCATTCTTCTCAGGCAATTGACGTCAAGTACTATCGTACGGATCATCGTTATTTCTTTTGGTTTATTCAAAATAATTTGAACCAAAAAGACCATGGCAATTATGACAATAGAACTTAATTAGTTGTGGTATTCTGGTATGTGCACATAATATTGTAAGTGCATGGAAAATTTAAGTATAGTTTAAATGAGAAAGGACTGAGGAATAGCAATGAAAATCAAGCTGCTGCAGTACAAGACTGAGACAAATTGAACAACTGATGATAGTCTAATATGATTTAACATCTAAAACTTCATTCAATTAAACTTTGTTTGTAGAATAAACATCTAAAACGTCATTCAATTAAACTTTGTTTGTAGAATATCCAACATAAAAAAGTGCTGAACAAACAATTTGTTTATACGTATTTTAGGGTAGGTCTTTCCTAAATGAGTGCTGTATGGGTAATCATATGCCTAACTAACTTCATGCATATATGAATACCTCCTCAAACACTTGTTTGTTTAACTGCCAACCACTTATGCAAAGGTAGAAAACTAATAATTATACAAGTTTTCAGGGACGTTGTTTATTAGTGTACATGTAGCTGTGTTGTAAGGCGTTTAATTCTGCATCTTTGTTAGCTCATCTACAGAAATTACCCGCACACAACTGAACTGAAACAAATACAGCTCAGTAGTAATAAATATTTATGAAGTCAAGATATGAATACCGCAGAATGCAGAGCACACATATTAATACTGGTTGTATAACTGAAACATATATAGTGATACAGGCTCTTACAGCAACTACCTTAGATCCTGGTTAAAAGTACTTCCCCCCTTTTTTTTATCTTGGCACTAAGAAGAGAATTCATGACAGTGCACTGCTCGGTTCAAAACACAGCTCAAAAGTTTGAAAGTGATTACTTATTGCTACTTTTTAAACTTCATAATATTCTTTTGTCTGTTTAAAGAATCTGTTAATATAAACTCTACACTCAGTTAAATGCTGAAATGTAAACACAAAGTAACAAAGTTAATAGAAATTTTGCACAAAACTATGTGAAGTATTTAAAAATATTTTTGCAGTGCACAACAACTCACCTGCTGTGAGCATAATTATACTATGTTTTTCATCTTTCTAATTGTCTGCGATTTTGAAATCAGAACCTTTGTGTGCAAAATACACTGTTTAACTCAAAGATTAATGAGAAGTTTAGGTATACAAGCAGTACAGACAAATAGAGTAATCAAATACTAGTAATTTTCAATCCATGGTTTGAAGCATGTTAAAAAACAAACATATACCTTCTGATTAAACCGTCAAACTGTTTCACTTTACTTGTTTAGTTTTTGTTTGAAACTGACAAATAGCATTTAAGCCTTTCTTTTGTGTTGGCTGGCTTACTTTTTAATTTTTTACTTGCAATCATGATATATATGTAAAAGATTTGTACAAACCATTCTTGTGGCTCGGTTTCTTTGTCTTTCTGATAATTAAGACTGGACTAGAATCCCTTCCTCTAAAAATGTTATTATTTAAAATTGTCCATAAACAAAGGTTTCTTCTTTGCTTGAATAATTATCTATATTTGGCTTTTTGGAATGTTGCCTGAGGCTTCTGTTGCAAGAGTATTGTTGAGTATATGAAAATTAATTCATGCTCGAACATGTTAACCCTTGGATGTCACTCTTTCTTGACTAGACTGTTTTTAAGTAGTTGTGAAAGAAAGTACAGCAGTTTATTATTCACTTTTCATCAGGGGTTATATGGTTTAATATGTTTAAAAACTAAAAGGTCTCAGAGTGAATTGCTCAATTTAAGGAATACAAAAATGATTGGTTAATTTGAATTAACCAATTTACAAAGTATTTTAAACACACATTTGCTGAATTCATGCACATATACCATACAATGTGAAGTGGATGCCTTTTTTTTTTTTTCCATTTTTTTTTTCATATTGTTTTTGTTAGAATATGTGTATGTATGGTGCTTAATGTTAAAGCAGGAAGGTCAGGACCTCTTATACGCTGTTGTACTCTCTGATTTTGTCCTGCACAACTATGTTACACAAAGCTAAATTCAGCACTGATATGCCAATAGGCACCTTGGTTGTGACAAGTAAAAAAGTCTAATGAACATAAAGAGCAAAACTTTATGTTGAATTACGGGAAAAAAGCTAAATGACTCCCCCGAACTACACATACTCTTACTTTCTCTTCAAATTAGCTGTACTGTATGTTTAGACAGTGCCATATTTGGAGCAGGGGGAGATCCCTACCCCCATGAACCTCATGATTTGCAAATGCAAGAGGTGATCATGAAAACTAATGCCCCAGTAGATATTAAAGTGACATCTGGGGTCAAGCCAATATTTTGGATTTTCCGTCGGTGAACACCTGTTGAGTTCTCGTTTACAAATAGCATAGTGTTTGGCTGACAGCTCCTTTAAGTTCTTGTGTAGGCTAAGTTCTCCTGTATTTATATTGGGGCTATAACCCAATAAGCCCTAAGGCTCCATGGTCCCTAACCAAGACTGGTTACCACCAGTGATGGGGACTTATCATTATGCTATGAATCCCTCTCACCCAAGTATTAGATACAAAGTCTTTTTATGACAACAGTAGGGAAATAAAGTTTATGGGGTCAACCCAGGGAGCATCTTCCCAGAATTTTTTCCATCCCACTATACACACGTGGATTTATATATCACACGTGACTTGTGATCAATTTTCTCTTACGCACATATTCACTTGCAGGATATTTTTCCCAGAATCACCCGGTCCCCTCGCCCCCTCAGAAGTAAAATGGTTGGCCCCCTTAATAGAGCTTTGAAAAGTGACAGTTAGATCATGTAATTTTAGACTGTTCACGGTCCCTTACTTTTCTGTAAGATCATTGAGATTGAACAGTCTGCCTTAATCTTATGGGTGGCCATCTTGGATGATCGTCAAATCTACTTACGGGGGTGGGGCATGGTTTGAGAGGAGGCGAAAAAAATAGAGGGGCTGTCCTAACATCACTGCAGCTTACATTCAGGGGGCATGAGAGGGATTTCACACCATTTACCATTTTATTATTTAACAAACTCTGCTTTCAATGAAAACTGTGCCAGACACATTTAGCATCATTTAGCATGTTACAAACATCTCCTACCCAATTTAGAAACAGGGTTTTTTATATAAATAGTTACTGGAACATTCTTCTGATTAAAATTGGCAAACATGTACTGTTGAAACATTTTCCCAATCGAAGCAGCGAGCATAATTGCTTCAACACCAATTACAGTGGAACCCCGCCTTATGGCCACCTCAGTAATACGGTCACCTCAATATTACAGCCACTTTTTTGGCCACCTGGCAAAAATCGCCATGCATTTTCTTGTAGAAAAAACCTTGTTAATACGGCCAAATTTTTTTGGTCCATTGTTGACTGTATATTGGGGTTCCACTTAACTGTAAAACAGTTATTAAAACCTCCGGATACAAAAGCCAGAAATTTTTGACAGGGGTTGTCTTTCTGCCTCTTTGTAGCAATAATTTCAATTCATTTTGCAGATACTCTGTATGTCTTTATTCAAAACTCCCCAACAGGCTACTTGGCTTAAGTGGTTGTTCCTCAAAATTCCAAAACTCAGGTAATGCTAGGAAAGTAGTGATTATTGGCATTTAAAACAGCCAAATGGCTTTATTTCATCTCTCCTCCATCAAATGTCAAAGAAGAGTCTGCCCTACTTCATGCCAATCTGAAATAAATTCCTTCCCCAGTTTCTTCCACCCAAAATGATGAAGATCCAAAATAACACTAAAGTCAGGTGAACAGGTTAATTTATGAAAGCATTTTTAGAAATGACAACTAATCAATGACTTGTCATTCCTGCAAACTTTAAAAACTAAACCAGTTGTCAGTACAAATTAACATCTATTGTCTAGTGATCAATCAGATGCCTGCATTGCTGGAACAATGCGCTCCTTGAACATGAGAAGCAGTAATGTTAGGACAGTCCCTCTATTTTCTTGCCTCCATCCCCCTACTGCTATAAACCCCAATGCCTGCCTCCTGGGTACATGTGAAACCCAAGATGACCATCCATACTGGTAAGCACTCGATCATTGCAGTCACTTTTATAAAGTGATAAATCCTAAAAAAAGTCTCAAATCTGTATGTTAATTAAAAGAATGCATGCTGATTATAGCTAAAGGCTACAACCCTACGGGTTGCAACCATTTTGGTTACCATGGCGCCTAAAATTTTGGAGCTGGCAACTTGATTTGTAAAAAAGTCTCCCTAAACCAAAAGAGTTGGTTGCCAAATGGCAACCAAGTAAAAACTTTAACTTGGAGGGTTGGGATATGTGCTCGAGATCACATAAGTCACAACTGTACAGAGTTTTAAAAGCAGAAACCTAAGATCACATAGGACATGGGAAATGATTATAATGACATAACAAGACATCTTATAAAACTGATGGCCCCAAATTGAACAGTAAGACACTGAACTGAACAAATTATCTCCTGCTTAAAGTGGTAAAATTACACATTGTATTTTTCCTCTGCTAAATATACACTTGACTGAGCTGGCTTTTCATCCACTACTTAAGAAAGCTATAACAAGGAGCAAATAACCCACCTAAAGTGCAATACTTGTATTTGAAAGTGTAAATTCTGTGAAACAGATCTTAACATAGAGCAATATGTAACTATGGACGTTATTACACACCAAAGAGCAGTTTTATTGGTAGTTCGATTTGTTTGCTTTTTGTGCACTATTTAAGAAGCTATAACTAGGAACAAATAACCCACCTAAAGTGCAATAAATGTATTTTAGAATAAATGAATGAATTTAAGGTCATTTCTATTGTTCTCAGTGCAGTAACATGTAACCTTTGAAGCCAAGGGACTGAGTTCCATACCTGCTATATCCCCCTTTTTTTTAACTCTTTTATAAAGCATTGTTATGACAAGGTGGAATTTGATACTGATTGTTCTTAGAGCTATTTTATTGGTTCAATAAGATGTTATGCTCTGTTATTTTAAAAAGGTGTCTGCGTTCATGAGGAAAGGTCTTTCAAATATCATATTACAGGAAATGTGCTCTGTTTTGACTTATGATAATTCTCGAGGTGATTTAGCCAAACTGACAATTTCTTTTCTATTTCTATCCATTTGTAATTGCTTTATGTGTTGCTTGAGTTGTACTAGTAATTAATTTTTAATAGTTGCTGGAATTAAACATAGAAAATCAGAATGTGGGGAAATGCAAACATGAATCTGTCACTTTTACTATGTAAACATTCAATTATTAATTATTAAAAATAAAATGTCACAAATTTGCAGAATTTCAAAACAACTGGCCTTTTGAAAATTTTATCTTATGGTAATTTTGTTACGACATTTGCGTGCTTAATCTTGGCAACAAATTACAATAGTCTGAGAACTGTATCGGTAAAAGTTTTAACTTTACCTGTGGCTGCCAAATTACATGCTACAAAGCACTTAGTCTTATAGCATGTAACAAAGAGTGACAAAAAGTGCACGTGCTGATTAGAAGTCACCACACAACATGACTGTCTCGAAGAGCGATTTTGTTTTACAAGCACGTGGTTTTTGTACAGACTATTCATTGTCAGTAAGCTCATGTTCTCTCAGAATACAGTGTTTAGTGTTGCCTACCTGAACATGGTAGCACTATGGAGGTTATTACAAATCTTAGAGCAGTTTTGTTGGTAGTTCAATTTGTTTTGGATTTTTTTTTTGTGCAAAAATAAAGATTTATATGAAAGTGGAAATGATTCTCGCAATTGAATTGACAACCTAAGTAGTTGAAAAAGAACCTGAAAAAAATTCAAGCTTGACCAAGATTTAAACCCTGACCTTTGCAATGACTGGATGCAATGCTCTATTCACTGAGCTTATAAGCTAACTGAAGAGCAGGCCATCGCGAGTTCATACAATACCCAATGGTGGAAATGACATGAATTAAAATATATGAAATGAATCATATTTTGAACTGTGGATAAAGATACAGTAAAAAACCCACATATAAGAACCTAGAATTTTTGAGGTCAGACTGAACAGGTTCTTATATTTTAGGGTAGTTTTTCACAAATCAGGCTTATTAGGTTATTAATAGGTTCTTATTTTTCAGAGATTGTCGTAGAGTAACCAGAAATTTCATACTATTAATACATAATGGTTTATGGAAAACATCTTTCTCGTGAAAATCCAAACAAATGTAAATCAAAGAAACCATATACACGAAAACTTTTTGTCAGAAGTTTCTCACACAATTAACATCCGGAACTTTGACCATCAAACTTGGAGTGATTTTTTTTGTATAAGAATCTATTTTTCTTTGCCAGGCTGAACAGGTTCTTATATTTTTGGGTATTTGAATGCCAAATTTCAGCCTGTAAGTTCTTAAATCACTAGGTTCTTATATGCGGGTTTTTACTGTATGAAAGTAACCATTAAAAAAACCTGAAAAATTTCAGGCTAGACCAGGAATCAAACCCTGACCTTTGTAATGACGTTGTAAATATTCTCTTTCTCTTAATTACTTTGTTTCTAGGGAGAGGATCAAGCAGGAAGTATAAGTCCAGCAAAAACAACAGCTCCCTTTCTGTGAGTAAATGCATTTTAATTTTGTGATTTAACAGTCAAATGTACAAGGTTGAAAAATACACTAACCTTGATCTTCTAGTCAGTTCAGGCCATTAATTTCATATGCAGCTCTGATTGCTAGTTTGAGACCAACAATGAAATCTGAGAAAAGAGAAGAAACATTAGGCATAATGTTATTGTGTCAAGGTGTTTTACTGCCTTGAACACAAGCATTTTTTCTTGATGTTTTCGCTTGATCATTTGGTGTGTGCTAATTTGAGGGGGAACAGTACCTGTAATTTGCGAACCAGAATGGGTTTTTCTCTCTCCAAGTCAGACAACATGTGATAAATAAGTAGACAAAGGGAAAAACATTCCCTCACCTGGAGTAAACATAACCACAAAACAATACAACTTCAGTGTGACAGTGTCTGTTAAAAATTAACTTTAATTAACAAACCAAAAAGAATACAAAACATGGAATATGGGGGGAGTGGTAATGGTTATAATTGTACTGCACAAAGGTCCCTTAGCTGCCTATCCTACTTGTAACTCCTAACTGCAATGGTAAATAGTATTTTAAACCCATGTTTAAAATATGCTTTATAAAGTAATACTTGATTGTCACATAAAAACTTGTTTTTGCATGGAGCTTATATTTTGAAATACATTTTCCAAAAATTTCTGCACACACTGACAAATATAGAAGTCATTGTTATTGCCGTTACTGTTGCTGCTGATGGACTAAAAGCATGCAGCTCAAAAAATTCCAACTCTTGCACAACCTGCATTTCCTTTATTGACATTATCTTTGTATGGTCTATTGAGGAAGAATTGTTGACTTTTTTTCATAAAATTGCCTGTGTTAAGTCTTAAGTCTAAAACAGCTGTTAAAGTAGAAAGAAAAGGCTGCCAAATTCTTCACCTGACTGTAGAAATTGTGGTTTCCTCTTTCAAGATAAAATTACAACTGAACAGGCCCGGTTCTGGCAAGAATCGTTGACACCTTTTGTCACATGATAGCCTAATTATAACTTGAGTGCTTGTGATTGGTAAAAAACATAACCAAGATCATTGTTTGGTTGAAAGTATCATCTTACAGTAATTAGATTATAGTCCTAATGTTGCCCGCATGAGGCGCTGTTAGGAAGCAGATTAAATAAGCCAGACAATACTTGGCCTGTTTTTTAGTGCAGTGAATTTGCTAAAAGGTTTTTCCATGTGGAGACATCCATATCCTCACCAGAGGCCTTTACTTCCTTACCATGCCAGGGGAAAGGTATTACTGATATCTCTGAGTGCATTTGAAGCATTTCTATTGAGCTGTGTTGTTTGAATATTGGGTTTATTTATACGGATGTCACATCACTTTGACTTCAAGATGTGTCCTCAGAGATGAAACAGAAGGTCTTAAATTTTACCTGTGTCATTTCTCTCAGCTAAGATTTTGATCCTAAATCAGTCATAACAGGATGTAGATAAGCTTTGGGAAGATTTTAGAACCTCCAAGAGCTTTTAAAAGTGGTTTCTTGATCCCATATGCTGAGTAACTTGAAACAACTGTTACTTTACTGTGACCCCCTGTGAAAAGACAATTTGCATGTGCTTTTGCTCCCCAATTATTGTTCTCAATAAATATGTAAGAGGGTTATATTAGGGAGTATTTTGACAAGCCAGCTTTTAGAAGTGATTCCTGTCCTGATATACCTCTTGATCTTGTTTTATCTTTCTGTATGCTTTGGCATTCAAAATGCATCTTTGTCATTCTTTTGAGCGCTAAAATTAAACACTTTCTTCTTCGTATTTTCAGGTCTATTCGCCTGGCGCCGATGATATAATGCCTCATCCTGGAGATGCCCTAACTCAATCTCATTACTCTCCAAAAGGAGGAATATATGCTGATGCATACTACATGGGTAAGAAGGGATTATATCATCTTAATTTGCTACAACTAACGGATCTCGTGGCTTGTTCTGCTGTCCTCCATCGTGAACAAGATTCTCCTTGCTATCTACTTTCTACATATCTTTTCTGGTGTGCATTGAACTTTCTTTTTTCTGCCTCATAGGTAGCCTTCATTATTGCAGTTTGGTACATGAAACAACAAAATTTATTGAAGAAATAATTAGAGCAAGTTTAGTTTACGTACCTGAGGTTTCTCTCTCTGGTCTTGATAGCAAGTCCTTTCATAAACAACAGTTTTTTTCAAATACCTTCAAATATCATAAAGCAACTCCAGTTTTCTCTGCTGTCCACGTACACTTCGTGATGAATGGATAAAGCTGAAGATCTAGAAATGAGAAGAGAGGACCAATGCAAACCTTGATGCCACTTCAACATCTTGTTGGATTGAAATGGTCAAGTCACACATAGCACATGTGTTAAAGATGGTGTTGTTCAACTGACTATTAATGATTACAAGTCTGTTGAAGACCTGCAGTGGCTTAAATACGCACATGATGACTTTTTCATTGCAGGCCATTTTCAGAAGTGTGGTGTACACTGGCTGTTTTATACATTTATACTCTTAAGCACTTGATTTGTGGTTTCCAGCTGAAGTAACATTATTCTGTCATCAGCCAAATGTGTGTTTTAAATCAAGAGTGTAGCGTAAACCCTTTTTCAGTCCAATTTCCTCTCATGCGGGATTTCTGGTTTCTTTATACAAGCATAATACTCAGTCAATATTATTTTGAATAGCCTTATAGAAGTATGAGAAATACTCATGCATGCAGCCGACTCAGTTACTCCAAAATAATTGTACAGATAAAAGTTTAGAGCATTCTAACAAGATAGCGGCTACCATTTTTATTATAGAGACTGCCGGTTGTTCCTTTGCTTTTGTGTTTGGTTGTAGTAGCATCTGGCTGATAGATTATTGACGCACCAGATGAGAATGATAAACCAACATCTTGACCAAAGATGCTCTGCATTTCTTTTGTTTGATCTGCTTTTTAACTTAAGTCTTGATTGTCATTAATATCAAAGGAGCTTAACTCTGCCCAGATTTAGTTTTTGAATTTTCAGACAGCATAAACATTTGTTAGTTTCATTTTCCATTCAGGGCTTGCCATCAAAATCTTAATTGCATATTTGACTGAAATTTCTGATAGTTACTGATTCCATGAATTCCTTAAGTGTTTTGAGTGTTGCCCTTCTAATATAATGCAGAACATTGTTATATATTGTTTGTTAAACTGTATTACACCTTTTTTGTTTACTTTTTGTTTAATTCGTTGTTCTGATGTTTATTGAAGTAGGTTTGTGTGGTATATCAATAATAATCGATTTTCCCTGAAAAATCAGACATTAAAAAAGGAACTTTGTGTCTTGAGAGATGATCGAAACCCACTGACCTCCCTTTCTCTGTGGGCAACACCAATGTTGTAGACACCTTTTCATCCTGATTCTGTCGTTTGAGTTTTTCTTACGTAGAAAATAAAGTAGGAATTATTTGTCTTCTCATACATGTTGACAATAATTATGTTTATGCTAATCAGCCACTGCATAACTAGGGAAGGTTTCTTAGTCCTTCTCCCATTGTTATTTTATGACTAAAATGATTGTTAAGGAAATATGAAATGGCTCCTTTTGATTGATATCTATGCAGTGTTTCCTCCTAACAATTATCATTCGGTTAATATTTCTACAGTAATCAGTTTAATACACCCACATTACAAAACAGCCAGACTGAAGTCTTCTGACTAGACTGAAAGATTATTTCAACTGGAAATGTTAAAAAGAGGCCACTACAGTCACCCTAGTTATAGTATTTTCTGGTTATTACAAACAGATTTCTCACATGTTAACCCTTAATAAGCCCCAATATCCAAATACAAATTCTGCAGAGTGATCTCCATACATTTCCTTAAAGAATTGGCTGAGAGGATTTGTTTGCTGATCAAAACGTTTCCCATCAGGTGATCATTTCATTGATTCTCACAATATTTTCTCTAGATTATCTGTTGATAATGTTGAGAGAAAATTGACTTTGGTCACTCTTGGGTCTTAAAGAGTTAATCTCCTTTGTTTCTCTGGACAGATCATGGTTCACCTGATCCATGGGGGCACGCAGGTCAGCTTGGCCCAGGATCTTATTCAGGCTCAGCAGGGCCATATGGCAGTGCTTACGGCACACACCCAAGAGATAGCATGGTACGTCGTGTATCTTAACTGTGTGCACAGTTTGGTCTTTGCATTTTCTTTGAAGATGGGTTGATTTTTGGATTGATTTTAGTGAGGGGTTTTGTTTATTTGTTTGCTTTTAGAGTGATGTACGTGGTATTCCTGTTTCAGCCTTTGCAAAGGGCTCAGCCATTCACCAGTCTAGGGTGGGCACTTATTTATGGTGTTATATACACACGTTGTATAACAGTCAACTCTGTGTTGACGACTTCTTTCAAGTTGCTTCAAAGTGCTAACCATTACACTTGGTGAATGTAAAGCTCACTGTTGTAGTTAAGGGTGTTGGGTTGGTGTTTCATTTATAATGCTTTGGATGATAGCCATGGGTTAATCAAAACTTAACAGTCTTATACAATAAGCTTGCAGTTACTTCCTTAACCAAACCTGAATGTTCTTTCTTACTAATTTTGTGTACAATGACATTAACAGCAGTACATATTACTCTGTGTAACAAATGCCAACACTAAAGAGCCTCTCTTATGTAGAATGTTATTTGCAAAGCTCAAACTATATGTTACCCTAACTGAACTTAACAATAAAAAATTGCTATTCCACATGTTATGGATAAAGCGCTCACTGAACATTGATTAGATTATAATTTAATTTCTTGTTGCTTTAAACAGCAACAACTTAGTTTTCTCTTTACATTGAACTTCTGCATTTTTTCTGCAACAACAAAGCTACAGCAGAACCCAGATAACTCGGATTCCCTGCTAACTTGAACTAAATTTTCTTTGCCTTCATCAAGATTTCACTGAAATTCACCGCGATAGCTTGAATTCCCTGCTAACTTCTCAATTTTTCACAGGGATACCATCACTTGGGCCATGGGGAGCCAATGGACAGACTTTCAACATTACCACCAATGACTTCCTTTAGACAGTCTGGTATGCACCACGGACCATCGTCTCCATATCTACACTCTTCAGTATCACCCCCTCTAAATGGAAATGATCCCATGGGTAAGCATTATACAGTAAAAATGTGGAAGTAAGAACCTGCATTTTCCCAAGTTAGCCTTAACAGGTTCTTACATTAATAGTAATTAGCACAAATTTACACTATTCAGGTTCTTAAAAAGGTCCTTATTTTGAGAAGAAAAATAATATAGCTAAGCTAAGTTTATGTGAGGTAAATGTAGCCTGCATAGTGAACTAAATCAACCATCTGCAATAATCAGTAGTTAATTCTCTACAGGTGTAGCCTGATGAAACTGTTTATTGTATGTTCTGTCATTTAAGAAGAGCCATTCAATTGTGTTTTTATTGTATTATTTATTTTTATGTGTAGCTGCTCACAGCTCCAGAGCACCAACGTCTGGCTCACAGACAGGGGACACTCTAGGAAAAGCCTTAGCATCAGTAAGTGTGACAGAATTCATGAAATGGCCAAAATAAATTATTTTTCTTGCAGGAACAAAGCAGGCAATCCAAAACAGGCAAGATAGGCCCACCTTGCCTAGTTTGGTAGCCAATAAAAACACAGTGGTCATCTTCTGATCAATCAAGGTTTCTAGAAACTGCCTAACTACCCCTCCCCTAAGCCAACATTTTGCCCTAAGTGACAAGTAAGTGTTAATGTTGGTGTAGGGGAGGGGTAGGTGGTCAGTGTCCCAAAAACCTAAATTGATCCTCATCATCTGGCTGTTGGGTCAGAGTATGCATATTAACCCTTTAAGCCCCAATATCCGCATACAAGTTCTCCAAACTGATCTCTATACATTTCCTTAAAGAATTAGTTGAGAGAATTTGATAAAAGATCAAAGTATTTTCTTGTAGGTGACCATTTTATTAATTCTCATAACCTCATCTGTTGACAATGTATGGATATCGTTAGGAGAAAATTGATGTTGGTCACTATTGGGACTTGAAGGGTTAAGGAGTCTCATTGACCCTACATTTGAGCTTAAGCTTTAAAGTAATAATTACTTACTAATGTAATTAGTCTGCAATTTGGCTACCAGGGTTAACAAATGAGATTATTTTTGAAATGTGTATTGCAGTCACTTCTTTGTTGGGTGGCCGTCTATTAAATAAGTAGTAAATGAGTAGTACGTCCTAGCTCTTGCCACTTTCCCCAGGAGAGCTGCTTAATAATTTCGTTTGCCTTAAGTGTGAAACATCAAAATTATGTTGTCAATAATTATGCCATGACACTTAATAAACATGTAGATGATAGTAGCAGACCCACTTACATTAAATGTGTTGTGCAATGCACTACTAAATAACAATAAAGAGATTAGGATTCACGTATTTGTACCACATGACCTAAGTAATTTCCCCTTAATTGTCATTTACTGTTTATTACTTCTACACAAAAATAAGTAGTTTCACAGTTTTTATCTGTTTATTTTCTATTCTGAGAAATTCTCAACTTGAATCTGACGTTTTCGACTCTTAATCTCTCTAATCTAACAATAAACTGTTTTGTAGATTTACCCTACAGATAACGGTGGATCATACTCATCCAACCCATCAACACCAGTTGCTTCTCCTCCCCCTTTGGCACCTGTATCAGAGAGGCCCTTGTCAGGTACAGTCAAATAGAAGTACAGTAGAACCTCTGGTAACTTGAACTCTGAAGGGAAATAAGAAAAACAGTTCGAGTTAGCAAGGAATTCGAGTTATTGAAGTAAATTTCAGTGAAATTTTGATCAAGGGTAAGGAAATTTTGTTCCAGTTAGCAGGGAATTTGAGTTGTTAAGATTCTACTGTAATACCACCGCTCATCTAGACAGATTTCATTCACAACCTTTTTTAGCTTAGGTAGTTAGCAACACACCATGCAAGACTTGGTATTGTTTGAGCATTCTGTTTGATGGTTACCACTAGGATTTCAACCGAAGACTCAATAAACATGTGTGGATGTGTTCTAGGGATTCAGCTACCAGCCAATGTCTACTTAGATACCCTCCAGTGCTCTCACATCAAGAAGAACCATTTTAATGTTTTCATTGTACAAGAATGTCTTAACATACATTGTTGTCATCATGCTGTGCACATCTTACAGTGAGATTTCAAGTGCTGCAATTTGGAAACAGTTTCCATTAGTTGTTGTTCTTGTTGGCTTTGTTTCACTATTGATTAAAGAACTTAAACAACTGTTGTTTTCTGTGGAGTTATGCCTTGTGCTCTGTCTACTCAAAAAGTTGTACATGGCAACATCAATGTTTTGTTATTTTCATTCCAGCTGGTTCAGGAGCTTCAGGCCATTCTGCAAGCTGGGGAAGGACAACTCAACCAACCTCGCCTCCATATGAGAGCCACCTACACTCTCTAGTAAGCAACATAACTGTTTTCTTTCAAATTAAGCACTAAGGAGTTTAGGGGAAGGTAGATGCTCCTTATCTGTTTACAGTTGATGTAGCTCTCTGCTAGAGCATTTTAATAAATGGGTAAAGAGTGATCTTGATGAAGTTGCAAGTGTCTACAACAAAGATTAAATGATTGCATAGTGTTTGGAGCTTTTTTTGAATTCTTAAATGCAAATATGTTGCCTGACCTACTTAGTGGAAGAGAATCAAAATTACTGCAAAATATAATTCCTTTCCATTAATTCCTTGTAGTATTGTCCTCCACAGCAAAGTCGGATGGAGGAAAGGCTTGATGATGCTATTCATGTTCTGCGTACCCATGCTGAAGGAAGTCTCCCTCCTGGCTTAGCTAGTAGCCTACTGAGTGCAGGAGCAGCAGCGGCAGCAGCAGCAGCAGGTGGTGCTGGTGTTCAAGGAGTAAGCTATTCCACATCTGTGGGCAGTAGTGTACCTTCAGTTGTGCAACCCATGGAGCAAATGGTGAGCCAATCTTTTAACCCCTCTCACATCCTAAAGTGGCCAAAGTCAAAATTCAGGAAAATTTTGAAATTTCATTTTGTACAATTCTGAAAGACAAATGGTGCCATGTGAGAGTACTTCTCAAGAGGTTTCATTCGAATGGTCACACCATACGATTTTGTCCACAGACTCAAAAGTTAGAACTACCGGTACATACTAAATGTGTAAAACCATGTGAAAGTACTGCTGAAGAGGTTTCATTTGAATGGTCATACCATAGGATTTCATCCACAGACTCAATTTAAAATCACCTCACAAGACTCCATCATTCAGTATGAGAAAGAAAGGGTTAGTTCACTGTTAGCCTGAGTATCAGGGTTTTCTGGAGGAAAGGAGATGAGAGAAGCAAATAGTGGAGAGAGCAAAATGAGAGCCCTCTTTTTCTCTCTCTCTCTCTTCCACCTTCCTCTCCCTCCACCCTTTAAAATCTCCTCTCCCCTAACCCCTAAGGGAAACCGGTCCTTACGAACCCAAATAGTGAAACTGCACAAATTTCCTTTCACTTCGAATATAGTTTGTGCATGAACAAGAAAAAACTTTTTGGGTGAATATTCTTTGTTCTTTTAAGCCAAGTATGTGGAACTATTTACACCTCGACTGAATAAACTTGTATCAAAACGACTAAGGAAGGCCTGATACTCAGGTTAATTAGCTTTTGTCCAAATAGAAATATTTATAATTTAGACATCTGTAAGAATTACACCTGCAAATAGGTTGCTGTTTGACAAAGGAAAACAAAAATGTGCCATAATGATAGATAACTGTGCTGATTTATTTTCATCACTTGTGTTTTTTTTCTAGAGTCACAGTGGAATGGAAGATGACCATGGCATGACATCTCCTAGTAATTTATCAAGTAGAGGAGCAGGCTCGCAAATGTCCCCAAGTAACTCGGAGACCAGCGAATCAAGATGTATGCACTATATTTGAACTTTTCCTTGTACTTGTGTTGTTTTGCCGTGGTTTAAGGCATTTAAAATTTAAATTTCAGTTCAGTAATTGAGGATACAATCAAACCCTCTTTACATACACGTCTCTGTAATGGTCAGCTCTCTTGATCCCTAGGATACCGCTTTATACATTTCTTATCTCTAATAAGGACATCTCAGTCATGTGGATACTTAATTTTAATCTTTTGGTGTTTGTATCGAGGTGTTTTGACTCTACCTCTATTGTTGCGACAAGCCGTAAAAAATTCACTTTTCTCTCAACAATATTGGCTCTTCGCACTTTATAACAGTTATAGCCAAATCTGTTTATGAGGGTGGGTAAGCACTTACTTGAAGGTGGTGCTGTTTGTAACCTAAAACTTTAGAATTTATTCAGTTTGGTTGATTGGCTTGAGAATGAAAGTGGACCTCAACATCTGTCTAGGGGAGGTATCTGTTTTCAATATTAATTTATTAGTGTACAGTGAAAACCCGTAACTAACAACCTGCATTTTCCCAAGTTAGCATAAACAGGTCCTTCCGTGAGGTAATAGGCCATTTCCGAGTTCCCCCCCCCCCCCAAACGTCTGTATCTAAACGAGGTTAGGTGCTCAGCCTTTGATATGAAAATGATTTTTTAGTCTCGTATAAATAAGACGACTCATTTCCACAAGAAAGGTCGTGCACTTGGCCTCATTTTGAAAGTGAGGGTTTTTGGGAACTCGGAAGTGGCCTATTAGCTCAAATTTAGGCTATTTGGGTTCTCACATGTAAATAGGTTCTTATTTTCTGAAGAAAAAAATACATCACATAGCTAAGAGAATTAAGTGGTATTCAGGTTATTTCTTAGGTAAAACTTGTATACCATTAGAATTGCAGCTGGACTAATAAGGCTGAATGTTGACTTAACTTATTTGCCTAAGTGTACAGAATTTTCTAAAAGATTTTAGAAAATAAGAACCTGTTTCAAATTTTAGGCTTAACTGGTTCTTGTATAGAGGGCGCCTAACTGGCCAATTTTTGTCTAACAGACTCTTAAAAATCAGGTTGTTAGTGAAGGGTTTTTACTGTATATACATGTAGAGTGAAGAAAACGTTTCCTGACTAACTCTTCTATTACAAGACTAGTTTAGTCTAAAATAATGTTGTATATTGCAGTGGTAAAATCTATTGTATATCTACTTGTAGATGGCTCTAAAATGGACACCGGCGAGGGCTCTAAAGGCAGCAAAAAATCATCATCCGAACAAGACGTAAAGAGCAGTGGGGATATTGGAGAGGATATAAACAACAGGGACTTGGTAGTGGATGACCTTGATGATGACGATAAATTAACAGACGATGGTATTGAAGAGGGGGGCAGAGTCAGAGTTGTGCGAGAACAAGAAAGAAGATATGCCAATAATGCCAGAGAAAGGTACAGAATGATCCACTTCCTCTCTTTCATATCGCTAACTAATGGAGGTTATCGGTCGTTTCGATACAAGTTTATTCAGTCGAGTTGTAAATAGTTTCAAGTACTTGGCTTGGTTTACGGCCATCTCGCCCAAAAGTCATCTCGCCCAAAGTTTTGTCGCCCTAAACCAGAGTTATGTCGTGTCGACCGAAATTTTTACCAAGTAGCCCGCAATTTTATATCATGCTCAGCAACATCCTAACATCTTAATCCCGCTTGTTTCGTCTCATCAAATCTTATGTTACTCCTTTGATGTGCTTGTTTGTTTCATCAAGGCTAAAAGAACGGGATAGGATACACATCCATCCCACTTGTTTCGTCTCACCATAGCATCATTGCCTAAAGAACGCGACTTTTACACAATTATCCCGCTGGTTTTGTCTCATTATCGCTTACAGAACGAGATATATTACATACACTCTTTATTAAAATTTCGGGCCACTTGAATCGACATCCTTCGGACGCGATGACTTTCGGGCGACTTGACCCGTTACCACTCGGCTTGAAGAAACCCGAATCAACATTATCTTATTTCCGGGTTAGTACTATTTGGCCTTTTAACAAATGGGCCCAGGAACTTTATATCCCACAAATTCAGAGTGCTTTTACTTGTAATTTAACTTAAGGACTTGTGACGGAATTAGAAAGAAGGTAGTAGTGACGTGTGGAATTGAGGGAATATCGATGTCGGGAAAAATATTATTTTATATATTACAAATTTCTTCCTTAGAATGAAAAGAAGTTGTCTGTAAAGGGTCAAAGTGAAATCCATGATTTTCTTGAGGTCCAATTTCATTCTAATTCAGGGCTCGAAACTAACGCTCGCAAACTCGCAAAGTGCGATTGATTTTTGATAATTTGCGAATGAGAAAAATATCCACTAGGAAGCGTTTGCGAGGTAGAGTAATCCATGTCTCCCAAACAAAAGGAAAGAATTTGCTAGTGGTCTCACCAGTTTGCTAGTGGAACAAATCTTACTAGCACGACTTTGCAAGTGCACTAAAAAGTTAACTTCGAGCCCTGATTCTTGTTCTGTAGCTTAGTAGACATTTGTCGTGTCACCTTGCCTTAACAGGTTGAGAGTTCGAGACATAAATGGAGCATTCAAAGAATTGGGACGAATGTGTATGATGCATTTACAGGGTGACAAAGGCAATGCTAATTCTAAACAAACTAAGGTGAGATACAGAGCTAGCTATCTACAACTCAAACAATGATGACTGTTTATTACAGGATGAGGGTCCGAGACATCAATGGTGCCTTCAAAGAATTGGGCCGAATGTGTCAATTACATTTACAGAACGACAAACCCCAAACAAAGGTAAAATTCAACAGGTCTTATAATGACAGTTGTAGATGTCTCATGAACAAGAGTTGTTGAGGCAGCTTGTTAATCTCTGCCGTGGCACTGTTTGCTTCTGCGACCAAGATCGTGAGGACTCAGTAGAACTCCCTGATTCTGACATAGTAAAGCTCTGAAGTGGCCCTCCGATGAACGTTTGATGAACATTTTAAATTCATTTTGTAAATCACAAGAGAACAAAAAAATAGTATCAACCTAAAGCATTGCCAGAGAGGGTTCTAGTGAATGGGTACAACAAGTTACTTCTTCTCGAAATACAGAGTCAGTGACAGATAGATGCAGAGTTTTAAAGCGCTTTTCATAGTAATCTTGCGACTGCCTTGGTTTTTTGGTTGAGCGAAAAATATCTTGACAAGTTTTCAACCAGTGAACGCAAGACCAAAACCAGTGTTGACTTGATAGATCGCGTTTTCGTTTTCTCCGTTATCTGATTCGTTTATGATATTGTCTGCCCTCATTGCGATCCGCTGATGTTATGACTCGGTTTGGGTTGTACAATACTGACAGTTTCCTCTGGGTTAATTTGTAGAATGCATGGCGCCCAGTTACATCTCTATACAGTTACTTACATCTCCACATCCAGGGTGATGTGTTCGTTCTTCATTTCTTTCTGACACTAAATTGCCGCTTTCAGTTCCTTTCATTTCACGATTTGTACTTGTTTCATCTTTACCGTGCTTCTTTTATGACACTGACACATGTTGTTTTTCCACAGCTTGTCATTCTTCACCAAGCAGTGTCAGTTATCACGAGTTTGGAGTCACAAGTGCGAGGTGAGCTTTTGACTTTTGTTATGGTGTCCGTCTACAACCAGGGGATGATGATGACGATGATTTACATTGTTTTTTTTTTGTTCGTTTGTTTGTTTTTGTATCTGCTATGCGAAAAAGTCGTTTGTTTTTATTGTGAAGTAGGGAAAACGTATATCAAAGCTCGAGTAAGATTTGAAAGTGTTTTTAGTTAACTCTCTAACTTGCTTATTTTGGCTTTACAGAGCGAAACTTGAACCCAAAAGCAGCTTGTCTCAAGAGGCGGGAAGAAGAAAAAGTAGAAGAAGAGGCGCCTGAAAAGAGAGCTGTACCAGGTGTGGACAAACCATTCGACACCCCAGGAGCAGCTGCTGCTCGAGGAAGAGGTCGACGAGGTAGAAGGTCCTCAAGAGGTGAGTTGGTGATATTTCCATAAAGAGAGAATGATGGGACAGAAAAGGAATCTTAAGGCATTGGCTAGAATATGTGAATTTCAGTTAAGTTATTTTTAAAGGTTTTAATGAAACAGAAGTCTTTTTGCGAAGAGGTCCGCACACTTTTATGGATTGTTTGAAATGTCATCAAGTCCAGGCGCGACTGCCTGAAAACGAACAATGTAGGAATATTGTAATGGCGAGTGTTGATTTCTGTCTTGACAACACGAAAACTCTTCCTTAAGGCCTGTCTAAATTTACAGTTAAACTGGATTCTGACTGTGCCTTTAACCTGAAAAGCAGCGTTATAGCGCGACCATTCAAAAAGAACTGTTTTTTAACAATTAACGTGGTAAAGTTACCCTGCTCTCTTTAGGTTGATGGGTTGTTGTTTCTATAGGCCAAAAAAGAAAATAGACCCTCACCTTGTCGTTTCTATTAACAGGGGCCTTTAACGGAGGGGGCCGAGGCATGCCTTGTGGACCTTTAGACGGATACGAATCGACGGACCATGGAGATCCACCCTCCTTAAATGCGTGACAAAAGTAAACATGGAACAAAGTTTTTAATGGATAAAAAAGCTATCAGAGTTTTATGTAATTTACAGATAAAGTACTAAATGCAGGAAAATAAGTTTAGACAAAAGAAGCAAAAACAGAGAAACTATTTCATCCACATTGTCAACATTTTCACTTCTCTTTGTTCATGACACCATTTGAATCATGAGGCTTTCACGAACAAGGCTGCTAACCTTATTGTCGTGATTTCTATCCAGAGTAACGAGACAGAGGTCAGTTATTATCATGGTCACAAACGAAGGCTGAAACACCGTCAGCCAACGAACTCTGTGGCTGTACGTAGTAACCGTTAAGCTACTGTGAGTCTCAACAATTCCTCACGGCTCGACTCACTTTGGAACGAAAACCGATTTTTGTATTCCTACGGTTGATTCGATATCCACGCGCCTTTTTTTTTTTCAAACTCTAAGTTCGTGCCAAGTCGTACAAAATTCTGCTCTTAAGTTGTAAATAGAAAATTACGTCCAGTCCTTCAATCGTCTTAGTTCTATGTAACAACGTATTTTAAAACTATTTTCAGCTTTAATCATGTTCTGTAGCAACCTACATTTCGTCGTCACCAGTTTTCCATAAGATCAACGAATTGATCATTGTGTTCTTGCTTGACACTAAAACTTTCCAACACCGTCCGTGACCGTCCTTTCCCTCGAGATGTAGTGTTAATGTTAGTGTTGCTTTACAGAACGCTTTTAATTGGGCGATTACCATCTGTATACTTGTCCCTTAGACTACCAAGCATTTTAGATGATATTTTTATGAATTACAGTAACTATTTAGAATAACAATAGAGTAGTCGCGTTAATATCCAGACTCGCTCCCGGGCCTTTATTGTTTCTAGAACGAAAGAAGATTGGATGCAAGTGAAGCGATTTTATAGACAAGCAAACAAAAAAAAACTAGCTATGTTACACTTATATCCAGTCTCTTCTCGTCCTTCAGTAAAAAAGGAATGGTGACGAATCTGTCTTGAGTATTTCCCTTTGTAACGTAATCACCCAGACACGGCCCATCTAGCTATGTATTTATCCCGAGCGCCATTTTAGAGGTGTCCACTTACAGGTATATTATATACCTTCAAGAGAAAAAAATCCGCATTAGCTACCATCAGTCCAGACTGCTGCTCTCTTCCTGCCTACAGCATATCTATTCTAATTTGGAGATTTTGTACAAATGATTAAGAACCTCTAGTCATGGGCTCGATTTCCGTCGGTTCTCGGTCCTCCCCTCCCCCCTGAGAAGGGACTAGGGACCTTACGATCCGACAACGGCGACGTCCATGATAACCTCCTTGAAAAATAGACTCCGCATCCTTTCAAAACATTTCGCGATTATCCCAAGTCGCCCGGTTACTTAAAAGAAGGGAATTTATGTTGGAGCTGAAGAGAGGGGGCCACACCCGAGTTCAGACAGAGAAGGTAGAATTTGTCCTTAAAAAACTGAAAATTTGGTCGGTGTACGTCGTAGTTTTTGCATGGACGGCTGAGAAATGTACAAAAAAGCCTCATGCACGTGCAGAGTTGTTGTTTTGCCAACTAAACCTATTGCTTTTTGACGTTGCCGTTCCCTTCGCCGTCGTAATTTCGTAAGGTCCCTACTATTCGGGGGAGGGGCACGAACTCACTTCCCGAACAGCGGATGGTAATCGAGCCTACACTAGCTATGGATACGAACCGCTTTTTCTGAGCTGTATCTGGGTGATAATTTAATCACTGGATCGCCTTACGGCATTGTTCGGTAATAGTAGAGAAATAGTCGCTGATGTACATAGAAATAAATCCTGATCAGTGAAATAAATGACTAACTTGCATACGATGTTTTGCCTCAAAAGTTTAATAATAAATTGGAAAAAGTGCAAGTGACTGCCAGGGGAGTGTGCAGATTGGTTCTTTGACAACATTATGACATGAGTCATATTGTTTGCATAGACGATACAGCATGTCCCGGTGGAGAAACAGCATTTTGATAAATGGGCTTGCACTGAACCGAGAACCTGTCCCTTTAAACATTAGTACCAAACTGAAAAGATTTTGTCCTCTGAACACTGGGTCAGGGTTCAAAGGTGTCTACCCTACCCAAGCTGGGAGTTAGTGCCGCGGCCGAAGAGTAAGGCACGCGTAGTGAAAACGGATATATTTTACAGCAACGTTAAACCATAATGCTAAACTGACTGGCCGGCAACTATTGGAACTAACCACTTCGCACCCGCGCTTTATTGCGTGCAAAGTGCGGAAAAACGAAGCGTCTGAGGAGAAAGCAAGGATTTACGCATCGACCGAACTTCTTAGCAAATTGAGACTGAAAAACTAGGACTTCTGGAAATTTAGCCTACGTTGCAAGCATTTCCGCGCGAGTTCGTAGAGAAAGTTGGGATGAGAGCAAAAAAGAGAAGTGAACTGAACTTGCATTTCTCTTGCTCTCACTCCAACTTTCGTGCAATTACTCGAACGGAAACGCTTGCTTCGCCGGCTATGTCCGGATAATATCCACCTACACCGAAGCGTTATATTTACACAGAGGCTATGCCGTGGCCGTGCTGATGACTTGTTTCCAATTTGTTTTCTGTTTACAGATACGGTTATGTCATAGCCTCCCACGCAGGCGTTTTTTGGGGGAAGCGTTATTCCTCCCTTCCGGGAATGACGGAACATGTACCCATCCACCCCAAACCCCTCTCGCCCCTCCGAAACAAAATTACGTTACTTTTTCATTTTGTAACTGTCAAAAAGGCCAGATGATTAAACATTTTAATCTTCAAATCTTCTATGTTTAGTGTTCTTATTTATCATTACGAACCAGACATGAAATACAACGATAAGTAGGTATAAAACTTTGCCTTTATCATTTAAAGACCTTTAAAGTGAACTTTCGACTGGTTTCAAAGGAAACAAAACTGGTCAAGGACAGCCGGGCGGATCCATACCTTCAGATAAGGGGGTGGGGTGGGGGGACGGTCATCCAGACCCTGACCCTTATCGGATAAGGGGGAGCCCGGTCTCAAAAAACCTTTTTTCAGCCCCTCGGGCCTCAGTTTGGTCTAAAAATAAGGGGGGCCTGGGACCCCCGGGACCCTCCCCTGGCTCTGCCACTGCAAGGCAGTACCTTGGGAAAAAAATTTCCGCACACTGATCCTGGGCAAGAAAGCAAAATCCTACCAATGCCATTTCATACCAATGCAATGAAATTTGTTTGGCGGGCTATGTAGGCTATATTATTTTAGACTGGAAAGACAAACTTGGACTATTAAACTTTACCTCTGTCCAGTTTCTAGTTTGTGCTGGAGCCTCTCGATCTACCGCTCAAAACTACAGCGAGCGAAATGAGGTTGAATGCTTTTTACCATCAGAGACTAGACAGAGAATAAAACATATATATAAAATTTCTCAATAAATGCTGGTTATAAAAACACCGCTTGAGCATTATTTTTTTAACTGTTTTCTGTCTGTTAATAGTAGCCTGCGTCGCCAGCGATTCCGTGCAATTTTGGAGCAAAGAACGAGGAGCGAGAGTCAAATGGCGCGAGTGAAAGAGCTCTCGTTCCATTTCTCGCGCGGCCAAAACCGAAAATCCCGCTCCTTGGTCTTTCCTCGCTGGTAGGCTACATTTTGCACCTCTAACTTGGCAGAGCATAAACGTGAGAGCGAGTTTCTGAAGTAAAAGTCTTTAAAAAAGCCTTTTATTTTGGGGAGCTTGTAACATGGGCGCCTAGTGAATCTGTCACCTCATTACCACTTATTTTTTTGGTTGATAATGATGCTGGAAATTCAACGGCAGCTTGGCTCTCGTTGGAATATTTCAAGAGGGTTTTGGTTACTAAAAATCCGGTTTCTCCAAATACTGGTCATAATTATAAATCAAATTTATTTTACAGGGCCTAGTCAAGTAAGAGTAATCTGGAAGATACCAGTCGGTAAAAAAAAAACAGGATTTAAGTAGGCTAATCATTTGTCCTTGGGGTTTTAAATAGTCCGGAAATCGGGTGCTCGGACAAAGGAGCCACCGGGAATGTGTCGACTAGCCTGAATTTCATCCGATTACTTCGAGTCGTTATTACTCCCTCAGTAACGTTTGAATCGACCGGCCGTTAATGCCGTCCAGTGACGTCACTACGCCTTGACCTTTGCTTTAATTCATGCAAAAAGTAAAACACGATTTTCAAGTGGCAAACCGAGAAATATCGTTTGGAAATGTCTGCATGATACATAACTGCTTTATTTTTCTCGATCGTAATTCATGTTTAACGTTCAAACTATCAACTGCATGCAGAACAACTCTGAACCGGTTGTACTAAATTCCGCTATAATCAAACTCGGTCGCAATCACGCAATGAAATAATCACACACACGGAACACTTAGTATAAAAACACAATGATTTGCTTTAATTGAAAAGAAGCTATTTGGTCCTTAACAAAGAAAAAAAACAAGGAGACAAGAAAGAAACAACAACACAACAATACCTTTATTCACCTTGTACTTAATTAATTACATACTCACGTGAAAGAGAAAAAAATATATATTTATTTGTACTTAATAAGGCCTGGAGCTGAAATAATCCTAAGATTTTCTAGCCGGTTCTCCAGAATTTAAAGTTTTAGAGAATTGAGATAGAATTTATTTCTAAAGAAGCAGTTTTAAAATACAATGTATTAAGAAAGAAAGTGTATATGCTTAAGTTATGTTAACTATGTTGTTCTGACAGCAAATAAGGTTTCAATTGTTTTTGGAATTGGTATGTGTTTAGTTCTAAGTCAACTAAACGTTTTAACTCCTGAAACCCGTTGTTCAGATTGTCTAACTTCCGTTCTAAGGGTTCTATTGCTTCTTTTAAAAGATTCTTAATCTCTTCTCGTGTAATACCCATTTTTGCGCCGTTTTGGACGGAAGGCCGTTCAAACCCGACCGACCGCCATCACGGCAAATGCATATGCAGAATCATTACACTTGACGGTAAAAATCAGAAAACTTCGCGTAAACAAAATCACCGGCCGCCGAAACCACAAAGCATAAATGAAAAACCTACCGACTCTCCGCAATGATTCTTCATTCGCAGTTCAATTAAGCATTTCAGTTTCGAAGACAAGGGCAATTTTGCTGTTTAGGATAAAGATTAAGCTTATCGAAATGTTTGAACTAAACGAAAGAATGCCAGGGATGCGATCCGCTGAATATCAAGCGACAATCCCGCAAAAATTTTTCATAATTATACATAATTATGCGAATGTTTAGACAATCAACCAATCAAAATCACTACCCGGTTTTCGGGTAGTGAATGACGTCACTGGACGGCATTAACAGACGTTGTTGACAGGAGAAAACGACTCGAAGCAATCGGATGAATTTCAGGCTATGTGTCGACTTCCCGTGAGCTAATATACGTAATAATTAATTCGCAACGGTCCGACATACTTCACTATAATGGCGAGCGGAGGTAAGTTTTATTGCTAGGTTTTTGTCTCTGTTGTATATCTGAAGTGCTAGAGAGCAATATTTAAGTCGAGGACCTAGGCAAACTACACGTCCAACAGTATGATATACGTGAGGTTCTTCACACACACGTAGGTAAACCGAGAAAAAGACCGTCGCCGTGATGGGTAGCGCGGCGCTGCGCCAGTTTTCCTTCTCAAAAGTTTTCCCGCTTTTAGTTTTGTCCACTGACTGCATGAAATGCAACGGTAATGCGACTCTTTCGAACGCCAACGGGTATAAAACTGTGGCTTTCATTTTATTAAAGGTCGTTATGCCCAGCCTTGCGTGACCCAGCGGTTGAGCTGAAAGTCTACAATGTGACTTAATAGCTGACTAATTTGAGGTTTTTACAGAATGTTTACTTTCTTTTAGCAGATTTTTGGGTATTTTTCGGCGCATTTTAATTACCAATCTAGTATTTTGCAACATCGTAAGGTATCGCGATCTCAGGTTAAGCTGCGTAGCTATGCGTCAGTGACCGTGAGTCAGCACGAAAGAGAGGGAGGTTTATGATGCGGAAATAAAGCAGGCATACTTTGAAAAAACTTTCTTGCAGCCGTGCTCTACCTCGCGCTGTGAAACGTAGGAAACCGGTAACAAACGACCTGCATGATACATGACTCAGTGTGATGATAGCTTGGACAGTATGTCAGTATTGCTAATCCAGCATTAATATGAACAATAGCACTGTGAAGACGTTACAGGCTATCTCGTTCAGTCGTCTGAATTTTAATCGTCGCGCTTGTAAAACCTCACAGAAGCGTTTGACCAAACAGAGGGCCTAAAAAAGCGGAGGTTAAACAGGCGTTAAAAAATACTTGTTATTAAAAAGGCGTGAATGTGCGAATATACCGTCACAACTGAAAAGAAAATGGTAGAGTCAATATAATTAACTGATCTACATTTTAAGAGCAGATGTCTGGAAATATCGAACAAACGGCGGCCACGGTCAAAAATTAAAATTCGCTCATATTTTGTCCATAGTAAGGTATTAGCAAGTAACTAAATGTGGTGTAGTTTGTTTTTGAAAAGACCGCTTCGATTAGGAGAAAATCGACAAAATCAATTTTCGAGGTCGGCGACTGGAAAACCACCAAATTTGAGGCAAAATGAGGCGTTTTCAAAACTTCGCTCGCACGCCAAAAGGAAGCAAGTGGGTAAAATATTCACCAGTCAATCAATTTGTTAAGGGTTTTACTGCTAGTTTGGTGGTGATTTCTTATCTTAGCGATAATCTGGAAAATAAACAATTTTAATTTAGTTTGGGTTCTTTTTCAACTGACCGTATTTTAAATTTAGGCTGAAAGTTGCGTTTTAAATTTTAGGCATATGCTACACCTTGGTTTTACCTGAAACTCAAGCTATAAGCTATTTAAACATTGTGCTGAAACATATGTAAGAACTGGCTTGGGTAATTAAATTTGAGCTTCAAACGAACCTTCTGAAGTTGAATAAATTTCGCCTGAAATATGAGACTTTTTCATGATCGTCGATCGGTTTGTTGTTGCTCGACAAGTCACAAAAGCTTGACGCCCTTCGACAGAATCTTTACTCGCAATTGCACTTGTTCAAAGCGTTGTATTGGAATATTTATTACCCCAATGTGTCTTTCTTTTCTGAGTAACTTTAAGCCACTTTTTATACCTCATTTGGTGTTATTCTCAACTGATCACTCTGTGCCGGATCGGCTGGCAACCCACGATCGCAACTCGGGAAAACAAGAGAATTATTTCAAAACCTCTGACTGAACTTAGCATATCTTTCTTTATCCTACCTTAATACTCCTTGCATTTGAAAAATCCTAGGCCTTAAAACAGCTGAAATCTTGATAGACCCCTCTTAATAACTGCCAGGCAGGTGTGCTCTTCATGCTTCACACCTTTTTGTGTTGCGTGACAGATCAAAATCATTCGCACCTGGAGGGGGTAGGGAAACCGATGCGCGAAGACGAAGCCAAAACTTGTAATATTTCTTAAAATAAGACGGTTTGTCAATCGTCAAAGATCTTGCTATTTTAAGTTCAGTGCTCTAGATTGCAAAGTCTTCGTTATCACAGTTCCATTAAAGACAAAAATAAACTGTCCACAACAAAAACACTTTGAGTGAATCGGGTTTTCACTGCTCACAACTGGGTCATTGCTCGCTGAATGTATGGCCACTATGCCAGGTCAAGTTCGTGCTTCTTTCTTCACATGCAAGCCTTCCGGGTTTCCCCCGCAAATGCTGTTACAATGCCTTTTTAACCAAAACCGATCTTAATTATTTCTGGCAAGTGCAGTTTTTTCCAAAGGCGATCAGCTTGTCAATGTAAGGGGCTTTTCTCTTTACTTTGATGTCCGTTGTTGGTATATCAAAGTGTTCACAGATATCCTTAAGCATTTGAATTGCAAAGATTGATAGCTTTGAATTTGCAATTAGTTCGCAGATGTCATACCTGTCATAGCATATTGGATGAGTAAGGGCAACCTCTTGAAGAACTTCACTTCTCAACTCGTCAAAGGCTTTCTCATTTTCAACGTTCTGGTTTTCTTCAAAGTCGCTTTCCGTCATTTCGTCATCTTCAAGTTTGCGCTTTGAGGACAGTCTTGAAAAGAAACTTGAAACTTGCTGACTCGTCAGAAATTCAGAACTGCTAAAAAGGCGGTTTCCATTACTGTCTCTAGCAGTCATCATTGACTTGGATACCGAGGCTGCATCTGCTTTCTTGCCGGTTGACTCGCCAATACGAAATTTACTGGATAAGTAGTCTCTCTGCTTCTCTGTGAATCGTGTCCGCTTTACGTGACTAGACTTAAGGGCCCAACCCATAGGTAAAAAAGGCTGATTCGAGAGGTTTAGCTGCCTTCTCACTTGCTCAATCTGTGGTACACTACCAGACTGACCTCGTAGCCTCTCTGCGTAACCAAGCGCTGCCCTGTCAAGGAGTGTTTCATGCTCCAAAGCACATTCGTGTTTTCCGAGGTCCAGATGGTGCTGTAAAGAAGAAAATCTTTGATAAACTTTCATACATCCTTCCTCGGGACAGGAAAGTGTATGAACAGCGGGTGAGGTCTCAGTCACAGTCTCTTCTTCGGTATCTGAGCATTGCTGGGAATTATCTGAGCAAGGTTGACGCCTGGATTTAACTTTGATAAAGTGTGCATTCGGCATTGTTGTGGCTGTATCCTCATCACATTTCACGAGATCTGGAATCTGCACCAACTGTGGAATACCGAGGTCCTCGAGACGTATGCACTGACCACGCCCTATTCCATACGCTCTCCAGACGGTCAGACTTCCGTTGTTGTATACAATATTGGAAATCAAACTCACTCCTGCAATCTTTACATTCAAGGACGGTGCTGGGTCTTTCGCTGAGATGCATAATGAAACGTCAACTCCATGAACACCTCCCGATGACTGGATAGCGTCTACCATTTCCTTGGCAGTCTCGATGTTAGACCCTTGATTAAGGTGGATTTTCATGTGTGACTTAATTGAAGCCGCCTTTCTATCACATGGGCCTTTACCACCCTGTGCGTCTGAAAAGTCCAAGCGTTTCACAGTCACTCCACTAGCACAGCCTGTAAAGCTGGCCCCCACTATCGTAGCCCCGCAGTGGTAACAGCAGAAGACAGTTTTCAGATGAGGCAGCTGTGACTTTAGCTTTCCAATAACATCTTTCATAATGGAAAGCACCACACAGCTGTCTTGGTTGCAGGTTTGGTAAACATGCACAAATGTCATCATCTCTAATTCGTGGTTTTCCGCTCGTCGAGTAGCTACAGTAATGTGCCAAGGCATACCCCGCTTTGCAAACCAATCACTTTGGCTTTCTCTAAACTTTCTTGGCAAGAACTTCATGGCCCAGTCCTGAACCAGGGGTACGGAATTTTCATCGAGAGCATCAATCACCTCTATTCGGGCTTCATCCTGATTCACACAGCGGAGTAGGTGAGCTTTCCAAGCCCAGATGTTTTGCTTAGCTTGCCCTTCAATGAAGTTCACCTCTTCTACCACGTCACTAGAGACGTTGCTATCAGACATCTTTTCGATTGCGTCATGTATTTCAGCAAGAACTGAAGAAACTAGGTAACAGCGATCACAGGTTTCTAGATGATCGTTTGGGCAAATTATCTGATAATCCTTGTCCCTAGGGTCGCTTAGTGCATAAGCTCTGCAATGATCTGGAATGTTGGATTGCTTAGAAACATGCACCTGTAAAGACATTAATAAACAAAATTACTTACCCTAGATCAAATGTTACGGTTAAGGTGACTCGCTGGTTTTGCACTGGACATCTTTCACTTGGCATAACAAGACACCCGCTGTGAAAGAGAGCTTACAGTAGCAATAAAATGAATTCGATCAAAGAGAAAAGAAATCCATTAAAGTTTTTTCCAAGGTTTTCATCCACCTTCCACGTTCTTACCATTTTGAAGCTCGCCCCAGTCCTCGCTTAAAGACGGAAGGAATTCAGGTGATGAGCCCTTTGCAGCTCTGCCTCAAAAACGAGCAAAGTGCCCCTTACCGGTCTTTCCAACGACATTTTTCGTTAGCCGTAGGTTGAACAAAGTAAAATTCTGTGCACTATCGCAAGCTTTATTGAAAAGAAGCCTGCTTACTTGTTGACTTTTGTTATGCGCACAGTTCATTTGCCTCAATATTCATATTCGTCAGCATGTTACAGTTAAAATGAGCACGGTAACTTCCACTTTTTAAGACGTATTCTTACCTTATTACAACAGTGATCTAAGTTTTATGGAAAATCCATGCATGTTATGTTCAGTTCTTTTTTTAATACTAGGGAATCACCTTAACCGGTTCTGCGCAATTGAAGTATTAGCATTAAGCAAAAATGCAACTCGACTTTTTTTAACCAAACGATCACCTCAACTAGTTCTGCGCACAGTCTTATTTCACTAGGCTATTTTTACATTTCTCCTAAATTGAAACTGCGTAGGAACGACAAATCGCATTAAGCTAAAGTGAAAGTCTGCACTCGCGAGCTTTTTTCAACTAGCACCAATTAAGCCCATAAAAACATTGCTGCTTGAATCATCACCAAAATCCTCTCCTGCTCGTTCCCCAGAGAATCTTGGGTAAGTGACTCAAAGACATTTTTGGTATCTTTGACTGGCACAATCGCTAGCTTCAGCTTGTTAATTGTGAAGTCTAGTGTTATTGCGATTTTTCTTATATACACAGACAAAAGTTATTTTGAAGTTTACCTTAAAGTCGCCCTTTAGATAACGCTTTGCGGACTTAAGTCGCTCCTTTTGATTCCTTGCCCAAGTCATTCCCATAAATGAATCGCCCAATCTATTTACTACGTCATGGAGATCGTCGAAGGCTTGACTGCCAGCACAACTTATATAATCTAGACCCTGTAGAGACTTTCTCACAGAGGCAGAACAGACATTGAGAATTCTCAAGAGTGTACTTCGGCTCAGTGTTGTAAAGCCACTTTCGCTTGAATAAGCCAAGTACTGCTTGACAATGGACTCTGGCACCATCATACGAATAACATTAGGCACTGTAATGACTTCCTTTGTTGACAGTTTTATTGATTTCTGCCCGAAGGGAAGATCCTGGATGACATGGGTGCTCGTTATAAAGTCCAAAAAATGATCAAGTTGAGTTTGGGATACCGCCATTCGTGTCTGGGATGACTGCAGTGATAGTGCTACACCTCCACCCTCGACCAGGATATGCTTCCTTGCTTCACTGAATTGATACCTCGTCAGATTGGGAATCCATTTCTTAAGTGTCTTGAATGAAACCTTGTCTACCATTATAGACAATATTTGTCTCCTGGTTTGCCAGTTACTCGCATTCCTGTAGCACTCAGCCAACGCCTCCATAAGCACTTCATCTACAGGCTCACGTTCGTTACCACTAGGGTTTTCATCGGAAGATTTGGATGCAACAAGTGATTTCCAAAGCTGTCCACTCTGATTTGGTGCTACTTCTTCTAGTACAGCATCAACTGCTTGATTTGCTTTGCGTAAGTGACGACGCCTCGTTCGTTCACTAGCCTCCTCCCATTGCGTCGTCAAAGGAAATCTCACCGGACTTATGTCTCGGGTTTCTAGAAAGGTGTTTAGCATTTCAAGTGGTTTACACTCCCGTTCGACATATTCGTTTGCCTCGTTCGGCGAGTAGATACTTGTTGCTGGGGTCTGTAGTTCAAGGTAGGGGAAGGACGATGGTGTGCTTTCTGCCACTTGACCTACTGTGTCACTTGTTTGATCCTGCGGACGAGTTGATGGATTGATTGATTAGACTGTTGACCCACGTTATAAAAAGACATGTTAGTCTTGTAGATTAAGTACAGATAATAATATGAATCAAGTGATCAATCAAAAAAAAAAGCAGAATGAATTAATTCAATCCTCTTTTCATATTAATGGAAGATACAATTCGCTCTGCATATCATATACTTTATATACGCACTTGGTATGTAAAAATTGGAGGTATCATAAAGTGATAAGTCTTTGAGAGTTAGAGTTGTTTTGACTATAATACAGATTAGCTTGTGTTGAAATTATAAAAGGAGCGGGGGAGGTAGGGGCACCTTGCGAACAGAGCCTCCTTTTGCCTTCTTGATCGAGAAGGAGACAAGGAAGGTCTACCTAAATCCCGTCAAACCTTTGAAGTCACCAAAGCCCAAACTTCTGAACTAGTCAATCTTGTTTTCTCTTGTAAAACTTTTTTTTTCGAGTGAGAGCACCTGTTTTTTGATAAACCGATCGTCATAACTGAGCCCGCTGTAGCAAGCGCACGGCTTTTAGGCCTGGATTCGAAACTAAATCCTGGCAACATTCCGCGCATGGTCAACAAAAGATCTTACTCGATTCTTGCAGAGTCTTTCTTGAGTACTCCAAAATCGAGCAAGCGAGAGAAAAGCTCTGCTGGCAGGATGAGGAAGAGGTTGAAAGTGCTGCTATTTGCTTGCGGAATTGACAATAGTTTCCACGTATTCTGTAAATGCAAAAAAGAACCTTGTTCCCATCATGGTCCATCTTTGAGAGGGATTGGGAACGAAGCTGCTCAACCCCTTTCCTAGGAAAAAGTGACTTGGAGACAGTTACCAGTTAGCCTGTGTGCCAAATGCATAAAGGGGTGGAAGGGAAGAGAGATACTTAACAATCCTCGCTTCCTTTTTTCCCTGACTTCAACACAACTTTCGACGTCTCTCACGTATCTACATTGTTCCGTCTGTGTGACATTAATTTGTAGGTCAAGAAAGATTATCCGTTGTACCAAAGACATCTCCGCCATTTGAAATGTTACTTCGCAATCGTCAAACGCAACTTCTGCAGTTTCTGTGTCAGGTTTCCAGTTCCCAGCCAACATTTTGCTGCAGTTAGGGCATACCCCTAAGAGATTACAAATATCAGTAAGCACACTATTTTAATTAGGATTGCACATTCAAGTAAAAAAAAAAAAAACGATCTCTTGAACATTATTTTTTTGACATTGCGCGAAGTTCAAAACCGAACAGGTGTATTAACGCCTTTTTTAAAAAAAATCAGCGAAAATGAATTCTGCAGATAAAATGAAATTAATTTGATTAATTTCAGCTATATTATTTTCCTTTGTAAAGAAGATTTTTAAGTAACTTTTTTTTGAAGAAGTACATTAGCGTTAGTTCCTTTATTTTTTAGAGTTACAAAAGGGATACAAACCTGACCCAACAGGAAGAAATATCCCACTCTGTTGCAGCACTGTTTGTGAACCTGCTTTGCTTAGACCTCTATCCGCTTTTGGCTTTTTTCTCACGTCCTTACTATGACCTGATAATATTGATGGTATTCTGCATTTGTCCGGAACACGGCGTGTCCATCCAATACCCAGCGATGCCCGATGAGCTGGACATATGTTCATTTGGTCAATATTTCGTGGAGAGGAAAAGATGGATGCCCTCGCCAGAATAAGATCAATTTCATCAACTATGCCATGAAACGCAAACATTTCTTTATGCCCGTTAACATCTCGCTGACAACTAAGTAGAGGAATGCATCCCGTTGCTTTGTTTCTGTCTCCCCTATCATGACCACAGTGGCCTCCCACAATCGATACGAACGAACAACCACTTTCCATGATAGTTTTTCGACGGATTGCAACTAACTGGTTTTAAATTCTCTTAACTTTTATATTTAAACAGGTGTCAAAAACTGATGGCGTCGTAAAATTAAATTAAGTACAGTAAACAGCTAGCGGATGACTTTTCGAAACATTTCAGTTGTAATGAAAAAAAATATATATTACAAACATTTAATAACTTTATATACAATTTTGTATCTTTTGTTCCTTAACAGTCTATTAATCCTATCACCTAGATTGAATTATTTTTCGATGTGACGCAACGTTATAACCACTGGATCCCTGTTTATCTCCTCGTTAATTAGTTTGGGAAGCCTGTGTTTATCCTTCAGGTGCCGCTGTCACACAACTCCTCTGATCACGTTTTAAGACCAAAGGTATATCGGCAGCCCGAAAGTTCGCTATCAAAATTGCAGTTTTTGTGAGACCTAAAATATTTCAATGGCAATGGATGTGAAATTTCGATCGACTGAAAAGAAAGCCGGACTGCAATACTGTGAATATAATAGTTCTGTCTGGGGTTACTTTCAAGCAACACGATTCTCGACTTGGGGACTGACAATCAGCAGAAAACAAGATGCCAGTTAACCAGAACGGGAAAAGCATCGAGGTAAAAAAATGTTCAGTACAGATTTCTTAAATACAAGTGGAATTGTGAGTTAACTTTCTAGTGGAGGCGTAAAGCTTTCGTGACTTGTCGAACAATAACAAAGCGACGATCCCGCGATCATTGCAAAGTCTCATATTTCAGGCGAAATTTATTCAACTTCAGAAGGTTCGTTTGAAGCTCAAATTAAATTACCCAAGCCAGTTCTTACATATGTTTTAGCACAATGTTTAAATAGCTTATAGCTTGAGTTTCAGGTAAAACCAAGGTGTAGCACATGCCTATAATTTAAAACGCAAGTTACAGCCTAAATCTAAACTTCGATCAGTTGAAAAAGTATCCAAACTAAAATAAAATTGTTTATCTTCCAGATTATCGCTAAGATAAGAAATCACCACCAAACTAGCAGTAAAACCCTTTACAAGGTGATTTATTGGTGAATATTTTACCCCGCTTGCTTCCTTTTGGCTGGCGAGCGAAGTTTTGACAACGCCTCATTTTGCCTCAATTTTTTATTGTTTTCAAGTCACCGACCTCGAAAATTGATTTTGTCGATTTTCTCCCAATCGAAGCGGTCTTTTCAAAAACAAACTACACCACGTTTAGTTACTTGCTAATACCTTACTATGGACAAGATATGAGCGAAAACGATTTTTTGACTGTGGCCGCGAAATTTCGATTTTGCTCGATTTTTACAGACAGTTGCTCTTAATACACAGAACTGACTTTATAAGTAAATAAAAAAAAATCCTCGCCCCCTCACCCCCTCCCCAATTCATTCATCTCCCGTCTATCTATCTATCTATCTATATTTCGGGCACACCCGCCCTGATTTTGTAAGTGTGTCCCATTCCCGTCTGTTGGCCATGACAGATACAACAATGCAACAACGAGCTTTATTTGCATGACCATACAAGAACATACAGTATTGCAAACTTTAGGAAAGATCCTGCCTCGAAAGACCGCTGTCACTCTCTATTTGGTCAATAAATGTTGTTGCTGGGCGCCCCCTTGAGCGTCTGCCGTGTTTTGGATCCCAAAGTGTCAGTTGGGAAACAGTCTTCATTCTACTTAATTTATACAATTCTGATTTTATTTATTGTGAGTCAACACTTATTAACATTTTGTGTTCACTGTTCAAATTATTACAAAGGAAAGCTTAGTGGGCCAAATTGCGATTAGGCCAAACTTTATCAAGCGGCTTAATTCAGGGCTACCCCAATCAGTCTATACTTTATGACGAAAATTAATAGTATTTATAGAATTCTTACATCAATCCCGTTACGTTATCCCGACCCAAATTTTCGCTTAATCCCCCGTAATGCCGAGGGTTATTTTCAGCATTCCACATCCCGTACAAACTTCAATCCCGAGTCTCGCTCCTATTTTGGCTAAAAAACCCTGAATCTCGTCCTTCAAATAAGGAAAATCCCGCATCCCTAAAATTATATTGCGGACCCCCTATAGTCGGACAAGAGAGGATGATCTGACTGCGTCATGCCTTTTTTGGACAGTTAACTTAAAATATGTTTGCTTATGAGTGTCACATACTTGAGCGTTGATTGAGCGACACGGTCAGTATTTTCAATTGTACCCTATTCGACTGGTTTTGGTCGTTCTCTGAGTTTCGAAAGGCTTGTACCTAGCAAAGAAAATTAAAAAGTCGTAGCAGAATATTAAAAAGTCATTGGGTACTCTTCAGCGATGTACAGGGCAGAAATGCGAGTCTAAGGTACGGGAAGAAAAGGAGGCGGAGAAGGTAAGAGAAATATAGCCTTTCCGCCCTTTCTCCGCTTTTCACTTCAGTTCGGCTTCTGTTTGATTTTCACCGGCCTGAGAGGGTTAATTCAAAGGTATCGAGAGATCCAGAGTCACTCTTAAGTGAAACCTCGGATTAATTCGTTAATTGGGGCTTAGTAAGTTAAACTCGAATTCCTTGTTTGTCTCAACAAATGAAAGAAAGAGAGTTGAAAATGATAGTCTTCATAAAATGTGCACGCGGACGTTTTTTCACGAAAAACACGCGAAGTCCAATTGAAATTTGAAAGTTTAAGCCCTGCAAAACTCTGTTCCAGCAAGGAAAAGAACCGACATTGTCGCCGGGAAAAAATGGATAGATTTAGCTAACTTTTCTAACTAAGACAAACTGTGCAGTTTCAGCTCCGGACGTATTTTGGCCAGCCTGTTCCTGGTCTGCGGGTTCAACAGTGCTAAGACAAAAACAGAGCAGAATCGGAAAACGGGTCGATAAAATAAAGCAAGTGATCGGTCTTACTCAACGCTGTTGCGTCAGTTGAGGCGTTGAAAATTTAACGGTGTAAAATAGAGAACAGTGTACGAGTTTGTGCTGTTGTGTATTGAACTTTGCATTCCACTCGGGGACTTGGGATTACCTTGGTCCCAGAGGTTTTCCTTGAAGTTTTTTCTCCGCGAGAGAGAACATGCCAAGAGGCGGCGAAAACACGTGATTTAGTATTCAGTAACTGACATCCATTTAGCCTTAATTTATATCGTAATTTTCCGCTTATGCGAACCCCCACTTGTAAACCCGCCAGTTATAAACAAAAAAATACATCCTGTTATAAGTACTTCCGGATGTAAGCCACCCTCTAGCTTTTATTGAAATAAATTCGATTTTTTTCGACATTTTGAAGCTTAAAAAAACAAAGTAACTTCAAAAAGTATTTTGGTCAGCGCTGCTATGTAGCTTTGTTTGAAACGCTTTTTAGTCCGGTGATAAGGACCCTCCCCACCCCCACCCCCTCGGGGGGATAAGTCCTCCTAAACCCCCTAACGAAGTTTACGGTATGTTTGAATCATGATTATTATTTTCAGACAGCTGCTCTTGTGGTCCAGGGTATGCGTCACCCCTGGATGCCATGAAGGGCCCCAGGGAACAGATAGTTTATCTTCCCTGCATCCGTACAAGCCCTGGTGTTGATAAACCGGACTATCTTGCTACCGTTGATGTGGACCCTCGATCTCCAAGCTACTCGAAGGTAGGCCGGGAAAGCCTGCACTTATTTATTTAATAAGTACCTTTGTCCTTCATTTATACTCCCAGAAAGACTTGATAATAGTAACACAGGCGAAATCTTAGTTGTAGGAGTTGACTGCAAAGAATCTTTGCCATATCACACGGCTTCGTCCTGGCCCCAGTTATTTAAAAGCTGGGTAGCGCCATCCATCGGATAAACGCTATCCAGAGGATAAGTATTAACCCTTTCACTGCCAGAGTGCTTGATGGAGTTTTGTAATGTGACTCTAACTTTTGAGTCTGCGGACAAAATCCTATGATGTGACCATTCAAATGAAAGCTCTCTGCCTGTACTTACACATGGTGCTATTTATTTTTCAAAATTTCACAAAATAAAATTTGGAAATTTAGTCGAAATTTACTTTTGGCTAAATTTGGCGGTGAAAGGGTTAAAGGAGACCAACTGCACTATCTGTTGGATAGAAATTTATCCGGTGGATAGCGTTAATCAACTTTTGAACAAATGGAGCCAGAAGAGTAGATTAAAGTATAAAAGGAATGTTTTTACCCTGCTCTTAACGCTTGTAGGTCATTCATCGTTTAGAAGTTCCTTTCAAAGGAGATGAGTTGCACCATAGTGGTTGGAACGCCTGCAGTAGGTATGTTCCACTGTAACTTGACTCTTTGATCTGCGGCCCTTCCACGTTTCTTTTCTGATTTCCCTGCAGTGAATGCCGTTTTGAGGCTATGGCAGTTAATGTGAAGCGCAATGGTCAGGAAGCCCTTTAGACGTCTTTGTTATGTGCACTGCACCTCCTTGTTTTCATCTTTCATACATGTATAATCAGTCTCAGTCTCCTGTAAATATGGACTATTTGAGCGAGATGTCAGTAAATCCTAATTCTTCCAATAATTGTGTTCCTTAAGAGCTTCTATTTTGGTATTTAACTTTAGGTGTTACCCATAAACCCTAGTGGAGTGAGGTTCGTTTGAGAGGAGGCGGGGAGGGGAAATTCGGGTGCTCGTGACTAGTCTCCAATGGGCAAAATTAGCTTACTATATGTCAGTAACAGTCGAACTTCGATTCTGAGCTTAGGACAACCTAGCCTCCCACGCAGGGGTTTTTACAAAGGGACGAAATAAGAGCTCCCCTAAGAACGCCTACGTGGGAGGCTAAGGACAACCTTTTGTCAAGCAATTCCATGCTGCGGGATTGTCGTGGAAACAGAAATTATGTCCGTACGTTCGCCATGTTTACTTACATTTCAGTTCCGCTACTCTTGTGAAGCCGTAATCAGGCTGCGATTTCCCACGAATAAGTAACTGGAAAATCAGCCAATCACAAGCATTTTGATGTATATCGGGTAAAGGTACGGTTAAACGGGCAACAAAATCGTGCAACTTGTTTTGCGTCATTACTGCAAAACGAGTTGAATAGCGATGTTGCGCGTTTTACCACCCACGAACCAAACCTGTCCTGCAACAAATCTGGTCGTTGCAGGTTGCGAAAAGTTTTTGCAGAAAGTAGAGAGTAGTTCTACTTTTTGCAACAAAATCTGAACATGTTGCCTATTTTACCTGCCCAAGGCAAACTTGTTTTGCAACAAGTGACGTAACTGCCTTGAATGGCCTTACTCCCGCGTAATTTTATCCAATCAGAGGTCCGTATTCACGCAACTTGCAACAGCCTGATTTGTTGCAAGGCAGGTTTATACGTAGTGGTTAAAACGCGAAAATTTCCTTTTTAACTAGTATTGTGCAATATTGTAAAACAACTTGCACGTTTTTGCTTCCCGTTTTACCTTAGCTTTAAGACGCAAGTGAGAGAACAAGAAATGTGTTGCAAAAAGCAAGACTCTTTCTACTTGAAGCAAACAATTTGTTGCAGGAACTTACGAACTTGTGAAAATATGGTCAACAATGCGTTTCCATTTTCACTCCTACACAAACAAATAACTCTTCAACTTTTTATTCTGTTCTCTCGGTTTTTTTTTGTCATTTTGTGCCATTTTCCAGTTGTTTTGGTGACTCGTCCAAGAACAGGAATCGCCTTATCATGCCTTCCTTGATATCTAGTCGCATTTACATCTTTGATGTAGAAACTGATCCCAGGGCCCCACGGATACACAAGGTGAGGATAAAGGTTTTATTTTCTTTCGTTTAGCTCTCAAACAAATTGATAATACAGTCGAACCTTCTGTAAGTGACCAGCCCAAAGGCGAAGATTTGTTGGTTACCTACGAGAATGGAACCACAGGGGGGCAGATGTACGAACTCATGGAAAGAAAATTTACACTATGCAATAGGCCACTTCCGAGTTCCAAAACCCCTCCCTTCCAAAATGAGGCTAGGTGCACAACCTTTCTTGTGAAAATGAGTTTTATTTGCATGAGAATGAAAAATGATTTTCACATCAAAGGCTGAGCACCTACACTCGTTTTGAAACAGCTGCAGAGGCCCGGAGGAACTCGGAAATGGCCTATTTCCGAGTAACGATATATGTAGTTCCATGTTATCACCATGTTCCATGTTAATTCGCATGTCATAGAATCTTAGTAGCAGAGTACATGCAGCGAACATCGATCATGCGTCAGGTGGTCGCTTACAAGGATTAAAAATAATGGAGAGTAATAAAACCATCATCTTAAAAAGAGGTCGCAGTTGCTTAGAAAGGAGGTCGTTTACAAGAGGTTCCAACTAAACTGAAGTGACTGAGAAACTTTTGGGGATGTTTTACGAAGGTGGTCGCGCGCTTACGACAGTTGGTCGTTCACGGAGGTTCGACGGTGAATGACGTAGACTCCGATTGATTTTGAAAAAATATACATATAAGTTGGATCTTGCTATCGGATTCCTGCGACTGAAAAAACAGCTAAAACAACTAATAAAACGAACTGCGATTGGCCACTACAGAAAATACCATAACATACAATAATGCTCTTTGCTTGTCACCCCAAAATTTTGCATAAACACTGTTTTCAGTTTATCTTGGGGCCATTTTAAGGGCCTGTTTACATGGAGTGAGGGACCCCGGTCTAGTGAGGTAGGTTTCTTTTGTTTTGTGTCCCCCAGAGCGTGAAAACAAAAGAAACCAACCCCACTAGACCGGGATCCCCCACTCCATGTAAACAGACCCTAACTCTTAAGAGAGACTGAAGACAATGTTTATGCATAATTTTGGGGTGACAAACAAAGAGCATTATAGTATGTTATGGTATTTTCTGAAGTGGTCAAAAACCTGTAATGAACATTTATTTGAATAATCACAATAACTCAGGTCAGCCTCGGAGAAGGATTCTCCGAGCGGGCCCCTCAGCAGTGCCAGCCTACGTAGCTGGTGGTTTTGGGTTTTTTTTCGTCTCTGGTTCGTAAAGTAAGAGATACAGCCGCGCACGGGGTACGCCTTCTCCCCTCACCCCTTCTCCGTCAATTTCTTGTTTGACCTCGGTTCAGCTTTCGCGCGGGTGTATCTCTTTTACGAATCAAAAACGTAAAAGAAAACAAACAAAAAAACCCAGATTAGGTTTTAAGGGATGTTTGTTATGTTTGAGTGAATAGTTCGTTGTCAGTCCGAGGCAAAAGCACATATTTGAGGAGTATCTGATTATATGTTTATAATCAAGGCTTAATCTGTGGTTCTGTGGTAGATTATTCCACCGGAAGAGGTCGCAGATAAGACCGGACTTGGCTATCCTCACACAACACACTGCTTGGCAAATGGGGAAGTTATGATCAGCTCGATTGGCAAACCTAACGGAGATGCAGAAGGTAATTCGTACGTCGTGTACTGTAGTGAATACCTCAGAAAAAGGGACTCGTTTAGGACTGACTGAGCTACAAGCTACCGGCGTATTTAATGAAATCAATCTGTGAACGTTTGTCATTTTCCAACCGTTTTCTTTGAAGGAGGATTTGTTATACTGGATGGCAAGACATTTGATGTTAAAGGCCGTTGGGAGAATGGCTCCTCCGCCCCGATGGGCTATGACTTCTGGTATCAGCCTCGCTTCAATGTAATGATAAGCACGGAATGGGGCGCGCCTAGAGCTCTTACTAAAGGATTTAAGGTGGAAGATGTTAAGGCAGGTAAGCGATGGTATTATCACATAATTCAAAGTTGGAGGTTTAACTTATCTCTTAAACGGTGTAAGTTATACTTGAAATTTTTACATTGCAGATAACTGACAAACCTATCTATCAGACCCTATAAGAAACCAAGAACACTCAGAGGGCAAAAAATGCTCCTGGAGGGGGTCACCTGGGGATGTGTATAAAGAGCGAATAAGATAGAATCCTCAGCTGACTTCGATAGTCTGAGTAACTCTATCAGAACAATGATCAGAAGATATGGCTAAGTCGAAGATGTATTCGCCACAACTACAAAAGATTAATTAAAAGTTTCTGTTTTGTTTTTCAAAAACGTTCTTTATAAGTTCAATGAAACTACAGCTGTGAGACTCTCTATGGGTATTTACGACGAAATTGATGAGATGACGATCTTAAATATAAAAAAAGCGACGATAGCATTTCCATTCCGATCACGTTTGACAACGTTAGTTGTGCGATGGCGACTACGAAATCTGCCAAATAGTCTGCTGCACGTTCAGAATTTTTGCTTTTCTTTTTTTATTTTCTTATTGTTAAAGTTTACAAGTTATGCCATGGTGTATATGGATAATGCAGTTGAAATAATACCTTTTTGTTTTAGTTCGCTTGAAAATTGTCCCTTTGGTTTCGCAAGTGCCTCACTCTTATTGGACATTTTGGTTGGTGTTTGTCGAATTACACTATGGGACTACGAATTTTGACCCATTCTCCTGCACAACTTCTTAATAGCCAATCAAAGAAGCGATAGCGACGCCATAACAGTCCCATGGACCAATTCGGCCCAAAACACACCCAGTCATGAGTTCAAAATGAGAAATGACCGGAAATTTTTACAGTCAAACCAGGTCAAGCGTTCCCGTCGCTAACAAACTAATGAATTCATTAATGGAAAAATGATTTCGTTTGTTGATTCAGTAATCCATTCATAAAATGAATAATCCAACAGTCAAATTGGACCTCGATTCAATAATCAAATGTTGATTTGGTTTATGAAAAAAATCTACCTGTTCTTTATTCTTGTCTGTTGTGTTCAATCGTATTTGCTTCCTTTGTCTTGCCGTTTACGATTGCGTTTTTCATTACCTTTAATCAAAATAACAGCTAGAATAGACAGACCGCAAACGCAAAGAAACTGACAAAGGCCGGAGATCGAAATCCACCAATCACTGCACATACACTGACCTCAGTTTGACCGTTGTGTTTTCTAAGAGGTCAGGCCTAGGTCTGTTGCACTGATTACTGGGAGCAAACTGGCGTACATGTAACAGTTTGTTTGGGTTTGAACTTCAGAACTCGCCAGCACTCGACTCTCAGAAAAAAAAAGAGGAAAAAACAAAATTCTGAGGTCAACTTGTGGAAAGTGTAGTTTTTCAAAAAACAGTAATCGAATCAATATTCGATTATGGAATCGAGGCTAAATATGAATATTTGATTGTTCATTTTATGAATGGATTATTGAATCAACAAACGAAATCATTTTTCCGTGAATGAATTCATTAGTGAGCTTAAGATCCGACGACGGCGAGATTCTACGACGGCAGACTTGGTCGAGGGGGCTTGGGGTGAGGTCGCCGTCGCAATGGCGCGAAAAATACCATTAAGAAAGCTCGCGCGACGGCGGGTTGTTGTAGCGCCTTTTCCTGTTGAAGTTTAGAAATAAATACAAGAGTGATGACTACTTTTAGAAAGGTTCGTGAATTGTTACTGACAAGTTTCGATGATGGCGACATTTCAGAAGATGAATTTTTACTGTTGTATGATGTCAACAGATCTAAAAGACCGGATTTTCGCTACCAGAATTACGAACATTTTGACCTCGAGAGGCTTGACGAAAAGATGAGTGACATAATCCATTGGACCTCAATTTAATGCCAAAACAAATCTACGATATCATAATTGTTAATAAACACATCAATAACACAAGAAAAAACTTGTAAAACTTACTAAATTGCTTTCTTTGTCGAGTTGACCGAGTCCATGGCGATTAACGAGTCAAACTGTTTAGAGAGGGTAAACAAATTTAATTTAAATACCGTGTTCAAATCGTTTAAGTCGCTTAGAAATTCGACAAAAATGGTCTACTGAGAATAAACTGTTAACAGTGCTAAAGAATTTCGCTCAAAATGTGTTTAAATGGCATTATTTTGATCAAGTTTACTCACGTTTTACACGCGACGGCAAAATGGCCTTCTTCACGTCACAGACAAGGCCGCTACGGCGGGAAACTTCGCAACGACGGCAGCCGGAAGTCTTTCTAGCAGTAATTTCACTTCCGCTCGCCGTCACAGAGGTCTACCGTCGTCGGATCTTAAGCAGGCTATATATTAGTTCGTTAGCGACGGGAACGCTTGACCTGGTTTGACTGTAACACATCCTTGGAGACCCGTCGAAGCTGCCTTTTCGTGTTACGAGTTCACACAAACAGCAAACTTGGGAGCGTGTTCTTAATTATGATCCTCTTTTGAATCTTTTCCTTTTTCGATGAAACATGGACGACTAACCGGGCTAAAAATTTATCCTAGTTAGGAGCGTTCTAAGGGTAAATGTTCAGTCAAGGAGTACGATTTCGGCTCCCAGCCTGAAGCATTTTAAAACTAAAAGTGTCCGTTCATTTTGGTTCAGAGTAGGCTCCCGCTTGTACGCCGGTACTGGTCGGAGCCACAAGCATACATAACCTATTATGAATCTTTTTAGGACTGTATGGTTCTCGCCTGCACGTGTGGGACTGGACCAAACGCACTTTGAAGCAGACTATTGACTTGGGAGTCGGTACCATTCCCCTGGAGATCAGGTTCCTGCACAACCCTGACCAGCCGCAAGGATTCACTGGATGCGCTCTAAGCAGTACCATTGTCAGATTCTTCCAAAACGAGGTAAGGACGTATGCGATAACGGGCCGAAATGAAAAATGCGAACAAAACCCAACTTGAACCCTAGCCCTATTAGTAGCTTCATTTTCAATTCTATTCTTTGATCCCCTTTCTCCATTTCCCGTTCCCCTTGCTTGTTTCCGCTCCCCGCTCCCCGTTCTCCGTTTTAGTAATATCCAGCAAGGACTCGAATAGAAAGCAAACAATAAACACATGTGGACACAAACAGCGCAATCCTTCCACAGCTGTTCTGAGTTTCTCGAGGTATGTTTTGACAGAGATCCCGATTTTTTAAAGGTTTTTTTCGCAAATTTTATTTCTTGTTAACTTCCCCACGGCTTTGCTAGTCTTTTTCTTGATGTGAAGTATCTTCCAAGGAGTTCTTTAGAATAATAATAGTCGGTTTAATTAAAGAGCCCGTGTACATTATTCTTATTGTTAACGTTAGCATACTGTGGTAGAATCCACGTCGGTGACGAGGCCTTCTCTCCTTAATACTGTTACTGAACAATAGATTTTCTGTAGTTACAAAACAACCCATACATGTCATGTCATAGAACTACCCGATAAGAATTTACGTTATAATTTCCACCCACTCGCATCCAATGCATTATCCACTTTATGTATAATTCTGTTGTGATAAGTGTTTTATCAAACGGTTCTTGTATTTCAGATGGACTCTTGGAGTGCAGAAACAGTGGTCAGCGTTCCAGCCAAGAAGGTTGAAGGCTGGGCTCTACCGGAAATGCCTGGTAAGGAATACGAGAGTTAGTACATTGATTTATACCGAGTGATATCGCAAAGACGGGGCCTAGAGGGAGGGGGTGGGGGGCACTCAATAAAGCTTCGTACTGGGAGGCTCCACACAGAGGTCTAACCCCTTACCCTTTTAAATAAAAACTGCAGTAAATGCCCATTCTTTAACCCGTTAAACCCTAAGATCAAAACTGAATTCTCATTTGTTGCCCCTATTCATTTCCTACAGAACTAGTGGGGAGAAGATGATAAAATATCAAGCAAATTCATCTTGTGTGATCATGTCTGTAATTCTCATGACCACTCTTTTTTTACGAAGTATTGATATTACAAGGAGAAATTTGATGCTGATCACTCTTAGGGCTTAAAGGGTTAAAATATGAATAAATCACAAAACCAGAACGTTTTCTCGATTTTTCACAGCCATAAAATACATCTGTGAGCCCTTTTGGGCCTTTTTATCAACCGAAATGACAGATTTCTCTACCCTTTCATTAACGTTGGCAAGTGAAATCGCTACCTTTTTATAACCTGAAGTCTGAAAACGGTACTACTTTCGGGCGGAGCCTCCCCGTATGGGCCATTATAGCGGGAATACCCCCCAGGAGACAGAGGCGATAACTAAGTCACGTTCCTGAAGGAGCGCTCTCCACCAGCCGAGCGCGATGGAGCGTCTTCCCGTACTTGAATTACCTGTCTCCTTCCAGCAAACACAAACTTGTAATGACTAAGGTGGTTAGTGGACGTCGGCCTCGTTCTTTTTTTTATGCGTCGGGATAAATAACTTACTAATCTATCTAAATATAAACTTGACAGGACCCCACTGATATTAACTTGGTACTCCCTTATTAGGTCTGATAACAGATATCCTTATTTCACTGGATGATAAGTTCCTGTATTTCAGCAACTGGATTCATGGCGACCTCAGGCAGTATGATATCACTGATCCCAAGCACCCAAAACTTGTCGGACAGGTAAATTAAATGATGAGGTAAATGAGCAAACCCGGTCATGTGTGGGAAAAAAAAAACAACATTATGGCGCTCAAAATGCTGAAAACAGTGATGCAAACAAGACTTAAACACTAACTAGCCAATCGCATTATAATTAAGAACAAATAATTAGCCATCAGACAAATTGTTCTTTTATGTTTCTGGCTCTATAACTGTGTACTATTTATACATTTATTTTTGTATGGATAGAATTTGTTGATTTATGATTTGTAGAATAATGGACACGTGACATATCACGTGACCCACTGGCGTTGAGGTCTTTTTGTGTACCAAATTTCCTTTCAGTTCCACTTTCTTTGCTGGAGTTGTAGCCCATAAGGTACTAGACTGACCCAGGCCTTTTTGGTATGCAATGTGCCAAATACGATGGTCTTAAGTCGTGAGACTAATAATTATCATTATTCGTTTCCAAGAAACTACCCACCTACCCCTCCCCTAAGCCAACATTTTGCCCTAAATGAGAAGTAAATCTTAATGTTGGCTTAGGGGAGGGGTTGGTGGAAAGTCTCTTAGAAACGTATAATGATCCATATTTTCATATCATTTATAGCTGTTTATTGGTGGCAGCATTGTCAACGATGGTCCAGTTAAGGTGGTTGAAGACTCTGAACTGAGTGGACAGCCTGCACCAGCATACGTAAAGGGCAAGCGAGTAGAGGGTGGTCCACAGATGATTCAACTCAGTTTAGATGGAAAGCGTCTTTATGTTACTACTTCACTGTACAGCGTATGGGACAATCAGTTCTACCCTAATCTCTCTAAGTAAGTATTATTGGTTATCTCTATTGGCGTCTCAAGACGGATTACTTCAAAAACCTCCTGAACGCGAATGGGGGTCATGGCGGAACATTTAGCACCATCCGCCTCGCCTTCTCTAAAAGAGGTATTTAAACAATCAAAAGGTCCTTTGCAACTTGTCATCAACGTTGGACAAAACGCCCTACTAGAGAGCAAGAGATGCATTAACGCAAGAAAAACAAAGAGCTCATATCTTTTAAAGTGGTAGTAATTTTCTTTGTTTGTCTTTTCCCAGTGCGTCTCTTTCTCTCTAGCATGTGACAGACCAGGCCACGTGACTGATCATCCGCAAAGGACCTATTGACCGTTTAAATACCTCTTTTACCATCGTGGTAACAAGGACTGGAAATTATCATCCTTTTTAATGGCAACCATTGTCTCAATTTATTTCAATCATACTCCCCCCCAAGGTGTTTTTCGCAAGGTTAGTACCCTTTCGTTCTAGCCTGACCACAGACGTTTTTCTTTTTCTTTGACAATTTCGACAACGCGGGAGGGAAACGAAGCGAGGGAGAGCGAGCCAGGAACACCCTTTCTTTGCCCCCACCCTCGAGCGCTTGCGGTCAATAAATCCCCAGTGGCTTTATACGCGCGTTCGACGATCTCTAAGGAGAAAATAAAGGCTCTTTGAACAGGCTACTTTCGTTCTAGAGAAAAGCGTAAATAACTGAGCCTTGCTCTATTTCTCCAGGAAAGGCGCCATGTTGCTTCAAGTTGACGTTGACACAGTCAACGGTGGTCTGACCTTGAATCCAGAATTTTGTGTGGATTTCGGTGACGAACCTGGCGGTCCATGCCTCGCTCATGAAGTGCGATATCCGGGCGGAGACTGCTCCTCTGATATATGGTTATCTGACACCAAACCCCCAAAACTGTAACATTTCAAGGAGAGTACTAAGAAAAAAGACCGGACACAAGAAAGCGCAGAAGAGCTATACTGAAGAAACTAATACAAGCTGGAATTTCCAAGAATCATTAAAAATAAAACAGTTTTTCCTGTTTGTTAACTGGTATCTTAAGTTTTGACTAGGGAATAAAATGTGAGTCATACAGAAATAAAGGCTGAACTCTATTTTGCGTCTTCGTACTCAATGAACATAAGTTCACGAGATCAACGCGCCAAGCAAAACTCAATCCAAGTAGAACAGAGAGGAGAAGTGTGACGTCACGTTACCATGGTAGCAAATTTCTGGGTCACATATACAACAATAAGGAGTTTTTGCAACGGCGACGGCGAGCAGCAAAAAAAAAGTAGGTTTAGATTGGCAAAAAACACAACTTTGCAAGTGCATCACGCTTTTTTGTATATTTCATAGCTGTTGTTGCACGACTGCGACATGAAACTTCGGAGTAGGTGAGCACAACACAAAAAATTTCTTTTTCTAAACTTGCCAACATTGACAAATTAGTATTAGTATTAGTATTAAACTTCCTTCTGTTAATCCGACATCCCTGCGTGCTGATAGTTAGTGAATAATTATCCCCAAACATTCGAACTCGTAACATTGAGTTTTAGCCAGTTCTATGCTCAACGTAATTGACATCCTTACCCATGCGTTAAATATCTTTAATCAGTGCATTAGACTGCTGTGCTATTTTTGAAGCCTGATGTGACTAAGAAAAATAGAGAATTCTTTTTTCACTGTTTGTTTTGTTAGACTTGTTATTCACCGCCAGTAACCTCATATTTGACTTAGGTCTAAACGTTTAGAACCAAGTCAAATTTAGAAGGATCGAATTTGTATGGAGTCATCAGAGTCAACAAAAATCTTAATCGATTCATGCAGAGTCTTTCTCAAGTACGCCAAAAGAGAGCAAGTGGAAGGAATGCTAATGCTGGCAGGGTGGTCAGATACGCAATGCGATAAACCAATGTCCAGCCTGCTAGACGGCAACAAAAACGGTGAAAACGCAAAAAGTTTAGATTGGCAAAACAACAACTTGGCAGGTGCATCACGCTTTTTTGTAGAGTTTCTTTGCCGTCGTTGCACGTCTACGACGTGAAACTTCGCAATTTCACGTTATATGGAGGACGGGAACACGAACTTCACAAAAGAAAGAGAAAATCGTTGTCTAGATACAGCACAGGTGACCCAAGCGTAATATGAGAGTTTGTATGGGAAAACTAGAGTTTGAAACTTAGATGAAATAAATGAAGTAAAAGCGATAAAAGTTATTAATAAAGTGTAAATATTGTTACCTGGAGTCTTTGTCTTTGTTTTTACGAAGTTTCAACGCGATTTGAGTACTTTTACATCATCTGGCCTGACAGTGTAATAATAAGAGACTCTTATTATTACACTGTCATGTCAGATGATGTAGAAGTACTCAAATCGCGTTGAAACTTCGTAAAAACAAAGACAACGACTCCAGGTAACAATATTTACACTTTATTGATAACTTTTATCGCTTTCACTTCATTTATTTCGTCTAAGTTTCAAACTCTATTTTTCCCGTACAAACTCTCAAATTACGCTTGGGCCACCTGTGGATACAGTCCTTTAGAATTCCACTCCTGAAAAAATCACCACCCCATGACAAACTAGAAGAGTTGGAATAAGAGCGATGAAATTTGAAACAGCGCAAATCCTATTTTTGGGTGAAGTTTTCGCTGCTGTTGCAGTCGTCTTTGCTTACGATCCCTAAAAACAAGAAGAATTGGGAACAACAAGAATAGATATTCCAATGAATATAGAAAACCAGCGCAGCTTGAGCCATTTAAACTTTTGATGACGCTGACTTGAAATCAGTGATAATTAATTTCTTGATCAGTTTCATCTCAGCTCATTTGCGCGCTCATCGCCAAACAAGATCCGCTAGCTACGCACAGCATGTAAATCAAAATCAAAATCAAAACAATGGGCTCACATTTTTTGGATTTGCAAAGTAATTAGCATCTGATGAACACATTTTTATCGGCCAATCAGAGATGACTTTTTTCCGATTTAAACCTTGAGGTTTGTCCCTTGGTGCTGACCAAAACGATCGTAGTCTCTGGGTTCTCCAGTGCACTATCATGCGCGCGCAAAAGAAATCAAGCAGGGAAAAGCTGATTATGACGTCATTAAATTAACGTACACAAATCACCGACTAATATTTTTGGCGGTTGGCTTGTTCTATTTGCTTGTTTAAAATATTTTAAAATGCCTTCGTTTCGTGAGTTAAAAGACAAAATCAGAGTTTTAGAAGAGGAACACAAGAGGTTGCGTGAGGAATGTGGAGAACATAGCTCCAAACGAATTCACTTGGAGAGGAAACTCATGGAGTGGCAGGGTTATGCTGAATACAAGAGCGAGATGTTAGAGGCCACAATGCAAGGGAGAGAAGAGTTTAAAAAACTGTATGAAAAGACGAAAGCTGAAAATAATATTCTGGAGTTTCATTTGGAACGCCTTCAAAGGCACTATCTGTTGCTGGAAAAGGGCTTTACATCATGGTTTCGCGTTGGCCAGCAAATGTATAACGAATATATATTATTTAAAGATGCCTACTTTGATCTGCTGGAAAGGTATACTTGGGAGACAAGAAGTGACACGGTGGACAATGACAATATTACATCCACCCTGGCTATCCCTTTTTCGACTATGCAACCTAAAGCTCCTCTCCACAGTCTACAAAACGGTTATCTAATGTACACAAACGCGCTGACTTCTCCATCGCCGGCAGCTGTTCCTGTTTCAATAAGTGCGATCCCGCTCCAACCATCCGTGGATTACTGTTCCTCTATGCTCCAGCCGATCAACTTTGGTGGCGCAGAACGGATTTTGATTTATGGTAATAACCAATCAGAAAGTCCCGCGATCCGTATTGTAAACCAAAACATGGCGCTTCTATGGAGCCCACACATGCTGATCAAACGAAGAAACCCACTTCAGATCCTACCAAGAAAAGAAATTGCCTGTGAACAGACCAACAAGGAAGAGAACGTACGAGAAAACAACGAGCACTGCGAAAAGGAAGAGAGAGTAAGAGAAAACAACGAGCACTGTGAAAGCTTATCAGTGCAGGATGAAGACAGTACATCGACCGCTATGTTTGAAGGAAAAAGCTCCAAATTAAAGGTAAGCACGCCAACATTCTGTAGCACAGTGGGAATGGATCCGCAGGGAAGTATGGGGGAAGGGCCCGCAGCACAACTTCCTTTTATCCATATTATTGATCCATATTTCTCTTTCTTTCTTGCTCATTTGTAAATTAAAACGATGAATACGTTCATATACTCCCGTAGTTCTCTCGAAAACGATACCCGATTTGCCAGACCAAAATGCATGGGCAAAGTGTATACCCGTTGTCAGACCAAAACGGCGCAAAAAGACTACCCGAATGGGGCTGCACGTAACTATATAGCTTATGTGAGGGAGTAACCCCCACCCCGTTTACATTGTCGCAGTCCGTTCCCGCGCAGACGTTGGGATACTATATACATTGAGGTTTTCACAATAATATATCAACACCTGATTTTTTACCTTGTTGTTGTTTTTTTTTTGCAGAAATCCCGTGTTCGTCGATTTTTTTCTTGGTTAACAAAGATCTGTTGTTGTGGCAAGCCACAAACAACAGATTAATATCATTTCTTAATTTTAAAAAACATGCCAAAAAAATTACAAAATTATAGGATTCCGCTTTCCACAATAAAAATCACCAGATTCCGGAATCCTAATTACCTTACGTAAGGCAACAAGCTGGTTTTTGCAAAGGGGCTGGACAAAAGTGATGTAAAGAAGAAAACGAGAGAGTACATTTTACTCATGAAGACAATTTTAGTATTGGTGAATGAATGTAAAATTATTTATGTATCTCAAACAGTACTTAGTAGGTATATGTTTAACGTGTCACACCTCGTTGAAGAGGCTACTAGACATGAAAACCGGTACATTGTGGACCCACTTTCCCGTTCCGTTTATTTTTTTGTCTTTTGCTGTTCCAAGATTTTGCGGATTTTTTTTTGTAACATTTGTGGTCAACATATATCGTTTCTACTCATTAAATTATTCTGTCGCCCGGCTGGGAGCAGGCGAAGCATACTGGTTGATTTACATTATTTTACACTTTGTTTTAGGGTTCATCGATTTATGTTGAATAAAACATGAAAGTTTAACTTGTCATGCAGTTTGCTTTTCTTTGAGATGAGCGAGATAATTGCCTGGAAAACGTTTCTCCAATGACGTTACCTGTAAAAAGAAGTCGTTTCAGTTATGGCGAGCTTCTAAAGCAACGACGACGGCAACGAAAACCGTGAATAAGCAAAATAACAACACTGTACGTGCATCGCCTTTTATTTTACATTTCTTTGCCGTTGTTGAGCGACTACGACGTGAAACTTCCTAATTTCGCTAAGTTGTTCCTGGTACTTAACAATTATTCCTCAAGCCCGAATGGGCTCTGAGTCAATAGCCCATGAAGCCGAAGGCCGACTGGGCTATTGACTCAGAGGCCATGAAGGCGAGAGGAATAATTACTTCGGCGGAGCGCGAAGAAAAGGATTCGCGAGGCTCAGGAATGTATCAAAGTTGACTTTTTTTGATAAGATTGGGCACGTAAAGTCTGCAGGTTTTCGGTTTTATTCGGCTCTTTGACGAAGTGAGAGCCGAATTAGTTCGAGATATCTCGAGATCACTTCGATTTCTTTGATTTATTCTTTAATTTTTTCGAGGAAGAAAGAATTATTATTTCGGCTTTCGCGGGGTTTGAACCGACTCGCCTGTGTGACCCGTCAGATCAGAGGAGACTCTAAGTTGAGGGATTAGCCGATTGCGCTACTGCGACCCAAGGTGGTTGAATATGAAAAATAATTATGAAATGGTACACTAGTTTCGGGACAAGATTGGGCGTGCAAGTTCGTGACTTTTCGGCTTGTTTCGGCTATTTCACGAAATGAGACCTGACTACTTCGTGATATCTTGAGATCATTTCGAGTTTAGTCTTTAATTTACTCGAGGAATAAATAGAGGATATTACGTGGCCGCGCAGAGACACGAAATTTCTCTTCAAGTGTTGAAAAACATTTCACGACAAAGACATTTTGTCTGTGTTGAGTGTTACGTAGTAAAATTGCTTTTATGCGTTGCATGACTTTCTCGAACGTTCTCTACGTTTTTGGATCATTCATGAATAATTAATTAGGGCATGTTGACATTTCAGCTTGAGTCAGCAGATTTGCATCAGTTACTGAAATCATAAAATATGTCAAAAAGCTACTACTATTCGGCTGTTTAGTATTTTCTAGAACCATATGTCAAACGGTATACAAGTTCCAAGCGAGTTCTTTTGACGAACTAAGTTTTTTCAAACGAGCTGGACTGCTGTGTTTAGTCAAGTGTGACGAAGGTCGATTTTCAAGTTCTGTGTTTACAAGTTGGCGGAAGCTGTAAGAAATCTGAAGTTCAAGTGAGAGTTTGTTATTATTGGCAGAGCCTGTTTAGTTTAAATTAAGTTCAAGCGATTTTGTTTTGGCAGATGCTGTGTTTTAAAGCTCTGTAAAGGCTATATTCCTTTGGTATTAAACTTCCTTGTGTTAATGCGACATAATTATTGACTGATAGTCAGTCAATAATTATCCTCAAAACATTCGAACTCGTAACATTGAGTTCTAGCCAATTCCATGCTCAACGTAATTGACTCCTTACCCATGCCTTACATATCTTTAATCAGTAGATGAGACTGCTATGCTGTTTTTGAAGCCTGATGTGACTAAGAAAAATAGAGAATTCTATTTGCACTGTTTGTTTTGTTAGACTTGTTATTCACCGCCAGTAACCTCATATTTGACTTAGGCCTAAACCTTAAGAACCAAGTCAAATTTAGAAGGATTTGTATGGAGTCATCAGAACATAACTGGGCTAATATCTCAGAGACAATGTTTCCCTAAATGCTAGTTTTTGGCAAGTAGGCCTATTGGATGTTGCTCTTTTCACAATATCCTGACAAATCCCACAATTTCACAAACTAACACCTCACCCTTACCATATTTCATTTCTTACTATTCCTCCGCATTTAATTTACAATTAATCAGTTCCTCAACCACGAAGCCGAAGTGTACGCTCCGTAGCGTCTTGTTCCAGTTTAGTAAGGCCTCAGGTGATTGACTTTATTTTCCCTATCTTCCACCTAGCTCCACAGCCAAGTGCTTTTTATTTTCCTGCCACTCAGATCTCTCACGGCAAGATAAAAATGATAGAGTAAAATTCCGAAAATAAGCCCCGGGGCTTATATTTTTCAAAGGCCCTTTCTGAGGGGCTTATGTACGGAGGGAAATTTGCGTTTCAAAAGCGATTCGGCTAGCCTTATTCTTGGAAGGAAATTTACCGTTTTTCTTTGTTTTACTCTGTATTTGAGGGAAATTTCCTTGTACAAGCCCCGGGTGGGGGGGGGGGGGGGGGGGGGCTTACATTTGGAGGGGCGATTTAACGGAGGGTTTCTTGCGTAACGAGTTTCGGGTGCTTATATTTGAAGGGGCTTATACATGGAGGGACTTATTTTCGGAATTTTACGTTAGGGAAGAGATAAACCTCTGCCGGTCCCCAACACTTTGATATAGCCGCCGACCACATTTGTGGTCGAAACTGGATGGTTTTCAAAACCGGTTTAGGTTAATGTGGAATACACGTGCCCTATCGAGACTGCTAGCTGGAAATTCCTGAGCCCACAGTTGTTTTCGTGCAAACCGGTTCAATAAGTTGTGTCGCACGTGACTAAAACGTTACTGGTTGTCAAGGAAACGCCAATGCATGCGTGATAGAAAACGCATCGGAGGCCGGCAGAGATCTCTCTCTCTCTCTCTCTCTCTCTCTTCCCTATCATTTCTCTCCTGCCCTCTCAGGTGTCCCCATCTAACTAGGGACATATTTAATTTAAACACGTTTGTTTTTGAGGAGAAAGAGAAAACCGGAGTATCTGGAGAAAAAACTCTCGAGGCAGCATTTAAGAACCAACAATAAACTCAAGCCACATATGGCTTTGACCCACACCACATCGGTGGGAGGCGAATGCTCTCACCACCACGCCACTCTTACTCCGTTCCCCTCCCCACCCCTCGCCCCGACAAAAGCGAGGCTTAATTTTATCAAAGAAGTTTGAAGTAGTTATAGTTTTTTATTGTTTTGATTATGAACGAAGCTGGAAAGAAAAAAGAGAAGGCCAAAAAGAGGGAGGGGTCATTGGAGTCATATGTGTTTAATACGGAATTTACCGGCGGTAGCAAGATGTAAACCACCAAGAAATCAGAATCCACCGACATTTTAGTGTTTACTTACAATAAAATACATTGCCATTTTATAGCATTGAAAAAAAAGAAAATTTTTACAACAACGTGAAAATTGTCAACGCGTTCGTTTGAGTGTCAATTTATTTACCTAATAATGTACAATGACCTCGGGGTACAATAAATAATTTCCTTCTCTCCGTGAGCACTGTACAGGCCTGAAATACCACAAATCGGGTAATGGGTTCGTTGATTTTTCTCACTTTCAACTGAGCCGAATTAAAATCTGCTAATGGCCTATGCTTCTCTTTACAGCAATAATCCTTCCTGCCACAATCACGCCTCGTCCTGTTGAAAATAAAGCAAATTATCTTCACAGGTCTGTTCAAGTGATTATTCTCATACTCTCGACTCTCGATAAATGAAAGTGTTCAGAGACCATGGATTCCCAACGAAAAATGATAAATCACAAGAGGCCAACGTTAGAAAATAAAGCAAATTTTCAACCGCGAAGTGACGTATGAGGAACGAACGAAGAAATTTCATATTGATGACGCATCACTATCCTGAACCACGTAGTGCTTCTGATGAGTTGAAAATTTGCTTCATGCAATCAGAAGCAGTACAGTGTATACCACCCATATTTTAAGAGAATGAACAAACGAAAGCGTACAAAATTGAATGATTTTGTCATTTCTTTAACCTAAATAGAGTTCAACCTCTGTTAGGCGACAAAGTTCCGAATGACTGTACAAGGAACAACAGGTATTAAGGACCAGGAAGGGGGGCTACTCGACCAATATTTGGGTATAGGTGAGCCGCTGAGGGTTTGAAACCCTGACCCTGTTTAGGACAAAAAATTCCTAAAATACATACCCTGTTTAGGACAAACGGCAAAATGCACGCTGTCCTGTTTTAAAGCCATTTATTAGCAATTGCAGTAGAGCAAATTCACGTTATAGCCTTTGCTTTTGTACACAAAATTCACCTAGGAAATCAAATCAACCGTGCCGGCAATACCCTTTTAACAGCCTCACATGAAATTATATACACTGTTTAGGACAGACACTCGAAATTATATACACCCTGTTTAGGACAGAGAGGTAAAAACCATAACCTATCCAGCTGTACATATAAGGGAGTACCCCCCCCCCCCCCCCCCCCAAGATTAAGGAGCAGTCTCTACAAGTAGAAATGTTAATAATGTAGGAGAGACCTTTGTAGAGGCACCAGTCTCGTCCACAGGGCTTGGTTGTGGTGGCTTGTAAAATGGGTCACGTGTCTGCATTAGATCCGTTAACCGCTGGTACAGAGGATTGTCTGGTGGAAAGAGGTTCCTCTGCAAGGCAAGAGAAAAAAATGCATCGCTTGATTAAATAGAACTTTTTAACTGTAGAACTTTTAACTGTATGTTTTGTTTTCCCATTTCTGACCACGTGATAGTACCACAGAGAACTATTTCCACGCGCATATAAATGCATATCTTACGAAACGACAAAAGGCAAATTCCCTGGAGACATCACGTGGTCTCAATTGGGAAAACAAAGCGTACAAGCTAAAAAGGTCTATTGAGGGCTCAAGAAGATGGGTGGGTCTTCTCCAGGACCAGCCTCTAAAATGCTGGCCAAGGCTAGCGTCTGAAAAGGGGGATCCTGATCCCGCATTCCCGCTCTTTTTTTCACGAGAATCCCGCATCCCGAACTTTTCTCATGTGCTATTTCGAATACTTTTTTCTTTCCCAACCCGTATCCGTGCCAAATTTTGGCCAATCCCGCTTCTCGGGTAACAGTCAAATCCCGTATCCCGCCCTATATTTTGGTGAAATTCCAGACCCGAGAATACCCTTCCAGACATTGCAAGGCTGTCTGAGTGAATATTGTACAAATATAGACCAGTTTATCTGTCACTATTTCTAAATACTCTATATCGCGCGTATTCGATTAAACGCCCCTGCGTTAATTAAATCTACGCGTTTCCGATACGGCGCTTATTCAAGGGCGGTGTTTATTCAAGGGCGATGTTCACAGTCGACTCCCTCCAAACGGACACCTCTGCTAAATTGACACCTACAGTTGGTCCCTGCCTTTTTTTACTCTCTTTATTTGACTCTCTGTAAGACGGACATCTCCCTTAGCCGGACACTTAGAACTGGTCCAAAAGACTGACTTCGAAAGAGTTCACTGTATTTTAAAATCACTGCGAGCAAGCTCTCTGACAACGATCACGATAAATCACTTGTATAAAACATTATGTAAAACAGAAATGTTTTACGTTCGAATGTCTCGCATTTTGCTGAGATAAAATGGTAATTTTTTGGATCGTGTAGATTACCAAGTTGTTCCCAGTTTTTTTCTCATATACTCGAATAACCGCCGCATTGTTCTGATTGGGTGCGGTGTTTATTCGCAGGCGGACTTTACTGGTAATTTTGCTTCCAACTGCGGCGTTTAATCTAAGACAGCATTTGCTCTAGGACGGCGTTTAATCGAGTAAATACGGTAGCATTTGCTTTCGTTCAGTTTAGATCACAAAAGACAGAGGATTTTTTATCATGGGCGAAAACATTAAAAAGGTGTTCCTTACACTCAGTGAAAATCTCATGAGTCCTGTTGGTTTAGCGCTTGATGAAGAAACTTCTGCCTGCCTTTGTATTGAAATAAGGAAAGCTTCTACACCGGACACATCCACTTTATTCCCTACAAAGTACCAAACACAGTTTTCACGTTACTTTCAGTTGCACTTTTGTCTCACCGTAAGACGAAAAGCAAATTATAAAACACAAACGGAATTATTAGAGAGATTACGAGTGACGTTACGTCAAACGGCAAACATCAGATTCAAGTTGAGAATTTCTTAAAATAGAAAACGTGCAGCTAAAAAAAATCCACAACAATTTTTATAGACAAAAATAACGTGAAGCTACTAATTTTGGGGTAGAAGTAAAGAACAGAAAAGCACAAGTTAAGGGAAAAACTGGTCACGTGGCTCCAAATAAAAGTACGCAGCTAAACTGGCGCGCGCTGGGTCATAGTTAGGCTAGTTATGGCTGGGTTCAGCTCGCTCGCTTAGGGGCCTGTTTCTCGTAAGTCCCGATAATGAACAAGCTCAGGCCGGACCGGGCCAAAAAAGGTGTTGTTGCTTACATTCTACATGGAGGTTTCAGTAAGATGATTAACCAAAAAATGGACTGGTTTGTTCGCTAAGGACTAGGCTATTTTTCTTTAGGTTTTGATTGGCAAATTTGATTGCAGGCCCCAGAATCGGGCAAACGGGCGACAGACCAGACAAAAAAAGGCGTTCACCAGGGAGAAATGGATTATCCTAGAGGTCCCGCGGTGTTGTTTGTAAAGACAATAAGGCACACAAACTCTTTGTCAATACCGCTTCTTGTTATTTTACTTTACACTTCCCAAGAAAATCATGCTAGACTGGAGCCCTTACTTTATGAAATGATTTCGTGATGGTTTTTGTTTTTTCATGGCTACAAGTTAATTAACCAACCTATGCCACTGATAGGAAATAAAGGGAGATGTAAAGAATCAACCATAAGAGGACACAGAAAAAGTCTGAGTAAATCTCAGTAGCTCAGAGGTTAGAGCATCCGATGTAGAACACGGAGGGTCGTGGGTTCGAATCCCATCTGGGGCTCAGGTTTTTCTGCGTCCTCTTATGGTTGATTCTTTACATCTCCCTTTATTTCCTTTATAATATTAATACAAGTTAATTGTTTTTTTTATTAGTCGGTGAATGTTTTTATAGCGCGCTTACAACAAAAAAACGTACTTGACAGATTGAGGTTGATAAGAGCTCTGTTTCCAGGAATAATAATTTCACCACCTTCCTCTTTCAAAGGAATTTCTAGCAGCGGATTAGGAAACTCCACAACTTCTGGTTGCTGTGAGAAACAAAACAGGCATTTTATGGCTCGTTTACTTGTAAGGAGTTTACTCATGCGATAGTAGGGTGTCTTAGAATGAAAGTACATGAGAGCTCCTGCTACTATGAGAGGGAAAGCTACTTTGCTTATTCTCGCCAACCATTGAAGATTTGGGTCTTCTTTCCACAATTTCCCGCTACTATGATCAACGATAGTTCGCCTCCATAAACTCTCCACAGAGAGATATTCACCCTCTGAACGGCCGCAGCGAATTTCCGCTCCATGTTCGAAACGTAGTAACATCAGCAGCAACTGAAAGCAACTTCCCTCATGAAACGGTGTAAATGGAAAAACTGGACATTTTGACAGACAACGGCAACTAAAAGAAATTTAATGAACTTTAAACTTTTAAGTCTTTCAACTAAAACCCGCAGAATTTTTGAATGCAAGTACTGATTGTACAGTACTGTAAGCATGTGAAAATCGGAGTTTTCTGAACCATATTTCGGAGAATTCTTGAGAATAAAGTGGTTAACACGTTCATCTCCAAGAGTCTATACGAGAAATTAAACAGTGAAACAAAACGTATCATCATCATCATCATCAACAATATCAACATCAATGAAACAATATGTAACGTTCGGCGGAGCCTACCTCTTGCTCAGGTTGTTGGAGTTTTTTATCCCCCTTTGTCGTGTTAACTTTCTTTCCTTTGCCCACGCTCTTATTAACGGCCTCTGTCGAAGCAACTGGCAAACAAATCACCGGTGAACATTTTGCCATACGTCCACAAAAAATTCACTGGTAATGAGACATGCACTTGCCCTCCCTCAACCCCCACAAAAATAAAAATGCTCGCCCTCCTCGTTCTACGACATTTTTTCTGTTGAAGACTCTTTAAAATTTTGTCTGTGATCCTTTCAACAATTTTTACCAGATTCTGCAATATTAATCTTGGATAGATGTCTAAGCGATTCATTTTAGAGATGCATTTTTCAAACTGGTACCTGAATCCTGACTCGTGTCCAGTGTCTCTGTTTGGATGCGGGAAACGCTAGCCTTGTTTGAGGGGAGGGAACGGCTGTATAAGCGGGGGACGGCACGCGAGAAGCGTGACCGAAGGAAACGCAAGGGGTGTTAGGAATGAGACCACGCTTCTCTCCTTATCAATAGGAGACCGAAAGACGACTGGGAACGAGTCAGATCTGAACCAGCTTCATATCAGTATCACTCAGTCATTCACAACCAGTACCCAAGCCAACAGAGACTCCTTGCTGATCAGTCTGTGCATGTGCAAAGCGGATTTCCAGGCTGACCAGATACTAAAAGCCCTGATCTAGTGCTTGCTCCTTTGATATTACCTTTTTTCGTTTTTTCTGTTTCTTGTTTTTTGTTGTCCTAGAAAACAAAGAAAAACAGTGGAGTAAAGCAAATATCGTACTTCAAAAGCAACAACAAATTTGTACGCACTAATTTAGAGAGATTGAACGAAGAAAACTTCAAACATATTGTCCCTGTTCATTAGAAAAAAGACCAAACTTGTCGTTCATTGGCTAAATTTCTAGACTCAATTCCAAAAAAATAGTGCGGGTGCTTGCCTTGAGGAGGGAACGTCACCGTTTGAACTTCATTACGGTGACAAAATGTTAAGCTCACTTCTAACCGCATATTGTTCAGTTTACTTCAAAACCGGGGTGAATCTTTAGAACCAAACGGTGCGTAAAGAAGTTTACATTCGAGGGACGAATTCACACTGGTAGAACTAGGAAATGTATATTTTAGATCCCTTTTCCACTGTTGAATGATACCCACTTAATCGCCGTTGAACAGTACGAAATCAAAACGATCCACCGCATCTGAGGCTTGACTACGAGCAGTCCCTCTTTTTTCTTGGTCCGTCGAGCAAAACGCGCGAGCCACGCAAATGACCACGCGCGCCGCCATCGTTTCTCGCGTCTCTTGGCTTCGCAGCTTGACGCTCGCGCGCGCGTGCACTCCCTTCACTAAATCTGAAGAAAAAGAGAGACTGCTCGCAGTCTACACTTGAGGCCAATAGATAATGCTGGTAGAAATGTTTACTTGAACCCGCTAAGTCCCAAAAGTGACCAAGATTAATTTTCTCCTTACATCATCAGTACTTAAACAAAAGAAAAAGGCAACGAGAATCAATAAAAGTATCAGGATCACTAAGGGAAGCACTTTGATCCTTTATCAAATTCTCTCAAATAATTCTTTAACAAATAGACATCAGTCTGGAGAAATTGTACGTTAACATACATGTGAGTGTTAATGTTTCATAAGTGTGCCAGTGTGTTGAAAAAGTGTTAAAATTCGATTCACATTCAACTACTAACAAGAAGTTTAGTTGCCAATGAAAATGTTATTGCTGCTCGCGAGGTCTGACGAGCCAGCTAAAAAGGAAAAATACGTGAAACCAGCACGAAACCAGTACGTCAGTAGCCTGCGAACGCTTCTCGCTTCTCTGTGGTGGAGAGAAGCGAAGACCAGAAATACGTCTGTGTTCGTAAGCTGGTATGTCAGTAGGTAGAATAAAAGAGGTGCTTAAATAGTTGTTAAGGTTAATCTTAAAAGCGTAAGTAGGATAATTACGTTTTGAAATAAAGGCAGCAACATCTGTTAATGAAGTAGCCGCTATAAACGGCGAGGAGCGAGGATAGACGGCTGTATTTTCCAGGCTATTTGCAAATGGAATGGAATGTGCCGTTTGAAGGTGAACAACAGCAACAACAGGTTGTTGAAATTTCAGTCACTGTAGATAACAGTCCTGTTCAGGACTACACAGTCACCAGGACGATCATATTCCACCTAACTGAACTTATTAATTGTATTGTCTATTCACATACTCATACACTTCTCTTTTCTTCTTTTTATCTTGGTTTTGTAAATATGCCTCTTCTATTAATACGTGTCTAACCACTGCTTGCCTCGACTAACGTTGTAGCTCTTACTGCCGCTCTTACCAACTGCATGAACAACCTTGTTGCCAAGGTCCTTTCCTACTCAGCCCTTGAAGCAAGAGGTTACTGCAGGCAGTGCACATTTTTGTAAGATATACCCCTCTCAAAAAAAGCCCCCTCCCTCTAATAAGCCCCACCCCCCTAACCCTAACCCTTCTCCCCTCCCCTAATTATTCTTTAATAATAAATGATAGACTGTATTAATGAATCACAACTGTAAAACTTCCTATGGACTGATCCGGGATGGTTTATTTACCAACTGGAAGTTCAGATTTGATTCTCATCCTCGGCTGCAGGACCTCCAACTCCTTGTACTTGAGCTTAACCACTTTGTATTCTAGTTGTTTTTGGAGAACTGATACCATCGTCGTTTCTAAATTAAATACGCCCCCCCCCCCCCCCCCTTACCTCCCTCTCCGGCCCGGGGGCTTAATAGGGGATTTACGGTATATAAAGAGTTAATAAACTGGATTAAATTGTTTATTGTATTCTATAAATACCTTCTTTTTCTGCGAGTCCTTCTTTTCTCTACTTTTCTTGTCTTCTTTGGAAGCATGTGTGCTAGAAGCAAAAAGTGCATATTCATTTGATTATCCATTTATTTGCCTCATGTATTGATCGTGGTGTGCACATCGACACTGGTCAAAATAATGTTATGGTCAAAAATTGCAGCTCATGAATGCAGACAGCGCTTTCATCCTACCACATTTCGCAATTTTTAGCCAAACATAAAAAAAAAGAATTGTCAATCAATCAATCAATCAATTTTACAGCGACTTGGACGCGGCAATATGTACGTTTTCTCGGGAAACGTTTGGCATTCAATTCTGCTTAAATTGACGCGCACAGTTTGTCCGATAAAAACGCATTGCAGAATATATATTCTAGGACAAATCAGGGTCCTAATTCAAAAATTGTCAAAGGAAAATATTGTCCCGATTAGTTTGGTAGAGACCGCCAGGAATTGTCATTCTTCTGGGGAAGGGCTGTTAGTCCAAGATGTGTATTTAAAAAAATTCAGAAATAAAATATATTAACAACAATTATGACAGAGCTTAGTGTTGTTTGTACAACTTACCCACTGCGTACACTGGCCGGTCTGTCTTTTGATCCTCCAGTTGGAGCGTTCAAATTTCTAGATGGACTCGTCTTCATACAAATGAAAATGATAAGAACACCGTCACTTTTATAATATGTAAAAAATAAATATATCATAAATAGATACACAAGTAAATAACGATTTATTGGTAGTGAACGCAAAAAATGGTTCTCTTTTCTACCATTTCGGAATTCATCGAATTCGAATTTGGAAATGTCGGAGAAACCCGAATACCAGGAAAAATAAAAATCAATCAATTGATTAAAAAAGGTCTCGGAAGAAGGAAGAAAACTAGCCAGTATACGAGACTTAAAATATTGTCAGGACAGCAGACAGAGAAGTAAAACGGGGGTGGGAGGTAGGGAGCGAGGCATTTTTTCTCCCTGCTCCAGCCATTTTGCTCCATTCTTAACGCCTGGAGGAGGATAGAAGAGAACGAACAACTAACGCAACCCACGTCAGAGGGTCGCCCCCGGGATTCGAGCTCAGGCCACATTAGAGGATGGCGCGTGCCCTGACCAGTGAGCCACCGTTGTTCTCTGGTCAGGTGGTATATTAGAAAAGGCTGAGAAAATACTCACTTCTTCTGGGTTCTTTTTGGAAATAAGAAGTCTCCTTGCTACTACTTCTTCATGGGAAAGAGAAAAGCTGGAAAGCACCTAAAAGATAAGATCAGAAAAGATAGCAACGACAAGGTTACTATGACATGTTTCGAAACAAGAGCAATCATACACTTTTTTATCGGAGTATATTTTATAAGAATAACGAGGCTGAAATCTGCGAAATTTTAAGAATATTTCAAAAATACACCCAAGGCTGAGTTTTTGAAATAGTAGTACATAATTTTGTTTATTGGAAATCTGTAAATATAATACAATTATGTTTTTAACTTAACCGTATAAAAAAATTATTTTTCTTTTTTCTAAACGGCAAAACAGGTTTAAACTCCAAACACTTGTAACTGATGGATCAAAAAATTCTAAAAAGAAAATGTCATAAGCTATAATTTAGACTAATACAAGAATATTTTCAGCCCAAAATCGGCAGAAAAATAAGAATATTCAGCCTAGGCCGGAAAACAACATTCTTATAGAAAAGAGTATACTTAAATTTTGAAAAATAAAGGACGGATGTACATTCCGAAGGTAGGAGATAGGATCCTGAGTTTCATAAAAATTGCTCTAAGTGTGGAAAGCTGGACTTTCCTGGCCTTCAAGTGACATTGCTTACTTTTTTACCACATTGTGTTTGCTTGTCTAATCACGTCACTTTACCTGTGTTAACAGGCCGAGTTTGTCGTTCTACTACACAAAGCCTACCAGTTTGTTTCACGAGAAAAATTTTCTAACCTCCGCTAACTTGGATGCTCCGTTATCACCGATAAGATTACTTCCAAGGTTAAGAGAAAGGAGAGTTCTATTCATTCTTAATCCCTGAAAAAAAAACAAGAAACCACTTTTGAATTAGATCCAAATTTGTAAAGCGTGTCCTTTTCAAATTCATGATAAACCTTTTTCTTATAGATGTTTAATTTAATTTACTTTACTATTTTACTTTGTTGAATTCCCAGCGGTGACTGAGGATGAAACAGGACTTGCGTCCCAGTTGATATCAATCCCTTCATTACTCACCCAGCCCATGAAAGCTTGTTCCACACCATCGGGGGCTAGGCCCCTACTCTTAATATTCGGCAGTTACAGCAGTATGGGTTCTTTTACGTCCCACAAGAATCAGACGAGTGAAAGACAAGCATTATATCAAACGTTACAACAACACAAATGAACTTCGAAAAACTGTTAGGCTAACAATTTTCAAAAACCCACAATTTCAATCCGTTTTAATCTTCTTCAAGTTTGTTCATCCGTGCCTACGTTTATATTTGCTGTGTAATTAATACTTTCTTTCAACGTTTTGAGCGTTATCTTTATCTTTCACTCCATTTGGTGGCAGTTCCTACGGTTAGAATTTTGATAGAAAACGTGACACAGCTCCTTGGTATTCTATTACTTCATTGAGATGGACTGTTTCTAAAAGTACCTTCGCTATAAATCCAGCTCCTTCACACGTGATTTTGTTGTAACACAGATTCAACGTTGTAAGTGACTTGTTAGCAGTCAAAGCTCTGCCAATCATCTTTGCGCCCATGTCATTCACATAGCAGTTTCTCAGAGAGAGATTTTGTATCCTAAAAAAAATGGTTCAAAACCAAACAAAAATGCAAATTAGGCCCTGTCCACAGGTCTACAACGGCGTTTTCGGACGCCAAAAACACAGGTTTTCGAAACGGTCTTTAGAGAGGAGTTTCTTAAAAAAATATCGGATTACTGGTTTTGGTGTGGAGGGAGGAAATGGAGGTTTTTGCATACACCAAACAGCGCATGACTTGTAAGGGACACTATCACGTTTTCGTGTGGACGGGAGAAAATGAATCGGATACACTGCGTGTGGACGCGTATTTTTTTGGACACAGAAAAAACTTTCCGTTTTCAAAAATATCTGGATATGTGTGGACAAGGCCTTAATCATTAGAACAAAAGTATATTTATGCAAGAGTACAGATGTTACATACATCATGTAAGTCACGAAGGAGGAGCAAAACGCGTAAGTCCTAACAGGAAAAGAACTCAAAATTCGTCTCAGGTCCCAGCTGTTCAAAAGAAGGATAACGCTATCCACCGGATAAGTCTCTATCCAGCTGATAGTGCAGTTTTCTTTAACTAGACCTCAATCTAGTATGAAAAGTTTTTGTGAAAACGCCAAGACATGCCAAGGATGCTGAAAATATTTTAAAGGTTGATAAAACATCATCTTACGTGCTTTCTTCGCCAAGAAAGACTCCATATCGTTGAAGAGTGACAGGATTGTTATCAAGACATAAAGTTCTGTAGGTTGAAACAGAATATTAAAAAAATCAGTTCCTAACACTCATTGACGTCTAACGTCTACCCAGTTGTTAATGCGGTTTTGTGACCCAAGTGTCCAACAGTTTTTTCTCTCTAAAGTAGCCATTATAAAAACTAAGAGGGCAACCATTGCTTTTTTTCTTCTCCTCCTTTCTTTCTCCTCGCTCTTTCTTTTTCTCCTTTCCATTTATTTCGTTACTGTGATTTTGGAGCTTCTATAGGGCTTAAGACTGACCAGCCTTTTGACGCCTTTTCACTCAAATGACTGCAAATTTAGTTCGGTTGGTTTTCAAAAATTCGGCTAGATATACTGCATAACTATATATTTTATTTAACGGGACTATGTTGTGAGGATGTTTCTGTTTTAGGTCAATTCGAGTAATTTTTTTAGTGCCTTTGTTTACCCATACACTAAATGTTCATGAAGAAGATACAAATGTATCAAACAAATTTCGCCTGGAAGCACTAACCATGATTTTTTTTGGTGGTTTTACAGGCATACTATCCAATCCATGTCCGTCCTTGCCATCCATTGCTACAGACGGCAGGAGGCAGTTTCTATTCCTCAATATTGTCTTAAGTAATAAGAAAACTGGACCATTATTCTTGGTAGCTTGAAGGCATATTAAAAGGGAAAACGCCTCAATTCATGTTAACGTACGGGTGCATCGCTTAAAAACATCTTTGCTTAAGTTCCCTAATGATATACCTGAGATTGGGTAGATGAGACGAGGCAATAGATGCTAAAGTATTCAGACTGTTGTCTTGAAGACCAGTGTTCCAAAAACTAATGAGATAGAAAAAAGAATATTACATATCTTGTTAGTACAACTAAGAAAGCCATTCAACTGAAGGGACAAGTTAATCGCAAAGACTTCTGGGACTGTTACTAGTGACAGGGAAAAAAAATAGCCAAAAGCTGACAGGCACGTCCCCAGTAACGATCCCAGAAGCAATTACAGGGCGCATTTCAGCTCCAGCTACAATGTACCTTATTGTTTCTAAAGTGGCTGAATTCACCAACACATGAATTCAATGACTGGCTGACAGGGCTCAAGAAAAGTCTCTTCTGGTAGTCAAGGACAAGTAGATTTTTATGCTGGGAGGGTAACTATTTAACAATTATTCCTTGAGCCCAAATGGGCTCTGAGTCAATAGCCCATGAGGCCGAAGGCCGAATGGGCTATTGACTCAGAGGCCATGAGTAAAATCCAACTAGTTGGTCAAAAATATCGAGAATAAAACTATTTTAGCTAGTTAAAGCTAGACTTTAATCCTTTTTTGCTGCCAAAAAGCCCACGCTTTTTTCGCTGCTAGTGGGCTATAACATATAGCCTAGTAGTAGCTCAACCAATCAGAATGCAGCATTGATAATAGACCACTAGTTGGATTTTACTAATAACACATACTTGTCCAATGGGGTAGGGTCCAGGCAGGTCATCCTCTAATAGAGGATAAAGTGGTTCAACGCAAGCAAAATGAAGGAGATGCTTGCCCAAAGGACAAGCTAGAATTCACGATTTTTTCACGCCCTGAGTAAGTGTAACTTGAAACAATATTGGCCATGTAGTCATTCTGTCTCACATGACAGATGGTGTTTCATCTCTCCTGCAAATAGGCATCTACTGCTCTTCAGTGGAAGCAAAAGAAATTTGCTCACATTATTATAGTTATCTCCTTTTTGAAGTCTTTATTGCCTTCTGTTTACCCCTTCAACTCTTGGGTTATGTTGTGGTTACCCTTTGCTTGGAATCTACTTCCTGATTCTACAAGTCTCACAGTGATCTTTAACGACGCTGTGCGCTCATTTATTGTTGAGAAGGTTTAGCTTTAGTGTTAGTGTTTATAGTGTGTAATGTAATTGTAATGTACATCATGCAATGTTACACGATACCATGTACAAATATGGTATTGTGATCCTGCTGTAGCCTCCCATTCAGATGTTATTTTGGCTTGTCACACAGGGGCAGGAATGCGTGATGAACCCCTAAGAACGTCTGCGTGTGAAGCTAGTGATGCTGTGGAGTATTTAATAAAAGTTTTTTTATATGTAGAAAAGGTTTTCAAATTATACCTTTAGGTGAAATAACTAAACTAAACATAAAATCAATCAAGACTGGAAACTTAACTGTTATTATGATAAAGTGATACTTAGCAATGTAAATCACTTAAAGTTACATGCATGTTTCAACCATTTTACCAACTTACTCAATAGTGGTCAATTTCTCCAGTGGTGGCAATGTTATAGTCAAAATGTTTAAAATTCTTTCATCTATTTTCCATCCTACATGGAGAAGAGGTTTAATTAATCACAGAGCATGTAGTGACTGTAGTTATTAGTAAATTATTCTTTTTTTTCTAATATCATTCAGACTGAGGTGTCTGTTAAATCCACCAGGTACTTTGTATTAGACCCATTAGACAGATGGGGTCAGTCATGCATCTACATAAGAAGTGACCAATCAAGGATTCACCGAACCGTAAACGTGGCACGATATACCTTCCAGAAAATGGATACTGAAACCTGATTGGACAATATACGGAAAGGAGTGTGGTTCCAATTCTTAGCAGCCAGTTGTGGGACGAAGCATTGCATGACAACTCAAGGAATGGCTGTTAACATGGTGAAGCAGACTGCATGAGAAGTGAAGTGAAAAAAAAAGTGCTACATGTACACTTCATCAACAGAGTGAACACGCTGTTTTTTGTTCGAAACACCTGAGTATAAAGTTTATTGTTAAATTTGAAGTCCCAAAATAACTTTTTCCTGTAAGTTAGTTCAAGAACAAGACATCCTGAAACTTCTGCACAGTTTACAACCATAAGATTCTTGAAAATAAATGGCTCAATCAAATTTGACAGTTCTAACTCACCTCGAATGTAGATTTCCTTGATATGGGATTTATTACCCTCCTCTTCAGTTTCCACTTCCACTCTGGGCTTGAAGTAATGATATTTTTCTTTGATGATGTATGTTGTCGGTGGTTCTTCAAGTTCACCAGAAACCATTCCTGCCTCATCGGTCTTACTACTGTCATCTTTTGATTTATCCGCTGTTGAAAATTAATAACAAAATAATTCACCAAATTCTTGAGGGAGTTTAATTTTGCAAGTGGATGATTTCAATGGAGAGAGTAGGCTCCCTCATAAAGGCATCCATTGTACATGCTTAAAGGATGCTAAGGGTGTTACCTTGAGCTAAAAAATTGATGAAAACAGTGTATACAATTCTTTTTTTACAACTGGTTAAAAGAAATTTTCATCCCTAAAAGGCACCAAGACTGTGACACTCAAAAAAGAAATACATGGGTGTCATTCAGGTGTGTTTTCAATATTTTTTGGGACAAAAAGTGTGACCCCCCAATTTTTAAAGGGAATCAAGACAGGAGTTAACAATCATATAACGCGATTACAGTTTTCAGCCCCAAAGCATGAGGGTAAGGTATACAGTCGATACTCTTTTCCTGGCCAGCCAGTAATCTGACAAATGGTAAGTGTCTTTAGATAGACACTCATGAATGCCAGGCCCAATAATACCCATCTTACAAAGAGTTGACTGAGTCTACACCTTTAAAGATCATGCACCGACCTACCATCTTTCTTATCCTGCTTGCCCAGTGGTGTGCTGTCCTGTGGAATGATACTGGGTGTTGGTGGACGATGAGGACGAGGAACCACTTGCATAGTAGGAAAACCTGCTCTTGTACATAACTCACAGAAATCCACTTCAAAGTTACCAGTTGGTGTGTATGGCTCTGCAGTACAAGGAAAAATGGGATTATTTTACAGCAGATTTTAAATAAATCAGCATACAATTTAACATGTCTTAAATAAGGATCAATGTCTACATTCCAGGGCGTCTGATATTTTGCGCGGTCGCGGACCCGCGAAATTCAGGTATTTCCGCGAAACCCCGCGAAATACCGCGAAATCCGCCAGAAATATTTCCAAATACATGTCGGCAAAACATATTTAATACTTATCTTGGCTATTAGACCGGTTTTATTCACCCCAAACGTCCAAATTTAGCTTGAACCTTCGTCACTGCAATGAGTAAACAACGTCCCAAACTACCACACGTCTTTAGATGAACGTTGCGAAAAACTGGGCACTAACCATAATGTTAATATTAACATTCGCTCATTTCTCGAGCGAACTGTTGTTGAAAGAGCAAATGATTATCCCTGTTAAAAAAAAACGTTCACCAACGCTGGTCATATCGACGCCAAATTGATCGATTTTAGCGAAATTTGTCAAAAAAAACCCTGCGAAATCGGCTGTTGTTTTTACTGATTGTTTCTTGGCGAAGTTCCCCCCCCCCGAAATTTCCCGTGAAATCAGCCGATTTTCCTAAGAATTTGCCCCTGAAAATCCTTCAAAAATTGACTTTTTTCCGCTTAAATCGCCCAAAATCGGCCGATTGTTCCGCGAATTTTGACTTTTTTCCCGCGAAAATCCCGCGAATTTGGCCGATTTTTTTGCAAATTTGCCCCTGAAAATCCCGCGAAATTTTGCTTTTTTTCTGCGAAATATCAGAAGCCCTGAGTCATTCATGCGATGTGGACTGCAGCTTATTACACTGCTGCATTCCACCCTCAGTGAAATGCACCAGGCAGCAAAGGTGACCTAATCCACTGCAGTGATGTACATGTACCACAGAAAAAAATAACAGATTCCCATTTTTGGATATTTTAGTGTGTTTAAAGAATACCCACAAAAATCCCAAATTTGGAAGAGTGAGACAAGTCCCAATCAGGGAACTTAGTTGGGAATTCCCTGGTTGGGACTTGTCTCACTTTGCCAAATTTGGGATTTTTATGGGTATTCTTTGAATACCCTAAAATATCCAAAAAATGGGAATCCGTTATTTTTTCCTGTGTACAGATAACCTGCTGGTAAAAGGAAACATACAGAGCATGACGGTGCACTAGTACTTCCCAGTAGTCCCTGGTAGCTCACTTTTGCCCCTAGTAACAGGGAAATTATTCTTTTTACATTAATTGTACGCTGGACATGCTAGATTTCAAAGTTAGAGCTTTAGGCTACACTGTAATTCCTACAGTTTTTCTATACGTAGGAACTTGCTTAAGATGACCCTGGAGTTTCAACAGTCAATAACAATTTTGACATTGACTCACTTAAGTCACAACAAGTTATATACATACATATAACCTATAGTGGTTTCTAGGGACAACAATTCTTGAACTTCAGCTGGACCAAAAGTTACATCTGACTTAAAGGAGAATTTGAGGAGTCTAACTGGGGTCTAACTCAATTAACTTTATAAGGCATAAATATGTAATCAGTCAATCAGGTGATGAATTGACAAAAGATAGATTGTCATGGGCACTTTACCATCAGAGTGATGTTCTAGACTAAGTCATTGTATTACAGTCAAGTATTCTACAATCATCCAAAAATTTTTGAAACATGTAATCTACACTCAGTTTGCTATTCATGGGTATGCCATGTCTGCAATGAACATTATGAAGTTTGAGAAATTATAAAACAAACCTTTTGCAACTTGAATCTAGGCATGCTGTTATAACAGAGCTCAGTTGGATTGTGTAAGATCCCTAACTTTTGTTAAATCTAAAAAGCTGCGGCCTAGGTTCATTAGACTTACAGTTGTCAATATTACATTGTGCTTTTTATAAGAAAAAACCAGAATTTCAAGTATCCAGTTCAAAACAACCTTAAAAATGTCCTGCTATGAAGGATTTGTAAGCTGCAGGGTCTGCAAACTATATAGCTATTGATCGACCTGTGACCAATTCTTGTGTTCTTAATTTTGGAGACAAGAGAGATAGTATTCTATAGTTCAAGCCTGATTAAAAATGGCTTTGGAACTGTAAATAATGCTGTCACCATAGGGTAAACAATTTGATGCCATGTCAAGTGAGATTTAGAGATTACCTGAAGATTAACTAAAACAAACATTATTATGGTCACTTCAGCCTATTCTAAAGGTTCAGTTAAAAAAATCTTAAAAGTTGTTAATCTAACTTGAGGACCGTGAGCAACACCAATATAATTTACTATACGCAATTCAGATTAGATTGACGAGCAGTTATTAAGCTACATGTAGATCAATTGACATTTCTTTGAGCAGTATCTGATGGTTGAAGTACTTAGTAATTTCAACTGAAAGTAATTATAAAACATGACAAGAAATTATAACTCTCTTACACAAAAACATTAAAGACTTAAAACATACTGGAGAAATAAAAAGATCTTGCATAGTTAGTGGTTAAATGAACCATTAAGTCATTTAAAGTAAATAAATCAAGTTCACAAAACATCAAATCACCATTTTCAGAAGAACTTGGTTCTGTTTCTGGAATCTCTGTAATGGCCTCCATATTAATAACAAATAACATTACAGCATGCAACCTTAATTCATTTGTATCATTGATTTTGTGCCAAAAATAATTTTTGGGTCTTGTGACCAACAAACAAACAAACATAATCTAAGCTGATTTATTGTCACTAATGACTCATTAGCAGCCAAACATGTAGAAAAAAATTCTTTTCCACTGTTTTTATGGATTCAATAGCTCCATATAATTACTCAGATTTCGGAGAATTATACCATACATAAAAATTTAAAGAGTAGTTAATGAATTGCCTAAAGTAAAGGTATGATACACAAAATTGAAAGTCTATTGATTTTTATCTGTGATCTTTCTATCTTCACTTATAATGCTCATTTCATCTAGATCTATAAGCGTTCAAAGATCCAAATGAATATTTATCACATACTTTGTACAATAATAACATTAAGTGTTTTTCATTCAACATAGAACCTCTTTAGAACTTAGCACAAAAGGGACACAGCAAATTAACATAAAACACATTTTCATTGTGATTGCAAAGCAATTAGTTTGATGAACACTTAAGAAACAAAATTTTTCTTACTTGGAAGAAAAATAATAAATAATAATCTTGGGGAGGATTATAGAAGCTTAAATGGATTACTGCAAAAGACCTTCTAGTTAACCAATTAAAAAGCTTTTAATAGTGAAACTAATCAGAGAAAAATCTGCTTTTAATTATGATTGATACTAGCACCAATTAGCAGTTAAATGTTCAGATTATTAGCAGTCCTAAATTACATCATATTCCTAATGTGAATTTTACCTGATTTTTATCAAAACATTACTCAGTGTCAAGAATAACACTTCATAAGACTTAGGTAAAAAATAACTATACATGTAACTGTATTGGGCCCCATAAGTGATCACTGAGTATTTCATTACAAGAGTTGCTCCAGAAGGAGTAGAAAACTTGCAACAGCTTCTTTTCAAGTTTGTACGGAGACCACGTTACTAATGGCTTTCAACTGATCTAGCAACAGAATTAAGCTATGTTAATTCTCACTACTACAGCTGTATTACCACCAAAACAATGTACATGCACTCCATTAAATAGTTTAAACACAAAACGTTTGTCCAAAACACTTGTCCTTATTCACTAATGTCCACTTCCACTTCAGAACATGTCCTTCTCCTGAACATGTCCCTGTTTCTGCCAGTTCCAAACAACGCAAGTTTATGCATATGCCTAGTTCTATATAATTCATACATTTTCGGTGGTGATAGCTAAAGAGCTGGGACCATCTCTGGGAGTACATTTGAGAGAGGTAACAGCCTTATAGAGGTTTTTATTAAAGACAAAGTCAAAGACTGCACATTATCCCTGTAAAACAATTACCACAAGAGTTAGACCAAGGTAGAGTGAGCAAGATGAGCACCCACATCATTTTCATCCAAAAATACCCTGCCCCTCCCCCACTCCAAATTATCTTCATTTTGCCTGGAACAGGTCCAGGGTCACATAGGCTCAGTGGTGCACTCCCACGGCATCAGATTTGTTAGTGCTCAAGGACCACGGGTTATCATAGCAAGGTCTAGTTGGTTAGATCACTGACAGAAGGGGGGTATTCCCACAAATTTCGGATGGGTAATACACTCTTAATTGTGTGCAACCCAGGGTGTTAAACCCTGACCCTATTGAAGAATGAGACAAATGAAAACTGATACCCTATTTAAGTCCCAAACTTGAAATAGACTACTTTTCAAGGGAAAGATAAAATATACAAATTTAATGGCAACACAAACCTTTTAACTCATTTTCACAATAATAATAACAGAAGATTGTTTTCATGTAGCTGCCGGGTATTTATGCATTTCAATTTTAGCTGATACAATTTGGGCACCCTTTCTAAGGATCACACTGGGAACATACAATGCCAACAAGGGCAAAAATAATACCCTATGGAACTCCTGTGTTGTGGGGGGGGGGGAGTATTCAACCAATATTTGGGTATAGGTGAACCGCTAAGGGTTTGAAACCCTGAACCTGTTTAGGACAAAAAATTCCTAAAATACATACCCTGTTTAGAGCAAAGGACAAAATGCACACCATCCTGTTTTAAAGCCATTTATTGGCAATTGCAATGTAGCAAATTCACATTATCGTCGTTACTTTGTATACTTGGAGTACAACAGAAATTCATCTAGCAAATCAAATCATTTGTGCAGGCTGACAGACTCACACGAAATTATATACCCTGTTTAGGACAGACTTATATGGAATTATAAACCCTGTTTAGGACAGAGAGGTAAAAAAAACCATCTCCTGTCCAGCAGCACATCCCCGTATAGGCCATATAAAGGAGTACCTGCCCCCTCCCCCCCCCCCCCCAGGATGAAACTATACCCTATCAGGAGGCACATGCCTATCTAGCACATATATGGGAGTACCCCTCCCCCATGAGAGGTACTCAGAATATTGAATTCCCGGGTGTGACCTCAAACCTTTGTTTTGACTGAGTCACTTTTTATTTATGTACCTACCATATCAATCCCTCAAATAGGTCATCTTAAAATGAATTGACCCATTTTTAAATTGAATGAAGAACACTTTTCACCTACAGTACAAACATTCTGGTACATTTGCTAACCATAAAGAAGAAGAACTTTGTTACCTAATAAAAGCGAAAATGTGCGAACCCATTATAGTCAATCTGCAGTTGTGAAATCCGACTTCATCCACCGGCACATCCACATTAGCCTCTTATAAGGAAGTACCCCCACCCCCAGGTTATGGCCCTTAATTGTGACAGCTCTGTTTATCAAAGTGTACATCACCTTACATAACACATACAGTTTTCAAACATTTGGGCAATATTTGGTGACAAGAAGTGACAATCCATGAGATCTACAATGCAAAAAGACTACTGTCTTTACATGTAGACTGGAGGATCAGACTCAATCAGTAAAGCAAACAGCCAAGAGCTGAGTGAATTGACTCGCATGACCCCTTGTAGCTGCACACCAACAAAAAATCAGCTGCAACCAACAACAACAACACTCTGCTTGAGCTCTCCCAACATAAAGATTCACATGGTATTAGCCTTAAAAATTACATTGAATTGTAAATTTGCCCAATGTTTAAAACGTTCGCGTGACAAGACTTTAGATATCTCTAACATCTGCATACTTATCAACGAAACCATCCATACCTCCATACCACATAAAAGTGCTTAAATAATCTTCTTCTTCAATTTCCACCGCAATCGATGGTCGCGCGCTGTTGCCTCTTTCAGATTTCTTAAGCGCGCGCTTCATCCGCGATACCGATCGAAGAGTGGCGAACATTGTACTCTTCTAGAAGCTTTAAACACGGTTTGAATGGTCAGCATTTATCCAAACACGAAATCCGTGTCCCTAACTACATAAATACGTTTTGAAAGATTCAAATTCAAAAGAAAAGGCTTTTATATCCTGAAGTAAAAGGTCAACAAACGATGACAAGAGAGGAGAATTGAAAATGAACTGATGAGCGCATTTCAGCAAACACAGGAAGTCATAATAAAACACTCACTAGGACATTAAATAATACAAGCCAAGCCCACCAAATTGGCAAAAAACACGATAAGCCATATAAGTAGTTTTTTCTGGATTTTCACAAACTTATAGACTTTATATCTTTTCTGGGAAGGACAGATTTTGACTGTGCCTTGACCGTTCGGACCATTAATTTTTCTGCACAAAACTATTTATGACACTCGGTGGGTTCAATTAAAATTTTAGGAAACAAAAAACAAAGGTTAGTCACACGCTTTCTGGTAAAAGGATATTTTGTTAGCTGTCATTCAGTTCTCCAGCTGAAAAACTAATTTTCAATCCAACTGACGAACCGTACGTCACGATATTTTGTTTTCATATTGAGCAAAATACCAGTGTAACACTGCAGGTTTGTTTACCGGTAATTAATGGGATCAATCTACGACTTGGTTGAAATTTTAGCAAGTAAAATACTAGACGATACAAATGAAGATATAAATGCCACTAAATATCAAGGAAATTCGAACAGATATCGAACTTTTAAAAAGTACTGTAAATTCAATTCGTGTACACCACAATACATTTACTCACCTAATTCAACTGGCTGTTCCTCGTTTTCTTTCGCATTTTCCACGGGTGTTTTATCTCCTGCTCCTTTATCACTAGATGTACTTCCTTTCTCAGGCTTGTCCGTTTTATCGGCCCTTTCTGTTGTTGTTTTTTTCGCCATTTTATTCACCGGTTTTTCTCAAACAGAAATGGCGGCCATACTGTCAATCACTATGGTAACTTGTAAAGAGACCGCTGGCTACGTATGATTATATAGTAGCATCGGGGAATTACACGAGTGTTGTACGCACAACACGCGTGTCGTCCAAAACGAGTTTCAGACAATATTAATATTATCAGTAAGTAGTTACTGGTATTCTGATCCTATATTCTGAATTGTAAGACAAGGCTTTCCCTGAGTCACCAAGAATGGAACCTGAAAGCCTCAATCAATCAATCAGAACGGCTTGGAAACTAAAATTTCGAGGACGTTTTTGGACTTTTTACATTTAGGGCATGAATTTTTCGTCATTTCAGGCCATTGAACCTAAAAATGAGCCTAGCTAGCTGTAAAAAGGGGCAATACGGAGGCAATACGTCCTAGCCGGCATGATCACATGCTGTTTACGGAAAATTCCCTTATTCATGTCAGGAAATTCTGTATTTTAAAGCCTCCCCTAGGGCATGACTCAGCAATTGAGGACATTTCTGCGACGTTTTCAACGTTGGTTAGCATGCAAGGATTTTTCCCATGCCTATCGTCAATGATTTGTTCACTGGTAATAGAGGGGGTGGCCCCAGAGTGGTTTTGCATTGAAATTGGCATGCAACAGAATTTCGCATGCCCTGTAAGCATAATTTGAGGTTCCGTGACCTTCTCACCCAGGCCGCGAGAGGCCTAGGTTCTAGTAATAAGTAATTCATACCCAGCAAAATCTCCGGCATGCCGGGCATGCCAAATTTCCTGGCATGCCCGGCATGCCAAATTCTCTGGCTTGCCGGGCGTGCCATAATCTGGGTCATGCCGGGCATGCCAAAATCGGTCTCTGGCATGCTCTCAACGCACAGGTTATAATTCCTTGAATCTACAGATATTTTAAGCCTGGCTAAAAAAAAAAAAAACTAAACAGATCACAGTGCTTATCGTTTGATGTACGGTTTATAGGTCATTTACACGATGACGTCATTGCTATTCCTCTCATTTTTATAGATTTGGTTGTCCCAGCGAAGTTTAAATAACAAAAGCTCTAATTTTCACAAGAAAGTAAAACCCTGAGGGATTCTGCCGTAGTAATAAAACAGCGTCATCGTGGAGATGACCTGTTGGGGGATTGTAAAAACGGCCTCACCCCTTTTAATGAGTCTTAAATAGGATTCCCATTTCACATTGCGAATAAAATGGAATTGAGTGAAATCATTAAAAATAGAGACAGAGACTATTTTCATTGCATAATAAAATGAATCTATGTTCCATGAAAGCTTTTAAAAATACAAGGTTATAGGATATCTTTCAACGTTCATTACATTACAAACTGAGCTAAGCTCCAAAATCACTGTCCATTTTTCAGTAAATTATGATGTTCGACAATGCAATGTGCTTGAATATAACGTTGCAATTACAAATCTCTCTAACGCAATTTTCCCTACGTTAGAAAAGCTGTTTTTGTCTTGTTTCATATTTTGATAAGGAGTCTGAGTTCCTCTTTCTTGTTTTGTAGGCTTGCCAGGGATTATAGTTTATGTGTCATTACCAGAGTCTGTGTTCTTTGTTTTTAACTCAAAATAAGTCAGTAATAACTGACAGTATCAAAGAATTGCTCTCTAGAAAAGTAATGATCTCCTCGTCATGTCTGGAAGTTACCTGTAACAAAAAAGAAATGGAATGTTAACACATGCAAGGGCAATAAGACAAAATGAAATAGAACGTGTAGAGCTCAGCTTCTCTTAACATATTTTCATACTGGCTTGTTGAGTCTGTTAAAGGTCGCAACTAATTGTCTGATGCTAATTTCACAAGAGTGTGCAATTGAGCTAATAAATGCATGGTAAATAAAGTGAAAGAAACGTGGTTTCACATTAGCCAATTTACATTGCGTTGTTCGATGATGTTTACACGCTCTTCTATTGCGAAATAAACCTTTGCATTTGGGTTTGCAAGTCAAGATTATCCCGAGTTTGACTGACACTCGAACAACAGTTTCATTTTTAAGCAGGTAAGGTGTAGACCCATATAAAGCAGGAATATGTAAAGGAAACTCATCGAAAACTTTTTCGCATCTTTGTGGCGATATTCTCTCATGGCCCGTCAACTGATTACTGGGGGTTGTGAAGAGAAAATACATTAGGACCAAGGGTTAAAGCCTGTCCTGTTACATAGTTTTGCATGTTACCTAGAGTTCTAATAAATAGGTCATAAAATAGGATTTAACGAGAGCGAATTTGTTTCTCAATCGGTGTATAAAAAAAGTGAAGCTATCAAATGAGAAGTTTATAAAGTATCAAAATTATTAAATTAAAAGCTCAAATAATTAGGAAAATTCCTATACGAAAATAATGCTAGAAACATTAAATTGATCAGATAAAATTCTCAGAAAATATGTCGAATAAAAGCCTCATTGCTTGCTTTTGTTTTTGCGTAAAGGTAGCCAAGTTAACAAAGCGACTAAATCTTAGTTTTTTACGTTGAACATGTTTATTAGCTTAGTTTTCGTCCGTTTTAAAAGTTTTGTAATAACCCAATCATAATTTTCGGGTTAAAATAGTACAAAGTCATTTCAAAAACTATGTTTATTTAAAGAAGAGCCGGCAAACGTGAACATTTTGTAATTCAGAAATCGGACCCAGCCAGGTTATTTAAGCTTAGAATTTTTTGCATTTTAGCGTCCTATATATTTACCAGAATCGCCTCTCAAAGGCTTACTGTAGTAAAGCATTTTGTAGTACACTCGTAGACAAGCAATGTAAGGCATAAGAGGTTGGTTGGATAAGACATCCAAAAGAAAAATTAGTTTTGTGGACCTAAACGCACATTCACAGACTGCTTATTGAGTTGTTTACAACTTTGCATTGACACCTGCAGCATGTTCATTTATTTTAAAGCGAAATCCAAATCTGATTTTGGCATTTGATTTACGGATATTTTATTTTGTCTCCAAAAGTGATTGGTTTCTATATTTTTGAAGTTTTCTCTAGTCTTCTTAACAGCAGAAGAAGATTACAAGACGTAGAAACAGAAACAATCCGAAGTGAACGAGTTGAAAACCACTTATGCCTGAGAGTTCTTAGGCATGCTGAACAGCAAGATAAACTGAATACCAAAAGGATAATTCACGGGATTTGTTCGATATTCAGGCTTTTTCTTTGCCAAATTAATACTAAATTTGTACTTACAGTCTCTCGCAGAATCCATTTCTTGTCCAGCATTCACCAACATCTCAACCATGCACCGCAGGAAAAAAAAAAGACAAACAAGTGCGAAGAGACATGACGACATCGTGACGCCACAACTGCCACGCTACGACAAACTAAATTCATCGTCATCCGAAAACACTTCTGCGGAAATTCGGCCGATTTCGTGCGAGCTCGGGGTATCTTCGGATGGAGCAGATGACGTTGCTGAAAGGACTATCGTCAGCAAGGAGTAAAACAGTTTGCAAAATTCGTATAGCCGACAAGAAGCGCACTGAAAACCTAAGCAAAATCTCTCTGAGAAGGCAGTCCAAACTCACCAAATCAGAACGTCTTTGCAGTATTAACGTCGTACTCTCGTACTGACTTGAACGTCCTGGTAAGCTTAATTTTCACCAGTCTTTTAATGCTGTTGACCGAGAAACATTCCGACGCGATAGAACTTAAGCATGGATATAAAGTTTATACTGACGGAGATTTGTTATCTTATTGTTTAAAACGCTTTTCCGCGCTCAAATTTAAATCTGGACCCAGAAATGTCAGTATCGCTTTGAAATAAAAGGATTAATTGATCTGTAATTCCTAGTGAAGTATTCTATTTTATGCATGAATAATGTTGTTTTGTTGTGCTTTTTATTTATAAATCCAGGCTTCTGTCTTCAGTTTTGCCAGTCGATCCCGTGACATACATTGTGACAAACATAACTTTTTTTGTTATAATCTGCATTTATTGCCAGGCATGAAACCTGTCACTTCAAGCTCCCTAAGATATATTTGGCCGATTATGTTATTCTCAGGATATGATGCTGGAGCGAACATTAAAATCAGTCACGCTGGGCATGCCAATTTCATACCCGGCATGCCGAGCATGGCAAACCCAACTGGCTGCACGATCTGCATGCCCGGCATGCCAAACAAGACGAGCAAAAACTGGGAATGAATTATCAACCCGGCGGGAGATCTGGGACCTAAGTTTAGCTAAGTCAATTTTGGGCTGCGAGGGCATGAACCCATTTTTTCCATGCCTATGACATGTAATTTCTAAGTACCAATGTTCCCTTGAATTTTGTCATGCCTAAATATATAAAATTTTCCCTCTCTCATTAATCCTCAGACTGAATGCAATTTTTACGCTCGCTAGGCATGTTCAACTCAAAATCATGCCCATACCCTCATTCAAAGCAAAATGCTATCAAATTTTAGTTTCCAAGCCGTTTCAGTCAATCAATCAATCTTTATTTCTACTCGAGTTGAAGATCGATGGCAATAAAATGTTAATGTCTTCGAGGACAAATAGCTATATAATAAAAAATAAAAAATATTATAAATATTAGATAATAAAAATAAAGTAAGAAATAAATATTAATGGTAGACGTAATAATTAAATTACAGCATATGCAAAAGTAATTGATCAACTCACTCTGATTCAGACTGAAAATTTGATAAGATTAACTCCAAAATCCTGCGCAGTAAGTATCAAATTTGAAACTAGAAATGGCCAATTTAAATAATAGCTCTATCATTGTTTGGAAGGGAACTCCATACCTTGCTACCATAATAAAACAGAGAATGAAGCCCATAGCTAGTGTATAATATTGGTGCCAAGTTTCAGTTATCCTAACCCGTTCTAATGAACCAGGAAAATCATTGATTGGGTGATTTGTCTCCATGTTGGAACCACTTATGACGATAAAGCGAGTAGAGACATTTAAAAGACTAAAAGACTTACTTACTTCAAAAAGGCACCTTTTGAAAGGGATTGGTATAGCCCCCCCCCGGGGGGGGGTTACTTTAGGAATTTCTGGGTGGGGATGTGCCGGTGGGACCCTAGAACCCTCCAAGTCCTTCCTATCCTAGAGTAGCTGTTTTCCAGACACTACTGAGGTCACTAGCACCGTCTAGCCAAAACAAAATCTTATACCACAATCCCTACTCTGTATAAAATCTTCAACCAACTCATCAGTTTCCTGAAAAATGATACCCTATTCTAGACCCAAACGGTCTGATTTATATACCCTATCCTAGAGTAAACTGCTTGAAAACCATACCCTTCACGGCGGCACATACCTATATAGCCCACATATGGCAGTACCTCCCCCCCCCCCCCACCCCGCGTATAACCCAAGCGACTACCGGACATACGCGTCTGCATTGGTAAGCTAGGATTGCTAAGCTGCATTTTGTTCGAAGGGTATGTAAATGTAGATGATATACTTATTTTAATCGGAGGTCATTCTTGCTTATTCGCACAACGTTGATATGATACAAGAGCTTAGGGTAAAGTAATTGTGAGAACAAACACAGACCTTAAAGAATCAGAACTGCAAGAAACTTTCCTAACTTTAACAAGAAAACCTTGCTTCAAAAACAAAGCAAACAGGTCACATAAGAATTGATTCGACTTCACATTTACTCAAACGGAAATAGTTTGACATGTTACACATAAACTTCATTAAATTCACAAATAATGGAGATTCTCTTTGCTAAACCAACTAGGAAAACTTACTCTTACTGTTGAAAGTGATTAAAAAGCTGAAAGAAAAGAAAAGCTTAAAATTTACAAAAAGGAAGAAACAAAGAAAATGAACTTGACTGAAAATAAACAACGGTACTGGAACAGTCAAGTATGGCCATGGATTAATTACATTTCAGGACGAGTTCACCCTTAAATGTAGCAACTTTTAATTGACCGGTATTAGCCGAAAACCCGCTTTTTATGGCGTTCGAGTGGCTTTTTTAATCTTTATCTTGCGGAACGACCAATTCCTTTTTTGGAGACATAGAGATCTTTTTTCAGTGTCAATAGATGACCTGTTGCTTTGCTGGTAGTAAATACTCCCGTCACCTTAACTATTCTATGCGTTTTGTTTTCTCGACCAATCACTGCTTTGCATTTTATTAAAAGATCTACAAAGGACAGATGAAAGGAAACTGTCTGATCGATTTGCGATCCATTAACCTGAACCTTTAAAATTAAGCCAAAAATCCTTATTCAGTTGCCAAGTATTTTCACCTCCAGTGGCTCTGATCTAATCTCTCAGCCAAGCCCGTGAACACGGTCGCATCACCTCAATCTGATCAAGAAGCGCTCTGTTACGTCTTAGCTTTGCTTTGGTCTTCAACCAGTCTACGATAAAATTTTAAATGAACACGACTTAAATACTACACCAAACCGCAAAGACTTTTCTCTGGGGTGATTGTTTTTTTTAAGGAGTCAACGACAAACAACGCTCGTTATGACCTCTACATGGTCAACGGATATACGATGGTCGAAACTTCGCCAATTTGAGTATGGAGAACCGAACAATCACGCAGAGGATCTAAAGAAAGCTTTACACACAGCTACCGATGATAGCGATGATGAATGGCTTGCACAACTAGAAAGGGATTACGCCACAGCGAAACGAAAGCACCGCGCTTACTGGACGTCTCTTGAAAAAGTTTTGACATTAGTCCTGATAATCTTCGTTGTGATCACTATTTCCTTAGCTTCTGTTCTAATATATAAACAATATGACATACCACTAATATTTGGAAGTAGCAGATATCGTAATGATATTTGCCAAAATCAAGGCTGTGTAGCTGCAGCGTACAATATTTTGAATCATGTGGATGAAAGAGTTGACCCATGTGAAGATTTTTATGGTTACACTTGTGGAAACTGGGTTAGAAGAAGCTTTACTCCCCCGGGTAGTTCAAAATGGACAGCATTTCACCAAGTTTCAGACAACAATCTCATGATTTTGAAGAAAGTCTTTGAACAAACGCACCTAGGTGGAAATGAAACTGCTGCAATGTTCGCTAAAGTTAAAGACTACTTCTCAGCTTGCATGAATAAAACCATAGTTGAAAGTCGAGGCTCCGAGCCCCTGAGAAATCTTATCCAATTTGTTGGTTCATGGGCCATGAACGACAACGTGTCAGATGCGGGGGCTTGGTCTCCGGAGTCTTGGAATTTCGAGCAAGCGTTGAGCAAAATTCACAAACTGAAGAGTATGCCTCTGTTTTATATGTTTGTTTCTGCGGATGACCGTAATTCAAGCCAGAATATTATACAGGTAAGGTATAGTTAAACGGAAACGTTTCTTCATTTTCATGGTTGGTTTACATGCGCGCGCATAGCCTGCCAAGCTTAGATTTTGATAGGAATAAAAACACCGTTCCCCGTAATTCAGTATTTCCGCGGTTCACATTATTTTCATTCTATGTCTCATTCTTTTCAAAGTTAAGATAAACTCAAAAAATCGGCCTGCTCCCGATGTATAGGTCATCAAAACTCAGTTGGTAGAGCCGGCACCGCGCTAGCGCAAAGGCCATGGGTTGGAATCTCATTGAAACCCCGAATTTTTCTTTTTTCTGGTTTAATTTTCAATTGCTTGAATTGTTATTAATATTAACTGCGACGACCATATCTTACTTATAAGAATTAGTTTTGTTGCCACTATAAGCCTACAAGGGTCCTGTTGAACTGAAAAACGTTTTTTATCTCATAGATTCAACAAGCAGGAATCACATTATCTGACCGAGATTATTACTACAGAAATGAATCGGACAAGGTAATCTAATATGTCACCATCGTTTGTGCTTTCTTCCCAAAACATGAATCCATTCTCCAAAAAATGTTCTTTTTTGAATTGCAACCAACCGTCTTATCAATGTAGGTCCTGCAAGCGTACAAAGAATTTATGGTCAAAGTGGGCACACTCCTGGGTGGTGAACTGAATGCAACACGAGCTCAGATGGAGGAAGTGTTTCAATTTGAAAAGAAACTGGCCGAGATTTACGAACCAAAAGAGCGCCTTAGAAACATGGAGGAGATTTACCACAAGATAACTGTTGCTGATCTTCAACAACTAGCACCTGCGGTAAGAAAATGCGCATTGCAAGGCTGATGGTGAGAATCTGACGATAGCGCAAACTTGGGTTTTAAGAGAAAAAAATGTTAATGGGATCATTCTTATGATTAGTTTTCTGACCAGCTACCTTGAACATGGCAGTGCAGCTGCAACTTCGTCCCCAGCGTTCTGGAAAGAGATTGGTGCTGCCGTAGAGCGTGCGGTCAGAGATTAGTCTACATGTCAGGCGTAAAAACTGGGAAGGGGAAGGACGAGAAAAACACGAAAGGGAAAATCCCCTCTCCGTTTTCCCTTTCTCCCATTTTTTTATTTCGACGCCTCCCACGCCATGCAGGCTATCGGGAGGGGCGGGGGGGTTGCCTCCCGACCTGATGTATGAATTAGAATCTTCATATACAGTCAAACCTCGTTAATACGGACACTGAGGGGGCCGTAGACAGTGACCATATAAACAGGGTGTCCGTATTAAGCCTGATGGATTTAGAGGAAATGTAAGGGGTTTCTTACCCTGGGACAAAACAAATTGTCCGTAATTAATGAGGTGTCCGTATGAAGCGGGCGTCCGTAAAGCGAGGTTTGACTGTAGTTACGAGCCACACCCTTGTTACCTCTCGAAGAGTGGGTGTGTCACTCTGGAATCATTTTGAAAGAATGAGAAAGAGTAGAGAGAGATAAAGAAGGGTGTGCTATGCATGTATCTGTAGCAACTCTGAAAGGTGCAGAATTTCTTTCTTGGAAAGGACACCTCCGGATATTAATGAGAGTTTCTGTTTTGAATATTGTAAAAACAAGGAAAGGTCTTGTTAGAGAGAGGTGGTCGTGAAATCGTAGCATATGTGCAAAGGCAGGCCTTTGACTTGAGCTTCTTGTTTGGAATCGTTTACACAATCAGAATTGAAATTGTTGCTCACATCTGACTTCATTTTACGTGACACTTGTTTTTTAGATTTCGTGGTTGGATTACATGAACACGATGTTCAGCAGCCCTGTAACACATGAAGAGTACGTGGTGGTTTACACTCCAGAATACCTGAAGAACATGTCAAATCTTGTCATTATGACGGATAGAAGGTAACGCAGTTGCAAATTTAATAAGAAAATGAATGTAAGAAGGATATGGTAAAACAGAGTCTTTCCGTGTCGGGTACAAAATAATAATAATAATAATAATAATAATAATAATAATAATAACAGTAATAATAATAATGATAATAATAATAATAATAATAATAAAAAGATCTATACCTAAGAGCAGTAAATGATGCAACTCCAATGAAACGTAGCAAGGGATTTTAACTCTCCAAGCCATCAGACTCTTTTCCAGGCGCTCCTGGGGCAAATTTGATGAGAATACATTACATAAAGGATTTCCGGACGATATAATCTTTCAGCTCTACTGCTCTACTACTGTCTACTAAAACCTTTGAGTAAGGTGATCCACCTGACGCGTAAATAAAACTTTCTGAGTTGGTCTTGCCTCATCTCTAATGTAGAGATGCTTGAGCCAGACTCCAGCCGTGTATTCAGTTTGTTTTAATAAGCTAAGTACGACCCTTTGTCCTTTCGAGCTTTCCACCCGAGTGGGAATGAGCCTACTAAGTCCTAATTGGTTGAAAAAATTGTTTGCGAAAGCTTTTTAGATATCGCGGCGTTGATTTATCACAAGGAAAAATTCCATGATCAATAACTTGAGGCAGATAGCCTGGGTGTAGCAATGCTCGAGAGAATAGACGATCTAATGTTCTAGGACAACAACTTCTATTGAAGCTAGTTGATCATTTTGTTTAACTCTCGTAGAATACTCGCAAATTACATGGTGTGGCATTTAATTAAGCCTCTGATAGGCGAGCTGTCCAAACCATTCCGTGACGCATCATTGGAACTTTTAAAAGTCGAGAAAGGCGTAGAAGGAGGTGCGCCGCCCTGGAAGACATGTGTCACAAAAACTAACTCAGTCATGGGGTTTGCTACTGGATACTTGTTCATCAAGGAGCAATCTGGCAAAAACGCCAAGAAAGAGGTGATTTTGATGTCAAAATGTTTTACTATTTCCCTTTTATTTGCTCATACTATACACAATGCTCTTTTAAAATAAATAAATGAGGCTCAACTTCCGTCTCGGCTGTAATCTGTTCAAGTGAATATGAACTATCAATTTGTTGCAACTACGAATGAGGTAAGAAATCTCCCTTATAAAGGCGTACCTTGGTTTAAGAGGAGCTATTCCACGAATCTCCTCCAGGTCCAAGGGATAGATTGAGTTTAAGATGGGCTAAATAATGTCATCGCTCGTGGAGTGGACCCATGCAATTTAGTGACGCAATTTCGCAATTACAGTGACGACGACGATAAATATAAAGGTGATCAAAGATGATGACGACAGACCTCCGTGATGATAATGATAATGATGATGATGATGGTGGTGGTGGTGGTGATGATGATGATTATGATGATATATGAATGGTGATTACGCCGACGGTGGTTATCTGTAGAATTTTAATTCTTTCACATTCTTTTCCGCACCAATTATATTTTTGAGTAGGCGGAAGACATGATAGCGGGGATAAAGAAAGCGTTCATAACAAACCTCCCGCACGTGGAGTGGATGGACGAAGAAACCAAAGGCAAGGCTCTAAAGAAGGTACAGGTTACAACTGACTTTGAGATCTTGATTACAGTAAAGGAGATGATCTGAGCTTGGGTTCTTATACATCATTACAAGAAATTAGACTCTCTTTTCACATATGATCTGAATACAGTAATTCTTTTAAACGATCGAATTGAAAAGGCTAAGAAGAGGGTTCAGTGAAAGTATCATGTCCACCTCTGGCAGGTTTGTTATAACCACATCCAGTTTAGCAAACAACCAAAGCGTGCCGCGAGAGATCGCGCGAGCGAGTCGCGAAGCTACCACCCTCGCAATCCCGTCTCCTTTCACGCGCAGCTCTTGCGTGAATTGGGAGCTTGCTCGAAGGCTACCAAAAGACCCAAAAGACAAACTATGTCAAGAAAGACGTTCTTATGATCTGCTCATTGAAAATACTAAGATCAGAGCTGACAAAGGATAACGTTTTGGCGATTTCGTATTTCAGGTTATTACCACTTTTGACATGATAGGTTATCCAAGGTGGATTGAAGATTTGGAAAAGCTTGACAAGTACTACGAAAATGTGAGTCTCTAATCTGCAGCGATTAGTTAAGAGACATTCTGCACCAGTACCAGTCAGCAGTACTAGAACCTGAGCATGCTTGGTTTCCGTTGTTCGTAGCTCGGCTGAAGTTGATTTGAGAAGGAAATGAGCTGAGAGACACCTTGTTTGGTGGTAGACTTCTGGCATTTGTCTACGGTTCATTACTCCCTTCAAATTTTAACAACCCCCCAAATCCAATATTTTCAATTTTTCCATAATTTTAAAAAACACTGTTCGCCTCAATCTTTATCTATTCATGACTAGAAACATTCGAAAATCATCCAAAAGTTCTCACACATTTATTGAACCAATGACTACGACCTGGAGCTATTTAAGTGAATAAAATCTTAGCTAGAGTTGGAAGAAAAAGGGTAGAAAGAAACGAAAAACTGTCAAGGAGTTTAACCAGAATTACCCCTAAAGCAATGTAGAGTGGGCTAAATTCTGCCTGAGAAAGTTTTAAATTAGAACAGATTGTCCGTTTTCCTTTGATTCGAAAAATTACCTGGACGAAACAAGACTAAGATTCTGAGGCTTGATAAGGGTACAGTATACGCATCAAATGACTTACGTTCTTTTGGCAGCTAACAATTGGTGCTGAAACTAGTTTTGAAAATTATCTGGAGGCAAGAAGGTTTTTTCATAACAAGTCTATGATTAGACGAGGAAAGCCTGTCGACAGACAAGAGTAAGTACTTAATAGAAACATATAGTAAATATTTGCAGTATTGTAAGTTATTCTTCTCTTGCCTCCTAAGTATCCTTACTGATGTTTTTGCACTTTCTGCAGCATCCACGTTAAACGAATGGAAAAGCGTCCTTCCTCATCCCTTTCAATAAAAGCATATTTAAGTGTCCCCGATTAATAGGCCTCCTTAGGCATGCTAGAAGATTTTGACACTTGAATGAAGTTTGTATGTATGTAGTATTTGACATTTTTGAAACATTGTTTGTTACATCGATCCCCATATTATGCCATAGTTATGTTCTCAATAATCATCATCGTGATCTTCAGCAGAATCATGCCTCATCACCATTATCAGATCTTTGCTATTATTAAATTTATCATTTTATCATCAGGTGGCACATGAGTCCTGCTGACGTCAATGCGTACTACAATTCTCCTAACAACTATATAGGTTTGTTACCTTTTAACCCTCTTACTCCTCCATTTCTGGCTGCTATACATTTTAGTGTACATGAGTTTAGAGAAATTGGGGTTATATCAATCTGGCATCCTTTGGCGGATAAATTTGCTAATTCGCATCACCTAGTCATCATTACTGGATCGATTAATGCGACGTCTTTATTGGTCAATTAGATCAAAAGTCGGGTCCACAAAAACATGTCACAAAGGAATCTGACAGGCTTCATAACCTGATTCCATTCTATTAACTATCCTCTAAATAACAGATAGTTTTAACTCAACTTAATCTCTCCCTAGCTGATGAGGTTCCTAATTCTTCTCGTTGTTTACACAGCGTTTCCGTCCGGTATTCTGCAGCGGCCATTTTTCGACCCTGACTTTCCCCAGTGAGTATGAAGTGTCATTACTTTTACACGCTTTCTAGCCAGAATGTGAGAGCGCCGATTAAGAACTTAGTCCCATTCACACCAAAGCTTAAACATGTTTGAAGGCTGTTTAGTTGAACACGGATAAAATTTTTGATTGCACATTTAGTACAAATTACAAAACATTTTGAATTTTGTTTGAATGCTGTTTGAAACCAGTATTCCAGTTTTCCGCTTTGTATTTTTATTTTTTAAAACCTGGTTTAATTTAATATGTTTAGTTGATGTCGATGGGGCATTACATGTAAATCCTCTTTCCAGGTCATTGAATTACGGTGCTCTTGGTGTGGTAATGGGACATGAACTAACTCATGGATTTGACGATCGAGGTAAGGGACTGACTCACTGACTCATAAACGTGCTATTTTTGCTGCTCTGCAACGCTTTTTCTATCTTTAAGACATTCTTTTATCGATTGGGTATTATTTAAGGGATAAAATATAGAAAAGTAATCACTATTTTGAACTAACTACAGGTCGCCTGTTTGACGAGCATGGTAACCTGGCCAGCTGGTGGAACAACCAGTCCGTGGAGGCGTTTCAGCGACATGCTTCGTGTATGGTTAATCAATATGCCAACTTCAGTGTCGCAGGAACGAACGTAAGAGAGACTTTTGTGTTATTATTGATAACAGAGTCATTGTCGACTTCCCTTCCTTCCTTTCCTTTCGTCCTCGATTTTTCCTTTATTTATCTATTTATTTATTTTACTTTTCTTTACATTTGAGATATACTCCACTTGCAAGAACTTTTAAATTATTTGTAAATTTATAAGTAAACTAGTACATTAGTTAAAATAGAGGAGGGATCCTGTTTCACCGTAAAAGGTAGCATTTAAGGAGCTTCAATAGACTAATAGATGATAAATGAAAGAAAATGATGAAATTTTCTTTTTTCGTTAATTATAAAATATAGACAGACTTAATTTCCTGTTTGGTCTCGTGGCAGGTTAATGGCAAGCAAACACTTGGCGAAAACATAGCGGACAATGGTGGACTAAAGCTTGCATACGCAGTAAGTTTGCTAGAACGAGACAAAGATCATCGTATCCTGCTAAAGCTAAGGGAAAACCATATTAGCGACGTGGCTAAGGGGAAAAAAAGCGCACTCTTTCTTCTCGCAAACTTCTTTTCCTGCTCTCTCCGTTCCATAAACTTACGTTGTCAAAAACTATGCGCTCGACAAGTTTCAACACTTTTGATAAAGGCAGGCTGAAACATTCTCTCTTGTTCCTTGTTAATTTTCCAATTTAAAAACGAAAGGAAACTGGGGCAAGTTAACTTGCACAGTTACAATAGACAAGGAAAAAAATTAGTCAATAGCTGACCGGCCCGTCGATCCCAGAAACAATAACAGGACGCATTTCGGCTCCAGTTGCCTTCTCGTTGCTCAAGTGGCGAATGCAACTACCTTGTTACTAGGGCCAGGATTCTCATGATGTAGCGTTGTTCGCGTTTTTGGGTTTCCACTGAAATAAGCTATAACCGGTGATTTAGTGACAAACTGCTTTTTACAACAGACCTCTCTAAGAAACCAGATTTTCGTTGTAGTCGTAAAAAGATGTGAGTGCTAAGAGCTTATCACCTGGTGTCTGATTTGATACCACAGGCATACCAAGACTGGGTGAGGAACAACAGCAAAGAATTAAAACTTCCAGGATTAGACTTCACGCCCGAACAGCTATTTTTCCTTGGCTTTGCACAGGTATGGATTATACATCTTTTGCGCAATTCAAGACGCGCTTTTTTTCTTTAAGGAGCAAAGTTATGACACCAAGCTGAGCTCCAAAGGGTTACCATGTTAGTAAGACGCATATGTTTCTCCGTCTGTGGTTAAAAATAGGGAGCTTGAGCAAAAACGAAGGCGAAGGCGGTGAAAACGTGGCATAAAAAATGAGTTCGTGCTTTTCCAATCTCAATTTGTCAGTGTTAAGGATTATTTCTTGTGCCTTTTTTCTAAAAGAATTGTTTGTAAGAGCGAACCGGAAGTGCATTTTTACCGGAAATTACGTTACGCGCTGGAAGATTGATTGACAGTTTTAAATAAAAGTCCCCGGATTTAGGGGAGGAGCGCTTAGCCATAGAAAAAAATCTTGTGTGGATGTTTGTCCCTTTTTACGGGATTTTTTCAACGGGAACTCTGGACTGTTTTAGGAAGAGGACTGAGAAAATTTAGGAACCTAAGGAGAAACAGTCAGTTGGTTGTGAATATTTCTGAAGTTGAATTCTCAAGGACTCATCCAAGCTCAGAAAAAGAAAGAGAAAATCATATATTAAGAAGTTTTTTAAAGTCGCAGTCGTGAAACGACGGCAAAGAAATGTGCCAAGAGTGTGATGCACGTGCAAAGTTGTTGTTTTGCTGATCTAAACCTATTGCTTTTAGCCGTTTTCGTTCCGTCGCCATCCGGTCGGATCTTATGGTTCTTTGATGTGGGAAAGAATACATTTACACTGATAACGTTATAGATTGTCATCTTGAACTAAGAGTCTCATAAGGACGTGGCATGCACTGTAGCCATTTTCTGGTAGAGCTTATTTTGTCGAGAACGAGTCAAAGACGGAAGGTATTTTATAGCCTTAACCACCCCTCCCATTGTTCGCCCTTTCACTCCCTCCTCTATATTCCTCTGATTTCAATAGCAAAGATGGCCACCACACACTGGGAATACAGAGCGCTCTCTCACTTGAGAAGAAAAACGCGTCCAGTACAGGCTAATTAGAGTAAACAAAACATACATATGTTCAGGACCTGTCCACACTAATGCGTTTTCAAAAGTAGGAGTTTTCGTTGTCATCGAAAACGCATCGATCGATTTGTGTCCACACTACGGTTTTGATGCGTTTTCGACTGTCCACACTATACCGATAGAATTGCACGCTGTGACGTAAGCTGAACTCTATGCGCATGCTACAAAAAAACGCACCTGCGTTATTTTTGGTAATCGTTTTCATTTTGATGCGTTTTCGACCGTCCACACTAATACAATATGTATGCGTTTTCGTTTTGATCCACTTACAAGAGCGTTTTCAAATCGGTGCGTTTTCGATGAAAACGCTCAGCGTATTAGTGCGGGAGGAAGGCTTAAACGCATCTAAATGGATGCGTTTTTAAACGAAAACCCAGTAGTGCGAACAAGGCCTCAGATAGAGTGAATACGTGTTATATTGAGCTCGATTCAGCAAATTACCTTTAAGATCACAACCATTCTTGAAAACCTGATTTAAAGCGCTTTGGTTTTTTCCTGCAGGTTTGGTGCTCGGCGACGTCCGGCGGACGAGCTCAGCATGCTCTGTTAACTGATGTACACAGTCCTGAGAAAGTAAGGTAAGTTGACGCGGCTGATTTTTTTGTTTTGTCTGGGTCCTGTTCCCTCATTCCTATGAGCAAAGACACCAGCTCCAGGCGTGGGGTGATTAGAACGAAATGCTCCACCCAAGCATCGACCTCGTTGCAGCGACGTTTTTGAGGGACTCACGTCTCTCACTCTTTAACATGGCTTGACGCTACCAAATCTGTATTGTCAAGTGTCTTTATTCTTATAGTTTATTTGAAAGTCGATAAATTGCAGAAAAGCTTTTTTTTCTCTACTCGGCAGTATCTTCTTGGATATTGTTTTTTTTTTTTTTTTTGCAGTGATGGAGAATGGAGTTTTTTGTTTTTTGTTTTTATTTTGCTGGCTGAAGCTGATATTTTAACCGCCAATAACACACCGAATAACCTGGCGTGAGTGTGGCAATATACTAGATATCCGCAGCCAATATTCGTCCCCAGGGCTTCTCCCATTTATCGTCCTGTTTTCTAAGGGAAAAGCTCTAGGATGAGGTTGATCTGGAGCGTTCTTAAATTGTTTCTCAGTTTAGCTTTCTGCAAGCACTTAATAATTCAGTAAACCCGTACAGTTACATTAAGAAAGTGCTTAACTTTCAGATTTTGGTAAAAGTACTTTTTACTGAATGGAAAATTCCTCAGGTAAAATTACTCCAAATAAACGTCACATAAATCAACTAAAATTATCAAATAAATCCTGCAAATATAAAGCAACTAGATCAATACTGTATCAGAGGGCATGGGTGGTACGACAGTCAAGCTATCCTTCTTCAAGTTGTATTTTAACATGAAGGACGGCTTGAGTTCAGTCCAGAAATCAGAGGTCGGGGGAAACATTCTCCTCAACTCGCTTGCTTCTTTGCTGGGTTGATCATTTTAAATTATTCTCATTACTACAAGGCAGCAGGGTTTGGATGTGGTCGTGTTACTATAAAAATTGCACAGTGACATTAAAATCTTAGAACGCAAAAAAATACGAATGTGGAAATGCGTGTTGAATGTAGCTTATTCGGTCTAGTTTATGGACTTCTTGTTTTTCTTTTTCTTTTTCCTTTTGTAGGGTTCTTGCAGCAGTTGCAAATTCAGAGGAATTCTCCGAAGCCTTTCAGTGTCCTCTAAATAGTCCAATGAATCCCGTCAAGAAGTGTAAAGTTTGGTGATGGGAACAGGATTGATTTTAATCATTTTAACGCAAATGTGCGACATTCTTTTGATATATATATACCTTTTTGGTTAGTTATCTTAACTTTAAGATAAAAATATTATTGTAAGCGACAAAGCATCGGCAGCCGTACCTATTTTATATCTATTATACTTGCCATTTAGCTGCAACTCTGTCGATGGGGGTTTGGGCGGAGTATCCAAAGCTCGGATATTGAAGAGGGTATTTGGAGAGGCGGAAAAACAAAGGAACGAATTGAAAGAAAAGAAAGAGAGGACCATGCCGGCGCTTCGTTTTGTTGTCATCCCCCTTCCAATGCTTCTGTGACGAGATTACTCAGTCGGAAAATGCTACCGAAAAAAGCTCTAAGCGGTGTGTTATCTACGTGTTAGCGTCTGGCTCAACTAGAAAAGGTCGTTATGGTATCGATCAAAAGAAGCAAGGCTGATTTTACAATCGGGAATATAACGCAATGATTATTTATCAACTACTTTGTTCTCCTACTTACGTACACTTGTGTAAATGCCTTATATAATGTGAAGTAAAGAAAGATTGATTGATGGATTGAATTTTTTGTTACCAATAATTCGGAAGGCACGGCCTGCATGTTCAGGGTCTTAACATTCTGGTTGACGCTGCACTACTGTCCAGTTTATTTACCAAGGTAAACGAAAAAGAGCTTGATTTCAGCTAGGTTATCCCATCAGGAACAAATGCTATAGATACAAATAGGGTTTCAAGAACGCAAGAAAAAGTTATTGAATCAAATCAAAAATATTCTTGCTCTCCGAACTTTCTTACCTAAAAAAGTGTCAGAAACAGTGTTTTGTTGTTTAGTTGGGCGCTTAGAATTCTAACAAAAAACAGAAGATGAAACAAGTAGCCAATTCGCCGCATTACAAACAGCGAGGAAACTGGGCCCAGTTAACTTTCGCAAAGACTTCTGGGACTGTTTCCAGGGACACGGGGAAGAAATGGCCAAATGCTGACCAGCGCGTCCTCAGTAACTATCCCAGAAACAGTTCGGGACGCCTTTCGGCTCCAGCTCCCTTCTCGTTCCTAACTGGCTGAACTTTAATAAGCTGCAAAAGGTAAAATTCAGCCCTCACGTCCTGTACTGTAGTAATCGTAGGGCAAATATCGACACGGACGGGGTGTATTGCCTGATACTCGCCCTCCCATTTGGTACCACGTGACCTAAAATAGCCGATAAAATTGCGCGAAAACTAATCAGTGGATTATAGGGTCATATAACCCTGGCTTCAGGGTAAAATGCTTCTGGTAGAGGCTATTGTGAAAAAGGTTTCACCATTTGGTCTCGATAAGCAGACCGTCAAAGCTTTGTTTGATTCTGAAAGAGCCAATCGAAACAGCTGCACAAGATAGTGAAATATAGTGATTACTGTTTGCCAAAATTCTCTGCTAAATAAAAAAAGTTCAAGTTTTACTTTAATCATTCCATATTAAACTCCTCAGAACCACTTCAAAAGTAATTTTGCCATCCTTTTCCAGCTTTATGCTACCTTGTAAGCAAATACTGGCGTACTGCATTTCTAACACCCACGTAAAAAGGTAGCGAGTGTTTGTATCTCGGCATAATTCTCCACCACATAACAAAAAAGTGACTTAAAAATTTCTTTTGACTTTTTTTGGTTTGTTTTGTTTTGTTTTTATAGCTTGCGAAACAGCCCCGGAAAATTTCAGCAAATGTGGAGGTTTATTTAGCTCTTTGAAAATCACGAAAAAGAATGATTTACATTAAGATAACACTATGTCTGTGTGAATCTATTTTCTTAATTGATTTTTGTCTCGTACGGTATTATTTTATCAACTATGATTTCAAATCTGTTATATTATTGGAAAACACCTTATGATTCTCATATGCGATGTAAATAAAAGTTTCATAAAATTATACACTTATGATGTTTCTTTTCTAATTTAGTTGGTTTGCCTTGTAAGTTGTGTGTTTATTTTCTGCTACGATAATGACAATATTTACAAGCCTTTTCAAGGGGATTTTCACAGATTTTTCATTAAAATAATTGAGAAAGTAAAAAACTCATTTAAATAAAGCCACGGAGTGATGAAATGGGCACCTCGGGCAAATCGTATACTGACCGCGCAAGTGGAAATTGCTGATTAGAGTTTTCTCCTTGTATGTTAAGGCTGGCAATATTTGTGTGTCAGGTGAGTTTTAAGTTTTTCCGCTATTTTCTTCTTCTGGAGCTGTTGATATCCACTGACTGCTTATAAGTATTGAACGGAGAATTTCATCTTATGCTAATAGCTTAATCTTGATAGTGCAATAATCGGCACTGCAAAGAAAACTCTTGACAGCAGACTAATCAGCAGTGTGCCAAGAATTTAATATTGACTGCCGTGTTTTTTGTGCATTATAATAAATAACGATCAGTTAATAGCAATCTCTGATTTTCAAATTCTTTTGTCAATTTGTTCAAATTCTTTATAACTCAGAAACCACATAGATCTTGTCTTAGCTACGCCAATAGTCATTATAGAAGGGTGTTATTCAATATGCAAATTTTTCCTGAAACTTTTAAAAACACACCCACTAAAAGTTGAATTCACTTATCAATTTTAATTTGACGGCTTTAATTTGCTGTTAGTTCGGAACTTTTCAAGAGTCCGCAAATGTATACACAGATCATGTGCCAATGTGTTTTCTAAAGAATTATAATTCGCTATTTGCAAGCTGCCACCATCAGATTCTGACACAGATTCGAGTTTGATCGCGTTACCTCTGTTTGTCTTTGAATTTCGTCTTTACACAGAAATGGCTTTTGCGTGTAAATTTATGCCCGTGGTAAGTTTAAACATTTTAAATCACTCATTTTAATGCAAGGCTTTTTGAAATATTCTAACGTCAGAAAAAATCTTTCATAGCTTTAATTTATATACCGGGGAATAAATATGCATTTTACCCGAATAGTACTTTTAACCCTGCGTCTTTATTATGGCACAAAATATTTTATTTAACAGTGGAAAAAATATATTTTGGGTAGGATTATCAAATACATGGAAAAATTTTCTAACTTATGCTTCAAAGTTAATGTTAGAAGTTTTAAGTAGTCGAAGTTCTCCGTCGAAGACAAGGTCGTTCGATTCAGCTTTTAACTCAAACTCTTTTCAAATCGTATATTCAAATGATATTTATGCTGTTAAAGCAAAATCGACCTATTTTCAAATCGCCTCTCGAAGGACATGTTTCTTGATTTAATATCACAAAAAAGCGAACCGCTTAAGGAACCTACGGCTATAGAACTGAAATGATGTTTTTTTTTTTTGTGATAATTCAGGGTTGAAAGCCGCTTAGTGGATTTTTCTTTCGAAAAGAAATGTAAGAGATTTAAGGTGGTTAAAGCGCTTACCAATATGTCAAGAAACTTTTTTCGCTAATTGGACAGATGGGATTTCTCTTTTACAGAAAATATAGTTAGAGCCTGTATTCTTACATATGACAGGTGCTTTGGGGACACTTAGATGGTTTAACATGACACCAATTATTGATAAGCAAAATAGCAAGTTTTTATATCACGGCAATTTGTTTGTGTGAGAGGTCAGAAAATGTGGAAGAGAGCTTAGCGTCTTGTCGTTCATATAATAGATTATACGAATAAGTAAGAAGTGTCCAGTTACCTGTTACCAGCTGTAGCAATAGTCATTATCGAAATCTCGCGTTCTAACTGAAGGGTTCTTTTACTTTTTAAATTTTTAACGAGAGAAAAATTTTATTCCAAGGTTCATTTTCACTAATTATGAACCAAGAGACCTAAGCGTGCTTTTTCAGGCTTTAACCATATTATGTTGTTTTTAAGATCCCTTCTTTTGTTTGGTTATTTCGTATGGTCAGGATACTTTGTGTGTTTTCTGTATTTTCGGTGTTCGGCGCAAGTCGATTCCGGTGGAGGCACTTATCGGAAGAATGAGTAGGGGTGTGTCGCTGAGGCCTTCAAAACCCTGCCCTTGTTTGAGTTAAGAAATATTCATTTCGATAACCTTTTTAAGACAACAGACCATTTTCGATGGCCCATATTTATTTCATTTCGCATACAAAATTAATAATGTTTTTAAATCTGATGCGATGCACGGGAATTAGATCTTTAAAAAATTGTTGGTATCCCACAAGAAGACCGCAAACCTCCAACATTCACCCTCTTTTAAGGCTCAGTTCGGGAGAGACACCCGGATTACTGTATTATGTATCCTGTGCAGTGGTACTTGTATACAGGGGACCCACTTAGGAATAGGACAAGTGTCCCCTGAATAGACGTGTGTCATGAATGGAGGTTGGGCTGGGGTCTGTTAATAATTAAGCAACAAACAAAATATTTTTCTTATATTTTGAATTGCCTAAGAATCTGCTGCAGTAATTATTTCAAGTAGCTTGATAATGTATACAAATTCACGATTAACTTATCTCTGCAATTTTGGGTGTTGAATTCCTACAAAAGCAGTACATCGATTTCAGTGAGATAATTCATGTTTTGAAAGCTGTCGCCATGGTGACTAGTGAATACTTAAACTTATCAACGATTTTTGTGGTCAGTCACTTTTTGATTGCTACGATGACCCCGGAATGGGGATAAAGCCCAGGTTTGGGACCCAGAAAAAGTGTCCGTTTCCCCTGAATATAGGTGTTCCTTCAATACAGGTAACGAAAACAATGATAATGTGAACATTTTTCCGGGACCAAAATATTGTGTCTCTTGAATGGACGCGTCACTTGAATAGAGGTGTCACAAGAAGAGGTTCCACCGCATTCCACTCAAGACCCTCCCCCCCCCCTCTCCCCACACCCCACACCAAACCCTATTCAGCGACACATTCCTATGGAGGCCAAATAAGGGGGTTTTTCCCCCAGGATCGAGTTTAAGGTTAACATAATCATTGACTTGGGACAGCAATGATGTCAATGCCTTGTATCTTTATGTTGCAGCAATGTTTTGGTCCAAGTCGCCAAGCGACAAGAAGCAAATATGAATCCTCGCAATGTTCGGTCAGCGGAGAGGGTTTAAACATGGCAGTGGCTGGTAAACCTGCAAAGTTTACCCTGCGTACCACGGGTCCAGATCTCCTCTTCTTAGAGCTCCAAATCACTCGAATTCTTAAAGGTAAAGAAAATCGCGCTAGTCTTACCGAGCCAATTCCTGTAGAATACGAATGTTTGGGGCAGAATCTTCACAGTGTATGTTACTATCCTAAGGACGAAGGCGAATATCACGTGGCTGTCACGTGGAAGGGGAGTCATGTGGCAGGGAGTCCATTTGTTGTTAAAGTTGTGAAAAGCGAACTTGGCGAGGCGGCAAACAAGGATGATGTATGGAAATTAAGAGAGGATATCAAGTCATCAAGACGTCGTAGAAATGATAAAGTTTAATCGCGCGTGCTTTTTCAAGGGTACGGATACACAGTGGATTACAAGAAAAGTTGAAAATTAGCTGAGGTGAATGAAAGACGATACTAAGAAAAAAAAAACACTTCGTTACCAAGTAATAGGAATTTAGTGAGCGAGTGCCTTGTATAAACATATGTATGAAAGTATGAATGAAGTCTGACTTTAATGACTTGATGTAAATTAATCAGTGAGTGAAAGATAAATTGATAAATAGACAAATAAAGAATTGTAAAAGTGAATGAGTGGGTGAGTAAATAAGTGACAGTTAAAGAAATTAAAGAAATGAGTTTATTATATAAACACCAATGAAATACCAGGTGAGCTTTCGCGCGAAAACTTGATATCTTCACGTGTGAAAATAACATGTTAGAGCGATTTTCGTATGACCTTGAAAAGTGGTTTCGGTAAGTGTTCATTATTTGTTTTATCAGCCAATGGATGAAAAGATCAAAACATAGACTCTTCGTTTTCCCGCCAAAGAAAACCCTAATATGGGGAAAGCATTGTTCGATTGGCCAATGGTGTTGCAGCATGACGTCAAAGCGAAGTATCGACTGATTTCTAGAAAGTTCACGGGCATGAGAAGTTTTTCACCCGAGCGTTCGCTTAACCAACCAAAAGCCACGAGCGTTTGTATCCGTTCGACAAACCAATTATATTGCTCTATTTCCGTTCGTTTGTTTTTTCTGTTTAGTTCGCGCGTTTTCATTTCAAGGTCTTACGAAAATCGCTCTATCTTCATTGGTGTTTATATAATAAATAGAACATTCTTCGTATCTCCGCTCGGCCATGTAATATCCTCTATGAATGTATCACAGGAATGAATCGAAAACCTAAAACAAAAATTGAACACATTAAGGGAGTTTATTTCAGTTAGTCTGGATTAATTAGCGTCCCCTTCTATTAAGCTCCCCTTTTGAATTAGCCCTTTAATTTTGCTAAAAGGGTCAAATACGTCTCCTTATCCTCAGGCTTCTTTATACTAAATATACAGCATACAGTAGGCTTATCTCCAAGGAATGAAACATGACATGTACAATCACTAAAGAATGATCCATTTGAGGACAATTTTCACGGTCGGAGAAGCGTCTCCTCTGATAACGGTAACAGAGGATAGCGACAGAGCTTGGCTATGTCAGGGGACGTTCAACTGAGCTAAGAACATGCACCACACACACACAATTGTGTGTATATACTGAGAATTACGTCGTCAGTTTCGCTTTTAATGTTGTAGTTTTCATTTGAAATAAGGTTAAGGCTGAAATTCTGAAGAATGAAATAAGTTCCCTTCTTCAAATAGGCGCCCCCTTCTAATTAGCTTTTCCCCATCTTTCGACTCCAAAAATCCCGCCGAGTATTCGGGGAACTTAAACAGGTGTCCAGAGTGAACGTGTGCTGAAACAGAATAGATTTTTTGTAAATTTAAAAGACTTGAAAAGGGGAGTTGAGTATGGTGTGATGGTGTTATTATCTACCGCCCAACCATTTGGCTAGTGTTGGAAATATATAAGGAAAATATCAGTAAAAGAGTTGTCAGCCAATAAGAACCATCCAATAGCTAGGACAAACCAATTAAGAACGAGTTGGACGTTGAAAACTAATATTCAACAAGTCTTGCAAAACAATGTAGGGAAGGACATGGTCAAAACTACAGTAACAACACCTTTATAGCACTTGTTGCATGATTTACTTGCAATGTAAATAGCTATGTTACTGTAAGAAGTACACCTGACTATTACACAATTTTTTTAAAAAAATAGAACTGATTGGGCATGTTTGCGTATTGAAATTTTTTTTTTTTCGTGTTTTGAGAAAGCACTGACGACTATTTGTAATTGGGCTTGGATTCAAAAGACTATCCTTAGATTTAAGTTAAGGAAAAAAATGCTTATAACCAGGAGCCGTTAAATAACTTAAAGAGTCATCTATTTTGTACGTAGCCGAGAAGAGAAGTCTGGCCGCTACCTCAAGAAAAAAAGCATTAGACAGAGAGAGCGCTACCTAATAAGCAAACAACAAAACCAGGGAACAGTGAGTTAGTCATAAACGTAAGATGAATTAAATCGCGAATTAAAAGTGTATGTCACTGACGGAACAATCAAATATGCAACAAAACAGAGCGCATGCTCAGTAGTCGCTAAAGAAAGAATCAAACAACAAAGTAAAACCCAACCCGCAAAATAGAAAGCACTGACTACTATTTTCATTGCCATAGCAATAAAACTACATTGAAACCATGAAACAGCAGAAGCGCTAAATGGCAACTAACCAAATCGAGCTAATCAATAATGTATAATGAACTGAGTGCCCCCTAGGCACATTTGCACTTCTAAATATCACCTAGAAGTGTGCTTTCTTAAGACGTCAGGCAAGTAATTTTAAGAAATTTGCTAGAAAGTTAAGCAAGCATATCCAGGTCAAACTGAAAATAACTGCTTGCTTGATTTGTCTTCTAAAAGAGTGAATTTTACTTTTTATAATCATTGTTTTATGCAATCATGCATACACCAGACAGAAAAATGGGTATATACTACAAGAACAGAAGAATGGTCGCGATATATCTTCAGGTGTTTTTCTTTGCTTTTTTAAGGATGTTTTTGGATTCAAAATGACCACAATTTGGCTTGTTCAGCTTCTTGTTCAAACTCTAGACCTAACACCGCTCTGTCTCATTAAGACCTAAGGCTGTGCTTTTCAAATATTTTTGAGCTCACAACATCACAAAAAATACTAGGAGCTGCTAATAACAAAACTGTTTGCTGAACCTAGAAATTTATCAAATAGGCCAGAACGATCAAACTGTCTAAATAAAGTTTTCTGATAAATCAGTTTGATGAAATATGATATTTTCTTACCCACAACAGCTCAAGGACAATTTCGGTGTTCTTGAGATGAGGTCCGCCGGAATATTTTGAAGTTTTTGCAACTCCGCCTCCCGCAAAAAGTTCCTCGCTTGGACGCTTTCATTTGCAACAAACTAAGAATGCGCGAGATAAGTAAAGTACTTTACTACCATGCGACAATCGAGCAACTAGACAGCGCGACAGTCGGTTATATACCACAAAACAGATCGAGTTACTCAGAAACGCACCACAAAGTAAAAAAACACTTTTCACTAGAGTAGTAAACAAACTATAACACAAAGCACCCTCATTAATATCGTGATAATGAGTCCACAAGACATGGAGTGCGTATGTCTGTCAGAACTCACAATAACAATTGCTTAAAGGAACATCTGTTACAGACTGAATCTTCTATCGTGTTTTTGCCATTAAGGATATTGTTACACTAATCGCAATGGCAAAGCCATGGTAAATTCCTAATTCACTCGCTACGTGACAAGATAAAAAAAAAAACATTCGAATGCGTATTTGAAACAAAGACGCTTCTTCACTGAACAGTAATAGTCACCCATGCATATTCACTATAATCGCTTCCAAAGGCGCGAATTGTAGGTCGCTGTGCGTTTCTGGCATCGTTAAAAAATAAACAATCTGAATAAGAAGGATCGTAAAATAAAACCACCTACTACTGAGTGATGCAAAGTTAGAAATAACGTTTGTGCGTCTAGTTCTTTTGGCTATATGAAATCCCACTGGATTATCCAGCACAGAGTTATAATACTTAATCATATGATTCGTCTCACTGGATGTAAGTATTTCCGAATCAAGTACAATATCAGCGAATTCTCTTTCAGTCATCGCGGGAAAGCGAATTCCCTTAACAATCCGTTCTCCTAGGGCTCTTCGTTTTAAGAAGCCTTCACAAACGAGGCCTTGCATTTCACATTCTTTTTCAGCCCAGCAATCAACAGCCTTGAATAATTCAACTTCTTTGATATTTAGTGAATTTTTCTCCACTAATTCCTCCAAAACTGTTCTCTCAACTGTGACGAACCCCTCTGATTTTACAGCTTCTAATGTTTGTGTCTCGATCAATTTCCAACAGTGATTCACTAAATCTTTTTCTTCGTATTTCTGTGCATCCTGCAAAACGTAAAACACGTTCAATGCGTTCAAGTTCTCTTGAAGGAAAGCAGAGCACTTTTCGGCCAAAGTAATCACCATGTATTTCTTTGATAAATACAACAACTGCATGACATTATCAACGTTCAACTTCACTTCGTCGCTGTAGATAAAGCGAAACAACTCCAGCAGGCTTTCATACTCGCAGTCAGATATATCTCCACTGAATCTTTTGTCGTCTTCGCCATTTCACCGAAAAACATGGCAAAAAACACTGGGCTACTGATCGCTAAAACAAACCTGTGAGCTGGAATCCTCTTGCTTCCGCCTTGGGAGTCACGGACCACGAATTTCACATCGCTCAGGAGTTCTTGATTGAAAATAAACTCACATCTTTCTCTTATGGTACCTTTGACTGTTTGCCAGTAAGTGTCCGAAACTGTGTCAACTGACATGACTCAATGATACAACGTAACGGTGAACTTTTTTTGAGAGTTACCTGACAGCATATTCAACATTTACGATATTGTTCCTTCCCTTGGGGCATGCATGGAGGGGTCTTGTTACCCAGAATCCTAGGCCAGCTCTAGGCTTGGTTTGTATACAAGGAGTTAATTTGTGAAATTTTTCTCATCAAAGCTACCATACCTAGTTAATCACATTGTTTTCTGAGGAAGTTTCAATGCAAAATTTGATTCGACAATTTACACTCTTCACCTGTCGTGATTTGCTGGAAATATTAATCATGGGTTCTCTGGGGATTATAGTTATCTTGTGATCAGTTTTAAAAGCTAATAATAATGATGATGATGATGATGATAATAATAATATTGATAGCAATAATAATAATAATAATAATAATGAATTATTTACAATCAATATCTCGTAATAGTAAAATGGTAAAAATATAAATGGATACGTTAACTGCCTGGATTAGGTATAAGGGCGCTTTCCATTTGTTAGAACTGGCCTACAAGTCCAGTTCAATTGCAAAGAGAATTCCACTATTTGTCAGGGTTATCCAGCCAGATCAGTCTATTCATAAATGGCAAGCTCGGCAGTGGAGGGTTATAGGGAAATATTTGACAAAAAATTTCAAAATGACGGTTCCGGCCGGCCAGTTCTGACTTTACTTGGAAAGCGCCTTGAGGCTTGTAAGGACTTTGCATCATTTGACCCGAAACTGATAAGGACGTCTTTAGAGGGAAGCCAACCTGGCCTCTAAGTCTCGGACGATGTTTAAAAATTATTCAACAGGCAATTTTCTCATTTAGCGGTCACTGGGAGAACTAAATAAAATAAATGTACAAAAAGCTAGCCTGGTGCTTTCCTTTGGCTTCACACCTTGCCGATTTATTTCAGTTAAATATAAATGCGATTGAACTCTGATTTTGCACCCAATTTGATACTAAATCTTTTGCAACCTCGTGCTCTAAAACAAGGCTTGCTGTAGGATAATTTATCCATCAAATTTACTCAAGGAATTAAAGCGCTGGATTGATTGAAATCTGGCTATTTTTCACGCTGCTTTAGTCCTAGAATAGGAAAGTTTGTGGTAACTTCTATCGCAAATATCTCATTCTTGCTTAAAAAAGAAAACTTGGGGAAAAGAGTTGTTTGTTATCGTCCGAGCCCTTCACTTTACCGTCAGCATAACGCCAACGAAGGTGGAAAGTGTTAGCAGGAGAGCGAGTTTCCAAAATTTTTGTGCGATTGTCAGCATTCTAAAGCTACTCATTATTGCGAAGATCGCCGCCACAAATTATGATGTACGAGTATCACGGTATCAAAGTATTTGCGATTTTTATCGATATTTCACAGCATCATATAACGCTGACTTTTCCCACGTGGAAGGGCTGTTTTATACATTTCATTTTTTACCCTCACATAGGGCTTTGGCCTTCTTCAACACAACTCGCAGGGAAGCAAAGGCACAGTTAAAAAATGACTCAGCAGTAAAAAAATACTTTTATCTTACAAGGATATTGTACTTTAATAATGAGGAGAAAACATTTCAAATGGTCATTCCAGTTTACGGAAACAAACAGTGGCGAAAATCACAATCAGAATGAAATAAATTCGCAGCTAAAGTGAGAGAACTGTACAGTTTCATATTGCAAATGTTACAGTTCCGGATTGACAAACTTTTATTTCTACACTGTAAGCCATCATTTTCTATCCCTTCTAGATGGTTTGTCATTCCGTTCGGCTACTGCGCATGCCAGGCTACCCACCAGTTGGGCCGAGGTTGAGCAATTAAAAAAAAAACGACTAGTATGCTCCGGAAACATGATTCAGTCCAGAGTAAACACAAAGTTAGAAAATTGCCCTTTTCCACAACTGGTGTGTCTTGAAACCGAGTAATAGTGAAATGTCACTCCAGAATGTTCTACAGTAGAGCGGCCAGTTGTTCCATACCAAGATGGGGGACCAGTAATGGCAGCAGAAATTCGGTACCGTCTGTTTGCTTTTATAGCAATCGGCGGTTCAAATACAATATCAAAGCCTTGGTGATCTCCAATTTCACAGTTTATCTGCTTAGATAAAAAAATCCCTTCTTGCCTTCTAACAGTTTCGCCGCCGAAATGATCGAACACCTCGAGTGTTACTGAATATTCACTGTTGTCGCTTCCAAAAAGTTGTATTGCGTGTAGATGTATGTCCTTGTCAACTTCAAAACAAATACAGTCTGGACAGTGTGGGTCCCAACCCCTCACTAGTGATCTAAACCTAGAAACTACAAGTTTGTGCCCAGCTCTCTTGGCGTCAGGAAATCCCACTGGAGCATTAAGCACAGAGTTAAAATACTTTACCAGACGGTTCGTCTCTCGGGGTGTAAGTATTTCAGAATCGAGGACGAAATCAGCAAATTCTCTTTCCTCCATCACCGGAAAACGAATTCCTTGAACAATGCGTTCCCCAAGAACTCTTCTTTTCACGGAGCCTTCAGCTACGAGACCTTGCTTTTCACATTCTTTTTCAGCCCAGCAATCGATAGCTTTGAATAATTCCACTTCTTTGATATTCAGTGAATTCTTCTCCACTAACTCCTCCAGTGCTGATCTTTCAACCGTAACGAAACCCTCTGATTTTACAGCTTCTTCTGTCTCTGTCTCAATCAATTTCCAGCAGTGATTCATCAAATCTTTCTCTTCGTATTTCTGCGCATCCGGCAAAATGTGAAACACGTTTAACGCATTTAAGTTCTCTTTAAGGAAAGCAGAGCACTTCTCAGCCAAAGTAGGCAACATATATTTCTTTGATAAATAAAGCAACTGCATGACATTATCAGCGTTCAGGTTCGCCTTGTCGCTGTATATAAAGCGAAACAACTCCAACAGGCTTTCATACTCACAATCAGAAATCTCCACTGGATCTTTTATCTCTGCCACTTTGCCGAAAAACATGGCAAAAAAACACTGGGCTGCTGATCGCTAAAACAAACTTGTGAGCCGGAATCGTCTTACTTTCGCCTTGGGAGTCACAAACCACGAAATTCACATCGCTCAGGAGTTCTTGATTGAAAATGGCCTCACATCGTTCTCTGATGGAACTTCTGGTTGTTTGCCAGTAAGTGTCCGACACTGCATCGATAGACATGGCTAATTCAGTCAGAGATCCAAGTTTCGTTGGTGAAGTAGTAATCCAAGTATCGAAATGATAACTTTCGATTTCCTCGCATATGAGTCGCGCAGGTCACGAGATCTTTTTAGTTCCCAGTGCTCTCGGTCTCAACTGACGGACAAACCTCAGACACATTCCACTCTACAGGTGAAACCCAGGCGGTGTGCGTCACGAGATTCGACCAATCAGAATGCGTCATTTGTAGAGTGATTTTCGCGCTTGGAAAGAGCCTTTTTTAGAGGCATATATGGTGAAATTTTCGCTTAATTCTAAGCTTGTGTTGGTAATTTCGACACTATACCGCCGTGGAAAGTTGTTGGAACACTTTATCTTGATAGCAATTGCGTTACTTTTAAATATTTTGCTTTCTTGAGCGTTTGTGACAAGTTTGAATTGCTCGGTCATGTGCAGGCCGCCATGATGATTTGAGTGTTGTTTTTGCCGTTCTTCTTGGATTCGTTGCTGGTTACTGTTAGCGGTTTTATCGAATTATTTTGGCTTTCTTGTTACTTCAACCTTTCTTCTTTGCAAACTTCGGGGTCTACCCGCGTCTACCCCTGTTAGTTTTCCCGTTATGAGCCGTTGAAAGTGTCTTGGAATTAAGACATCGTCTCAGCCAAGTGGCACAACTCCCGGGAAACGGGCTGAGAAAACATGCCGAAGCGGAAGCCGACGTGAAGCGAGTAACGCCAAATCCAGAAAGATTTTGTTCTATTTTAAATCAGAAAAGGTAAATAAGTTTGAATTTTGTAATAACCTTTGGAAACAAAACATTTTCATAACCCAGTGCGGAAACTGAAAGCGTGACTTTAAAATAATGCGGCGTGTGCTATGCAGCTGGCTATGTGTATGCAAATCTTTATGTAAACTTATGTGAGGGAATAAATTGTTATAAATCTCTACCAAGACACAAAACCGTTCTCGAAGATCCAGAAAACATTATACAGGATTTTAAAACGGTGAGGTTAGGTTTATAACAAAATCGATATACTGCGCTCACTTCAATGAACGCACAGACAAGATCGTGGTTTATTTCTGCGGCTGTAGCTTCGGTGAAATTCCGATTGTGCTGTAGCTGAACGGCTCACACTAGATTTATTTGCGCATAAGGATTTCAAACGGGCACTGTTTTCAAAATAATATAAACTTGTCGATGAAAATAAAATTGTTATGAGAGACGATTTCTCACCTTGCTGTTTGCTCGCGCTCCCCCTGCTTTGCCGGTAATAAAGGCCATCAAATATATAAACACTTCTAATGGACGATTTTTTTTTTAGTTAAGCAAAGCCAGGTATGAACTAAAGATCTCTTTTACTATGAGATAAAAATATACATATAAACCAAACAGTACATAAAATCTTATGAGAAGCAGGAAATTAGTCGCCGCTCATTAGTCGGCTAGGTCGCACGATCGTGTCTGAATCGCGATAAACTTATTGAAATTGTCTTGTGAAACCAACAGCAAGCATCTAAGGCCACTATGAGATCTTGAGAATTCTCCAAATCGCTCTCTTCCGTAATGTTTTTCAGAAAAGGCATCAGTGTTTTGATCCCTGGGTTTGATTCATCTCTCTTCAAGAGATGCGAACTCGACCGTGTCACGATTAAAATGAGGCACAGTAACAGTTTTATCCATGAACCTTTGTGGGTCGTGACGCACACCGCCTGGGTGAAACCAGACCCTTCACTCATCACATCGACTGTAACTCTAAAATGTCATTTACTTGATACAATGCAACCACTGCTTTAATACCCTAGGTACCAGAGATTTTTCTCGCGTGCGGCGGGAATTTTCCGTGTTGGCCGAAGGCTGACACATCTTCGGCCGTAGGCCGAAACGACACTATAAAGACTTGACAGAAACCGGAAACCGCGTTAGAGTCTCTGGCACCCAGGGTACTGCTTTAAGCAATATATCAGTGAAACCAAACGACAACTTAAGGACCGTTTCGGCGAACACCGCAGACCAGTTGACAGCCCTTCTAATATGTCTAATATCTCCAAACCCACCACAGGCTCAGAACTAATGAACACTCCGCCAACGACATCACACTTATTCCCCTAGAACGCTTTGAATATAGAGACAGTGCGCGAAAAGCTAGAGAAGCATACTTCATCATGATTGAGCAGGGACCGCGGAGCAAGGTGAAAAGTGGGAGGGCTGACAATTGAAAATAATTTTTTCATATTGAAAATCGAAAAAAGGAATAAAATCATAGTATTTGATTTGTTTCTGTCGCGTGACTTTGCATACTTTATCCAGTATTTGTTGCTCTTTATAGGTCGGCATTAGTGATACCGAAATTCTTCATAGGATTTTCATTCCGTCCAGCAAATGTGTTTGCGATCTGAATCACGTCGAAGCTTTCCGTTAATTTCTTATGACAATTAAGTACTGTCAAGTTGCTGAATCGCTGCTGTTTCACGTTCGATCTCAGCCATGTCTTTCAGATTCAGGGCAAGAAAAGACGCGATTACAATTTTAGTATAGAAAATACTACACTGAAGTGATCTAAAAAATTTCTAACTATGGCCGTTCACTGTTCAAATAATGTAATTCTTCTTGCCATCGAATATTTCATTGATTCGAAAGGAGAAAGACAAAATATAAATCTTTTATCAAAATAACTACTCACCTTCGTTTGACTTGAAAAAGCTAGTAATTTTCCTCATTTCGTCTGATAAAACTGATAAAACACTCTGCCGGAGCTGGAAGCACAAAACACGCTGCTGAACGAAGCGAAGGGGTGGGCAAGGCATAGCGTTTGAGCAAGGGGCAAGTCGGCCCCAGGGCACAATTACCGCGAAAAGCACAGGAGCCCCACAAAATGCCTGGCGTTTGAAATTAAAGAAAATACAGAGAATATAGCGGAATAAAGACGGAAAAAACTTGTTTCAAGTCTTTTTTTTATTTTAATTATTTTTCTTTTTAGTGCAAAAAGTGGGGGCGGAAGCGCAAAAAAGTGGTGGGGCCGCGGCCCTACCAGCCCCTCCCCCTCCGCGGTCCCTGTTGAGGGAGGCAAAACTCTTGAACCCTTAGGTATCGATAAGAAAGATGAAATGTAATACATTCCTTATTTCTTCCATTTGCAATTATTTATTTATACTATTTTTACATTTCAAATTTCTTTTATATCACTACTTCAATGGTTTTTGTTTTCATTTACAGTCAATTCTCTCATAGCGACCACTTCTGGTAAGCGTCCACCTCTCGTAAGCGACCACTTCACAAGTAATCCTTTCGTTTCTCAGTCAAACACTGTTTCAAAAACTCTCTCGTAAGCGACCATTACCTGCATTTCCAAAGCGACCGCAACCACTTTTTGGGCCAGAAATTTGATATATTCTTTTGTTTTCTGTTTCCGGTAAGCGACCACCCGGCATGATCACGTATGATTGTAAGAAAACCCTTGCTCTAATGTCACAAAAGTTCATTTTTGAATAGTGCTGACCAAGTTAGCTGACAGATTATAGCAGTTGAGTTTCAAAAAAGATATCTGTAATACGATCTCTAGGTAAAAAGTGGATTGTCACATTCATGCATAATGTTATGTGCATAGCTTCATCAGTTCCAAGCGCTATTCGAGTTAAACATTATTAGAAGTTCTCTACTTGCCTCATTTTTGATTGTAACATAATAACTTTACGTAATTACGTTAATCAATTCAATATGAGTTTTTTTTTTTTTATTTTTCTCGCAGACGACCACCTCCCGTAAGCGACCACTTTGTCGTGCACCAAAGGTGGTCGCTTACAATAGAGTTGACTGTACGTTTAACGTTAGATTTTTTCTTACTCAATTTTCACGTGTTATTATAGTATCATATTGCACGCTATTCTTTTTTCAAATTGTAACGTCTTAGCATAACCTTATCATTGTATGTAAGACCCTGATGAAGGGAGGCCGTGCCTTTCGAAATATTGGTAACAAAAAATATACATGTATATTCCCGATTGTAAAATCAACCCTGCTTCTTTTGTTCAATATTTCCATTTGTAGCTGCGTAGATCCTTTATAAAGATCCGATCCTTCGTTTTTGTAACGTTGGTCCTTGCTTCCAAAATTGAAGTTGCTCAATGCTTGCAGCCGCGGTTTGGTGTGCATGTAATCCTGGGGAATTTTCAAAGCTTTGTTGTTATATTCAAGATCTTGCAAATGGTATGAAAAAAACTACCAGTTAAAGTGCATATCACCCCAAATTTGTTAAAGAATAGAATAAAAATAAAAAACTTGTAAAAAACAATGCCGCAGATTGTTTTCGATTTTAGATTAATCTCAATTTTTTACAGATTTTTAGATAAATAAAAATTAACATCTCAGGCCGTGACATTTTGGACCTGGGGCGAGTGACGAATTTTGAGTTATTGTTCTCCTCAATATTCTCACTGCATATGTAATGAGCACGTCTCGCAAGCATGACTGCATTCTTCTTGTCCCAAGAGTTCTTAGCAATTGCGGTCAATTATGATCTTTTGCGGCCTTCTAACTTAAATTTGAACGTCGCTGTGTGAAATCTCGCAGTTTGACGCTTTTCGCCCCTCCCACCTCCCCTGGTGGCGGTGACACATCACTAAGCTTTGCTGCATATCTTTGTCACCTCCATACCTGTCCAATACTCCAACAAATTTATGCATGGCTTTGTCAAATTTCTCATTGGTCAAGCGATGGAAAGAGAAAGTATAAAAATTCTCACTTTCGTAAAACTTTAAATTGCATCTAAAACTTTCGGGAAAATAATACTGAAGCCCTGGTAATTACGAAAAAACTCAAGTTGCCCTAGGATGACGAAACAGATATAGACTTTATAGCGCCGATTAGAATGTATTTCTTAAGATCTAAAAGTACTCTGGGTAGCCTAAAAAGTGTTTTCAATGCATTTTGGTGAAAACCGTCGTTGGGTGCCCCTGAAAGCCTGTCAAGTGGCGATTCTGACGACTTAGAGTGGAATTTTATTCCTGGGGCTGCACCGAATACTCAGCAAAACGTCCAAGAAGAAGATGAAAATTATGACAGAAGCTACAACAAAGCGTGGCGAAGCTAAGAACAATGCTTCAAAATACGTCATTGTTTCACTTGACCCAGGGAACCATCTACACTATAGGGCGCCATTTGTGGCAAATCCGTTTTCGACTATCCCATAATACTCTTTAAATCTAATAATTTCAATATGGCCGCCGTATCGGTAAAAAGGTCTATTCTTACTACCGAAACAGGTAGACTGCGAATTCAAAGACACGCGACTATGGTCACGTGGCTGTCACGTGGCTTTGTCTGTCAAACCAAAAAGGTGAACTCACGTGGTCACATCCTTTTCTCACTTCTGGGTTCGTTGTTCGTGCATCAGAGTGGTCAGAGTTTTCATATAGCGCTTGAACGCTGAAATCGAAAGAGCTTTCATCGATTGACTTTCCACAAACGAAAATTTCTCCTTTTTGGCTGACAGAGAACACTATTATGCATTTAACTTGATTTGGCCTATCTTTGGCCTACCAAACGCTCAGGAATGTGGCCGCGTGAGTTCACCTTTTTGGTTTGACAAACAAAGCCACGTGACTCGAATCGTTAACGTCTGACGCCCGAAAAATCACTGTCACGCGTATCTCTGAATTCGCGGTCTCCCTGTATCGGTAGTATTATTCACGCTCAAGTTTAAGGCCATTATTTGTATGCCATAAATTTTATAAAAAATATATCAAATGCAAGCTTAAATGTTTTATTAGAAGTGAATTTCAGTTGTGGCATACAATAATTAAGCACAACAAACTGCGACTAGTGGTTTCTCCAGGAGCGTCCGACCTGGAATGACCACTTCCCGTAACTGCTCGTAACTGCAGTTTTCTTGAATTATACAAGATTTCCAAAAGAAGCGAGTAAACATTACTTAGAAGCCCGACTTACATTGACTAACCATTCAATCTACTCTTTTTTAAAATTCAATCAAAATATAGATAGATAGATAGATAGATAGATAGATAGATAGATAGATAGATAGATAGATAGAGAGATAGTTATACAATGATGTGAATGCTACGCGCGCTGTGATTGGTCGTTGCCCATGATCTATTAGAGTACAGATACATGGATGACGTCACGGGAAACTTGTTTTCTTTGTTTTGTTCAACATGGCACGCGGTTTTGAAAATGTTTGTGAGATTATTTCGGATTGAGGCAAGTGAAAACTTCGGAAAAAGTTTAGCAGGAGCTATTTACAAAGAAGAAAAATAGAGAAACGGAAACCAAAAAAGCTATTGACTACTTGACAATGCCTAAGCTACAAGAAATCTTCACAACAGTTGCCATCGTGTGTCTCCGCTACGAGAGCCTCGCTGTTTTGCAAAATGTTTTCGCTATTATTCTTCTTTGAGCAAGAAAAGACGGTGAAATACTTTTCGAAGAAACTGTACACAAGTAAGATAAAGAAGAAGCTAAGATGAAAAGTTGGGTTTGGGACTTAAAAAATGCCTAAACTAGCACAAATCCTCAAAAGGTCAAGCGGTTCGAAGCAGGTATGTGTATCGGTCTTTTTCTTTTCTGATCATTGTATAAAACAAATAGATTCCATGTTGCCGTGGGTCTGTTCAGTAATAGATCACAGAGGACATCAAAATGTGGTAAAAACAACAGTGACACACTCGCCTGCGGCTCGTGTGCCACTTCTTTGTTTTTACGACATTTTGACGTCATCTGTGATCTATTACTGAACAGACGCACGGCAACATGGAATCTATTTGTTAAATAGATATATAGATAGATAGATAGATAGATAGATAGATAGATAGATAGATAGATAGATAGATAGATAGATAGATAGATAGATACATACATACATACATACATACATACATACATACATACATACATACATACATAGATACATAGATAGATAGATAGATAGATAGATAGATAGATAGATAGATAGATAGATAGATAGATAGATAGATAGATAGACGAGTTTTATTTAGTCACAGTAGTTTTATCAGCTGAAGCTGGTTTATATAAAAGTCGGGTTAAAATTATATATCTATCAGAGTTTCGAGTTAATTCTAGTTGTGAAAAAGATATGTAAAGCTAGGTATTAACCGTTGATAAAATATTCTAAACTAGGATTATAGTATGGAAGGAATCAAAGGACCTGGGAACCAAGCGGTCCAGTTTAGTTTTATATAAGTTCATTGAGGCTTGCATCCACGCAAATCCTCTGGTAATTTATTTCAAATAAATGGGCCCCTATAGCCAAAACGTTTTTTGCTCTAATTGGTTTTGGGAAGAGGCAACTGGAATCTAGAAGAGGGGCCTCTAGTATCATAGGTAGACCTCATTATCAAAACTTTTTGGCATAAGTATTCAGGTGCCATATTGTTGTGCACCTTTAACATTTGTATAGCGAGGGGCTTAATGCCTGTCCCATTCTAGCTCTTGCAACAGGCGCTGGAGCAAGAATAATAATTGGAAAAGGTTATGATCCTAGTAGCTGCGCTATTTTGCAGTTTTTGAAGCTTAAGAGTTAGATTTGAACCCAGAAACTCCCGAACAGCGCTGCAATAGTAAACGTACGGTTGGCTCCGATTGCGCTGGTTAATTTCTTTGAGATCTCCTCTGTGTGTGCGGCCCATGTAAGCGCCTCGTCAACATGTACAACCAGGGATTTGGCAGATGTTACTTTAGGTACATTGGTGTCTTCATTAAGGTGTGATGGGCAAGACATGCGAGACGACCTCTGTCGAAATCCTACAAACAATATATCTGATTTTGTTGTGTTCAGATTCAATCGGTTTGCATAGAGCAGTGAGAGAAAAACAAACGAAAAAATTTCCCACACAAAAAAAAATCTGTTTGTCACTCTAAAAGGAGACTTTGTGCAAGGAATCAAAACATTTTTATTTTTAACTATAAAACCTATAAACTCGTGGGCACGATCAGTCAACGAAAAATCTCACCTTCTTCGACCTCAACAACTGTTATTTAAAGAAATTAAAAAAAGAAAACCTTTCAATTTGACCATTCGGCGAAAAAACTGTAATTAAAAGGTCATAATAATATGCTTAACTTTCGTAGACAGTGCCTCAGCAAACAGCATGAGAACTAAGGTTATCAGCAGTCTTCCTGGTCGAAACATACTAGCACTATAGACAAGACTTTTCTCTCTACATAATCCTGTTCATAAAGATACCTTTCCGAGAATGGTGGTGACAGAATGGTGCTCCTTGACGTTATAAGCAATACCGTTCGTGGCACAAAAAATATCCCTCGCGGCCGATAGTCCAAAAACGCGCGAAATACGAAAGCCCTGAGTGAATTTCTACTTGCATAGTAACCGGGTTACCTAGCAACAAGATACGTTAATAAGCCCTTAAGAGTAACACGTCCGCAGAAACGTACTGCTGAGATGGTGTTAAAGATAATGCATTTGTCCACTGATCAACATATGGCTTCCGGTCTTCATTGAAACCTTCTTAAGACGCGAGAATAGAAAAACATAATCATTGTCACTTTTGTCAAGAATTGTCTTGATAGACAAGCCCCAAATTATTTGTCAGATTATTTTCAACAGCAGACTTATGATGTTCATGCCTATTACACTATGTAAGAGAGCCTTCTTTTATAAGGAGCTACCCGTTTAAATGATTTTATATAATTTTATCCCAGTTTCGACTATAGTTTTTCTTATACAGAACCAATGTTGATAGCAGTTTTTATAACTGAAATGGTCATCCTGTTAAGATATGTTATGATTATTATTTTACAACAGATCCGAGGTTAGCAACCGAGGTTTGGACATATAAAAAAAGCTAGTATGCTCCTGGAACATCATTCAGTCCAGAGTAAACACAAATTTAGGAAATTGTCCCTTTTCTTTACTGGTGGGAGTTGAAACCGAGAAAAAGTGAAATGTCACTCCAGACTTTTCTACAGTAGAGCAGCCATTTGTTCCATACCAAGATGGGGGACCAGTAATGGACGTCGAAATTCGGTATCGTTTGTTTGCTTTTATAGCAATCGGCGGTTCAAGTACAATATCAAAGCCTTGGTAATCTCCAATTTCACACTGTATCTGCTTGGATAAAAAATCCCCTTCTTGTCTGCTAACAGAAATGCCACTGCTATGCTCGAACACCTCTAGTGTCACTGAATATTGACTGTTATCGCTTCCAAAAAAGTGGATTGCGTGTAGATGTATGTTTTTGTCAACATCAAAACATATACAGTTTGAGTTAAAAGAATAATACCACCCTCTCGCTAGTGATCGAAACCTAGAAATAACTTGCTTTCCCTCAGTTCTCTGTCTTCTCTCGGTTTCGAGAAATCCTACTGAATCATGTAGCACAGAGTTAAAATACTTTACCAGACGGTTCGTCTCTTTGAGTGTAAGTATTTCAGAATCGAGGACGATATCAGCAAATTCTGTTTGCTCCATCAAAGGAAAACGAATTCCTTGAACAATGCGTTCCCCGAGAACTCTTCTTTTCGCGGAGCCTTCAGCTAAGAGACCTTGCTTTTTACATTCTTTTTCAGCCCAGCAATCAACAGCTTTGAATAATTCCACCTCTTTAATATTCAAAGAATTTTTCTCCACTAATTCCTCCAGTACTGACCTTTCGACTGTGACGAAACCCTCTGATTTTACAGCTTCTTCTGTCTCTGTCTCAATCAATTTCCAGCAGTGATTCATCAAATCTTTCTCTTCGTATTTCTGCGCATCCGGCAAAATGTGAAACACGTTTAACGCGTTCAAGTTCTCTTTAAGGAAAGCGGAACACTTCTCAGCCAAAGTAGGCAGCATGTATTTCTTTGATAAATAAAGCAACTGCATGACATTATCAGCCTTCAGGTTTGCCATGTCGCTGTACATAAAGCGAAACAACTCCAACAAACTTTCATACTCACAATCAGAAATCTCCACCGAATCTTTCATCTCTGCTGCTTTACCATAAAACAAAGCAAAAAATACTGGACTACTAATCGCTAACATGAACTTGTGAGCGGGAATCGTCTTACTTCCGCCACTGGAGTCACGGACCACGAAATTCACATCGCTAAGGAGTTCTTGATTGAAAACGGCCTCACATCTTTCTCTGATAGTACCTCTGGCTGTTTGCCAGTAAGTGTCCGACACTACATCTACAGACATGGCTAATTCAGCTTTGCAGAGTTCGTTCATTTCTTCTACCTATTGCTGCAATGATATCGAACTATTCGATTTCCTTGCATTAGAGTCATGAGATCGTTTTAGTTCCCAGTGCTCTCGCTCTTAACGCTCCCAGCCTCGGTTTGGCGCTCATGTAAGCCTGATGCCCGTCTCTCGAAATTTCCGATAATTGACGGCCTCGGAAAGCCTTTGTAGTTTACATTCAAAAATTTGGAGATGGCATGATAAAACTATCAGTTAACAAAACAAACTGTACTGGATTGGATTTGGATTCTTTAGATTTTGATTTGAATATTTGATTTCGGGCGAGACAAGTTACCGGTGTTACAGTGATATAGGCATCCCGGCATTTTGGGCATCCCCAAAACCAATACCCTAGGGATATGGGTATTGCCTTCTCATACTACCTTTACGATTTGGGTTAGACTTTGGGTTAGGGTTACAGGGGATGTCTATATCACCAGGGTTTCGGGAATGGGAATGCCCAAAAAGTGGGGATGCCCATATCACTGTGACACCGGGACTTTCGAGACATAGGGGCCCCCTAGACAATGAGCCTGAAGACAACATACAAGGCTTTCGTCTTTTCTCACTGTGCATATATTCTTTGCTTCTTGTAAGCCATTGAGCTGGATCGTGGGCACGGCTGCTTGATATTTTATCGTCTTTTTGTAAAATGTAAAGCTCTCCCTTGTTTCTGTTTGATGCAACGTACGTCTCCTCTAAGGTAATGGGTCAAATGGGAGCGTTTCACTCATACCATATTTTTCATGCTAAGTGGGCCCTAAGTGGTGAAAAAAAAATTGCACTTTATTTGAGGGTCAATGTATTTAGCAGGAAAGTACTAATTGGGGACACTATTTTTACATCTCGATCCTTGTGGAGATGGGACCGCCATTTTACGTGGACATCCGAGCTACGCGAAAGCCTACCCGTTTGCAGGGCAAAGGAAGTGCCTCCATTTCTCAGTTATTTTATGACCCTGAGTATTGCTCCGGCCGCGGGAATCGAACTCGCGACCTCCTGCTCCGCAGTCAATCGCTCTACCGACTGAACTAATCCTGCCGCGCTTCTTGTTATAGTATGAGTATACTATGTCGTAATTTTTAGAGGCAAGTTGAGGTGCCTTCATCTACTGGCAGAGTTTTTCACTTTTCACCTTTTGTAAGTATTAAAAATCCGTGCAAGACAGGGACGGATCTAGGTGAAGGGTGCAGGGGGTGCGCACCCCCCCCCCCTCCTAAGATGACCAGCGGTTTTCTAATACAACTGGCATTCTGCCAAAAAAAAAGTATGTGGTTTATTGGTGTTGAAGTAGAGCAAGAGACGAGTTCACCCCCTCCTAAAAAAATCCTGGATCCGCCCATGCAGGATTTGTTAATTCTGACTGAGCTTCATCTAGCCTACCAAGTGACTGTTATATCCATTAGAAATAAAGATTACTAGCTAATACCAGTCTGAGCTGCTAGCCTATGTTCCAACACAGCTGCTGAAAAGATTGTTTGCACTGCTAATGAAAAAAGCGAAAGGGTTCTAGACTTTTCCCGCAACTGCACAGCTGGAATGCTTTATCAGGACAACTGATAGACAAAAGTAAATATTAGGTGTGTCCCACCTTAAGAAGGACTTTATAAAAATTCCGAGGGGGCACTACAATATAAAAGTGATGGGGGTGCTCGTGGTACCTTTTATGGGTTTAAATTTCTGGATTGGTACCGCTTATGGTGCTAAAACCTAAAATGATGGCTGCCAGAATTGTCTCGTTACCTTTTAAGATAAGGTTATCGCCGAGGGTTATCGATCTGAAACTGATGCATTTGTTATGCAAATAATTTTCTTGAATTCTTTTTATTTGGAATAAGATGTCCAGTTAATTTGTTGTTGTTGAATTGGTACCTCTTAGGTATGGAAATGAATTTGGGACACGCCCATAAAAAAAGATTCTGGTACCTTTTAAGGGTGTTCTCGAATTTTCCCAACGAGCACCCGCGTCACTTTTATAGGGGAGTACTCCCCCGCGATAAAAATACAAACTGATAAGAAACAGGTTTAAATAATAGCATATGATATCTCGAGTTTTTCCTTCGCATCCTAAATAGAATACATTTTTTATCGAGCATTTCGGAATTTGACAAAAAGGGAGGAGGAGGAAGATCGAGAAAATCTTTCTATTCTCAGCTTTTATTTTGTTTTTGTCTTTTTCATAAAGAAAAACACACAAAAATTGAAAACAAATTTAGCTAATTGATTTTATAAACCTCTTAGCAAACCCAAAGTTAACAGTATTTTGTCAATGCTGACGACACAACGCGCTTTTTGAATTGGTGCACTCCTTCTCTGTTAAAAGGTTTTGAGAATGAAGCTAGCTATTCTGATTGTCTTTGTGGTTAGGCTGGTCATCCAGGTCCACGGTAAGATGATCAACAAAAGTCAATACAAAGCGCCTTTATCAATATCGTAATAATGAGACCACAAAACATGGAGTGCGTATGTCTGTCAGAACTCATAATAACAATTGCGTAAAGGAACATCTGTTACAGACTGAATCTTCTATCGTGTTTTTGCCATTAAGGATATTGGTACACTAATCGCAATGGCAAAGCCATGGTAAATTCCTAATTCACTCGCTACGTGACAAGATAAAAAAAATACATTCGCGGGCGTATTTGAAACAAAGACGCTTCTTCACTGAACAGTAATAGTCACCCATGCATATTCACTATAATCTCTTCCAAAGGCGCGAATTGTAGGTCGCTGGCATTTCTGGCATCGTTAAAAAATAAACAATCTGAATAAGAAGGATCGTAAAATAAAACCACCTACTACTTAGTGATGCAAAGTTAGAAATAACGTTTGTGCGTCTAGTTCTTTTGGCTACATGAAATCCCACTGGATTATCCAGCACAGAGTTATAATACTTAATCATATGATTCGTCTCACTGGATGTAAGTATTTCCAAATCAAGGACAATATCAGCGAATTCTCTTTCAGTCATCGCGGGAAAGCGAATTCCCTTAACAATCCGTTCTCCTAGGGCTCTTCGTTTTAAGAAGCCTTCACAAACGAGGCCTTGCATTTCACATTCTTTTTCAGCCCAGCAATCAACAGCCTTGAATAATTCAACTTCTTTGATACTCAGCGAATTTTTTTCCACTAATTCCTCCAAAACTGTTCTCTCAACTGTGACGAACCCCTCTGATTTTACAGCTTCTAATGTTTGTGTCTCGATCAATTTCCAACAGTGATTCACTAAATCTTTTTCTTCGTATTTCTGTGCATCCTGCAAAACGTAAAACACGTTTAATGCGTTCAAGTTCTCTTGAAGGAAAGCAGAGCACTTTTCGGCCAAAGTAGTCACCATGTATTTCTTTGATAAATACAACAACTGCATGACATTATCAACGTTCAACTTCACTTCGTCGCTGTAGATAAAGCGAAACAACTCCAGCAGGCTTTCATACTCGCAATCAGATATCTCCACTGAATCTTTTGTCGTCTCCACCATTTCACCGAAAAACATGGCAAAAAACACTGGGCTACTGATCGCCAAAACAAACTTGTGAGCTGGAATCGTCTTGCTTCCGTCTTGGGAGTCACGGACCACGAATTTCACATCGCTCAGGAGTTCTTGATTGAAAATAAACTCACATCTTTCTCTTATGGTACCTTTGACTGTTTGCCAGTAATTGTCCGAAACTGTGTCGACAGACATGACACAATGATACGACGTAACGGTGAACTTTTTTTGAGGGTTAACTGACTGCATATTCACAACATACACGATATTCTTCCTTCCCTTGAGGCATCCATGGAGGGGTCTTGTTACCCAGAATGCTAAGCCCCAAGCTCTAGGCTTGGTTTGTATACAAGCAGTTAATTTGTGAAATTTTTCTCATCAAAGCTACCATACCTAGTTAATCACATTGTTTTCTGAGGAAGTTTCAATGCAAAATTTGATTCGACAATTTACACTCTTCACCTGTCGTGATTTGCTGGAAATATTAATCATGGGTTCTCTGGGGATTATAGTTATATCTTGTGTCGCTTATCTTGTGATCAGTTTTAAAAGCTAATAATGATGATGATGATGATGATGATGATAATAATAATAATAATAATAACAATAAAATAATAATAATAATGAATTATTTACAATCAATATCTCTAGATATTTAAATGGTCAAAATATATACAACTCTCAACAAATGGATAAGTTAACTGCCTGGATTAGGTATAAGGGCGCTTTCCATTTGTTAGAACTGGCCTACAAGTCCAGTTCAATTTGCGAAGAGAATTCCACTATTTGTCAGGGTTATCCAGCCAGATCAGTCTATTCATTAATGGCAAGCTCGGCAGTGGTGGGCTATAGGAAAAATTTTGACAAAAAATTTCAAAATGAAGGTTCCGGCCGGCCAGTTCTGACTTTACTTGGAAAGCGCCTTGAGGCTTGCAAGAACTTTGCATTTGCATCATTTGACCCGAAACTGATAAGGACTTTCGAGGGAAGCCAACATGGCCTCTAAGTCTCGGACGATGTTTAAAAATCATTCAATAGTAATTTTTCACATTTAGCGGTCACTAGGGGAACTAAATAAAATAAATGTACAAAAAGCTAGCCTGGCGCTTTCCTTTGGCTTCAAACCTTGCCGATTTATTTCAGTTAAATAATGCGATTGAACTCTGATTTTGCACCCAATCGGATACTAAATCTTTCGCAACCTTGTGCTCTAAAACAAGGCTTGCTGTAGGATAATTTATCCATTAAATTTACCCAAGGAATTAAAACGCTGGATTGATTGAAATCTGCCTATTTTTCAGGCTGCTTTAGTCCTAGAATAGGAAAGTTTGTGGTAACTTCTATCGCAAATATCTCATTCTTGCTTAAAAAAGAAAACTTGGGGAAAAGAGTTGTTTGTTATCGCCCGAGCCGTTCACTTTACCGTCAGCATAACGCCAACAAAGTTGAAAAGTCTTAGCAGGAGGTCGAGTTTCCAAAATTTTTGTGCGATTATCAGCATTCTAAAGCTACTCATTATTGCAAAGAAATGGCCTCGGAACGTATCACAGTTAATTTGAAGGTAAGTTGCGAAGATCGCCGCCGGAAATTATGATGTACGAGTATCACGGTATCAAAGTATTTGCGATTTTCATCGATATTTCACAGAATCATATATAGTCATAACGCTGACTATGCCCGGGTGGATGGGCTGTTTTATACATTTCATTTTTTACCCTCACATAGGGCTTTGGCCTTCTTCAACACAACTCGCTGGGAAGCAAACGCATAGTTAAAAAATGACTCAGCAGTAAAAAAATACTTTAATAATGAGGAGAAAACATTTCAAATGGTCATTCCAGTTTACAGAAACAGACATTGGTAAAAATCACAATCAGAATGAAATAAATTGACAGCTAAAGTAAGAGAACTGTACAGTTTCATATTGAAAATGTTACAGTTCCGGATTGACAAACTTTTATTTCTACGCTGTATATAAGCCATCATTTTCTATCCCTTCTAGATGGTTTGTCATTCCGTCCGGCCACTGCCAGGCTACCCACCAGTATTATATCAGGCGTTAACCGAGGTGGATCTTATTCTTTCGTCTAAGCTTAAGAGTAACGTTGAGCAATAAAAAAGAACGACTAGTATGCTCCGGAAACATGATTCAGTCCAGAGTAAACACAAAGTTAGAAAATTGTCCCTTTTCATCACTGGTGGGAAACGAATCCGAGTTAAAGTGAAATCTCACTCCGGAATGTTCTACAGCAGAGCAGCCATTTTTTCCGTACCAAGATGGGGGACCAGTAATGACAGCCGAAATTAAGTACCGTTTGTTTGCTTTTATAGCAATTGGCGGCTCAAATACAATATCAAAGCCTTGGTGATCTCCAATTTCACACTGTATCTGCTTGGATAAAAAATTCCCTTTTTTCCTTCTAACAAAAATGCCACTGCTATGATCGAACACCTCTAGTGTCACTGAATATTGACTGTTATCGCTTCCAAAAAAGTGGATTGCGTGTAGATGTATGTTTTTGTCAACATCAAAACATATACAGTTTGGATAGGAGGGATTATACCGCCACCCTCTCTTTAGTGATCGAAACCTAGAAATAACTTGCTTTCCCTCAGTTCTCTCGGTTTCGAGAAATCCCACTGAATCATGTAGCACAGAGTTAAAATACTTTACCAGACGGTTCGTCTCTTTGAGTGTAAGTATTTCAGAATCGAGGACAATATCAGCAAATTCTGTTTCCTCCATCACAGGAAAACGAATTCCTTGAACAACGCGTTCCCCTAGGACTCTTCTTTTCACGGAGCCTTCAGCTACGAGACCTTGCTTTTTACATTCATTTTCAGCCCAGCAATCAACAGCTTTGAATAATTCCACTTCTTTGATATTCAATGAATTTTTCTCCACTAACTCCTCTAGCACTGACCTCTCGACTGTCACGAAACCCTCTGATTTCACAGCTTCTTCTGTCTGTGTCTCAATCAATTTCCAGCAGTGATTCATCAAATCTTTCTCTTCGTATTTCTGCGCATCCGGCAAGATGTGAAACACGTTTAAGGCATTTAAGTTCTCTTTAAGGAAAGCAGAGCACTTCTCAGCCAAAGTAGGCATCTTATATTTCTTTGATAAATAAAGCAACTGCATGACATTATCAGCGTTCAGCTTCGCCTCGTCGCTGTAGATAAAGCGAAACAACTCCAGAAGGCTTTCATACTCACAATCGCAAATCTCCACAGAATCTTTCATCTCTGCTGCTTTACCATAAAACATGGCGAAAAATACTGGACTACTAATCGCTAACATGAACTTGTGAGCGGGAATCGTCTTACTTCCGCCTCTGGAGTCACGGACCACGAACTTCACATCGCTAAGGAGTTCTTGATTGAAAACGGCCTCACATCTTTCTCTTATGGTACCTCTAGCTGTTTGCCAGTAAGTGTCCGACACTGCATCTACAGACATGGCTAATTCAGCTTTGCAGGGTTCGTTCATTTCTTCTATAAACTATCAGTGAACTATTGCTGCAACGATATCGAACTATTCGATTGCCATGAGATCGATTTAGTTCCCAGTGCTCTCGCTCTAAACGCTTCCAGCCTCGGTTTGGTACTCATGCAAGCCGCCTTGGGCGCGTCTCTCGAAATTTCCGGTAATTGACGGCCTCGGAAGGCCTTTGTAGTTTACATTCAAAAATTTGGAGATGACATGATAAAACCATCAGTTAACAAAACAAACTGTACTGGATTGGATTTGGATTCTTTAGATTTTGCTTTGAATATTTGATTTCGGGCGAGAAAAGTTATACCGGTGTTACAGTGATATGGGCATCCCCGCGTTTTGGGCATCCCCAACCCCAATACCCTTCGGGATATGGGGATTCCCCTCTAAAATTACCTTTGCCATTTGGGTTAGGGTTAGGCTTACAGGAGATGTCCATATCACTAGGGTTTCGGGAATGGGGATGCCCAAAAAGCGGGGATGCCCATATCACTGTGACACCGGGACTTTCAAGACACGGGTGCCCCCTAGACAATGAGCCTGTTTTCAACATCCGAGCTGAAGACAACAAACAAGGCTTTCGTCTTTTCTCACTGTTCATATATTCTTTGCTTCTTGCATGCCATGGAGCTGGATCATGGGCACGGCTGCTTGATATTTTATCGTCTTTTTGTAAAATGTAAAGCTCTCCTCTGTTTCTGTTTGATGCAACGTACGTGTGCTCCAAGGAAATGGGTCAAATTTTTCATGCTAAGTGGGGCCTAAGTAGTGAAAAAAATTGCACTTTCTTTGAGTGTCAATGTATTTAGCAGGAAAGTACCAATTGGGGACACTATTTTTTTATGTCTCCTACTGGAGACAAAACTGCCATTTTAGGTGGTCATCCGAGCCAGACGAAGGTCTACCCGTTTGCAGGGCAAAGGAAGTACCTTCATTTCTCAGTTATTTTAAGACCCTGAGTATTGCTCCGGCCCCGGGATGTGGAACCCACGACCTCTCGCTCTGCTGTCAAGCGCTCTACCGACCGAGCAAATCCTGCCGCTGTTAAAATGGTACTATGGAATATTAAAACATTTTACCTTTTTTCTCTTTCTTCTCCTTTTTTCTATTATACTATGAGTATATTATGTGGTAATTTTTAGAAGCAAGTTGAAGTACTTTCATCTACTAGCAGAGTTTTTCACTTTTCACCTTTTGTAAGTGTTACAAATCCGTGCAGGATTTGTTAATGCTGACTGAGCTACATCTAGCCTATCAAGTGACTCTTATATACATTAGAAATAAAGATTACTAGCTAATACCAGTCTGAGCTGCTAGCCTATGTTCCAACACAGCTGCTGAAAAGATTGTTAGCACTGCTACTGAAAAAAGCGAACGAGTTCTAGGCATCTGGACAGCTGGAATGCTTTATCATGACAACTGACAGACAAAAGTAAACATTAGGTGTGTTCCAACTTAAGAACGACTTTACAAAAATACAACCTGATGAGAAAAAGGTTCAATAATAGCATGTTGCATCACGATTTTTTGCTTCCCATCCTGAATAGAGAAGATTTTTTAACGAGTATTTCGGAATTGGGCATTAAGAGAATGTGGAGATCAGCTGAGATCGAGAAAATCTTTCTTAAGCTAAGCTTTTTATTGTTATTCTATCTCTCTTTTTCATAAAGCAAAACACACTCAAATTTTAAACAAATTTAACCAACTGTATTTTGTAAAACTCTTGGCAAACACAAAGTTAACAGTATTTTGTCACTGCTGACGACATAACGCGCTTTTTAAATTGGCGCACTCCTTCTCTGTTAAAAGATTTAGAGAATGAAGCTAGCTATTCTGATTGTCTTTGTGGTTGGGCTAGTCATGCAGGTCCACGGTAAGATGATCAATCATAATCAGTAAATGTACTATTTTTTTTTGTTTTGATTTTTGGTGTAATCAGTAGTCCACTATGTATCCATATGAAATGTTAAAACCAGGTCGAAAAAGGAAAAATATGATAAAAACAAGATTATGGTGTGTAAAAGTGTACTTGAAACTGAAGATCTAGAAATTCACATTGACATTTTTGTAAAGCACTGTATATATTTTTTGTTTTGATTTTTGGTGTAATCAGCAACGTTATAATAAAAACATAAGTTATTAAAAAGCAAGCCATTTTAAAAACGTTTGGGGTACAGGTGTTCTTATTGGTATATCTGATCAATTTTCCTTTATACCTTAGAAGTGAACTATGTATTGCAGGATGGCCTTTATACTTGAACTTGCAAGAAAAGGATGCTCACTAGGAGCTCATCTAAACTATTAAAACGTTTTCACTTGATAATATGTCTATTCATGATCAAAATATAATCATAGACAGCCTCTTCTCCCTTTTTTGTGGGAATTTAAGAGCACTTTCAGTGGTGCTGTTGAGGTGGTGATGCTCAATATTATACAACTATCCCCCGAAGGGGAGTTGAATAGTGGTCACACATAGAAACGGTTGAGGTGGCGCGATTTATGTGACAGAGCGAAGCTGCGCCACGCCAGTCTCTAAAGCGGAGAGTCACATATCGGATAGGTGTTCATACTATCACGCGGAAAACTTTTAGCGGTATAATGTGAACATAGCCTTAACCGCGGTCAAACGCTCGAGCATGCGCAATGCACTCGTATCCGGTCCCGGCCGGGGAATTTTCCCGCGCGAAATTTTAATTGAAACCATTGCAGAGACCGGTGTCAAGCAAAGTATAGTTGAACAATCGTCAGAAATACGCTAAAGTTAAGCGAAATACTTCAAAGTGAAGGTTTTTGTTTTCACAGTTAATAGATAGATAAATTTCCATTATTCTCCGAGTTCACTAAATTTTTTTGACCTTCACTAAAAAAGTTCTTCGTGTTAAAAGAGCCGACATGCGAAAGCTTGTCGTCGCCATTTGTTTAGACTTGTTTACTGAATGTCGCTGTTCCAATGCGTGATGAGTCCAGGGAGGGAGAAGCCAACAGGAAGAGAAAACTGTAGTCAAAAACAGCTCCGGAGTGTTGATTAAGCTTTATCGAGGGCAGAAGGGGTACCTGCTGAAGGATCATGGCCTTGCCTGAGGCATAGAAACGCGATACTTGCCGAGGACAAACGCTGCTCCTGTCCATCTTCGTGGGGACACAGTAAAACCATTTAAAATTCCAATCCTCGAGAGACTGTATGCAGTATTTGACGAGGTGGGCAGGAACAACCTGACAACGTTACCGACTACAAACCTCGGACAAAATGGTGCAATAATTATGCAGAAGCAACGCAGTTAATAAATCTCTTCACTCCAAAAACAAACGAAAGAGACATCAGAAAATATGGTAAACCACACTTAACTAAAATTTTGTTCTCAGCAATTTGAATTCACTGTCCTCTCATTTTAAGTAATATTTTATAAACAGATGAACAACTGTACAGAAATATTTTTTTCTCGGTTAATGGTTTATTTTTTCAGCTTTTCCCTTCCCTCCCCTCCCCATGACCTATTTCCTTGATTACCTTTTGAGCTCCTGATCAGGTGAGCCAAGGCTTTCAACATTTTGCTAGATATAAACGCAGTGTGCTTTGCATTTTAAGCTCGTCAGAAGCGATTAACTACAAGTGATCATCGAAAAACTGGTTGGAGTCATCCTTGTTTCCAGTTGTCAGAAAAAGAAATGGAAGTAAGGGGTGTCCTATTTGTGATTGAAACAGAAGAGAAAAAATGGAATTTAACTTTTTCACTTAGACCATAATAATGCACTTTGTTTAAGCCAGAGAGGTGATCAAAGATCAAGAAAGAAGACTTTAAGAAAAAGCAGAAAAAAAAAACAGGTAACAAAGCCTTGAGAGGATAGCTGCCCATCTCCAAATGATGGCTGGTCAGTTAGACTGCTTGGCTAACAAGATTTTCTAAAAGACAGTCTAAAATACTGTAAGAAAGAAGACAAAATTGCAAATAAAATTGAGTGGAACCTTTATTTGTCTTTTCAGTTAAATTAGGTGTTCTTTATGTACATCATTTCCATTCTTTCTTCTCATTTTGCATCCTTTTCTCATGGATCTGCTTCTCCTTCAGGGTCTAGACTCTGTGTCTTCTATTCATCCCCTTCCTAACTTTCTGTACAAAAATAAGATAGATTTAATCAAATATAAAATAAGTTGTCAGATTGTTATAACAAAAACAAAACTACTGTAGATACCAAGTGCCTTTCCTTTTAATGCTATACGAGCATCTAGTAACCCACAATAATTTCTAACTCCTATTATTCGGACAACTTTAAAGATGCATACAAGATCATTAAACACCATGGCAGTTAAATCAACACAGAAGGTTGTACAACTGAGACCTCATTTACCACCAACCCCCCCCACCCCCCCCTATTGCTAGTAATTTAAACTGTAAAACTAAGACCAAGCTGCGAGCATTGAATGGACAGCGTAATGAAAACAGAAGCCTAGTCATGAATGTAAAGAAACATGAAGAATAAGCAATAGTGTTGAAATGACAGCATGTACACTGATGTCTGGTCAATTTGCAATGTCAAACAGTCAAAAATAATCTTATGCTGCTGTGATTATTGAACTTATGTGTAGTTATTAAACATCTGCTAAAACAAAAACCTTTTTCCCCTCACAATGTGCCTGGCCTAAAACAATAAATAACACCGACACTATAGATGTTCATACATCTTTTTTGAGCTCGATTATGTTTACTAAACTCATGTGATGTGGTCATTGCATTTTATGAATGAGATCTAAAATAATTATTCATTATCGATACATTTTGTTTGTTATTAATACAGACTTAAACCCTGAGCGAGATAATATATTTGATGTGAAAAGATAAGAACAAGCTTAAAATTAAGGTCGTCAGCCATAAAAGAACAGTTTCATCGCAAAAAAAAAAGACAACCAGACAATTTACTAATTTTTTTATTTTGCAGAACGAACCAGAGCCCAAAAGATATGGTTTGTATTAAATAAAAATACCAACAATTCAAATTACGTTCAGGCCAGTGTTAGTATAAAAACATTACAGAAAGCTTAAACAATTGAAAACTATTTAAACTTGAGCTATACTTTTAGCGGCCACAAATGTGTGCCACCATTTTGATCAACAAGAGCATAAGAGCTTTTGGGGAATATTATGATTGTCAAAGGCAAGTTTACTCATACTTACATTTCCTGTTATACGTTCTTCTTATTCTTCCTATTCATCGCCAGTGAACTTTCTTGAAATACAAAGAAAATTTCTCTGTTCTTGGCCGCAAGAAGACGTAGCCACATGTGTATAGATTTTCCAAATCGAATGTAACGATCACCAAGCAAATCTTCGCGCATGCTCAGACGTTTGACCGCGGTGGAGAACATAGCCCAAGTCAACCTCGTCCCCAGGGTGCTTTTCCATAGCTTTGGAGCCGCCTCACCTCCAAAGCCAGGGAAAAGCGCTCTGGAGACGAGGTTGAGCCCAGTAACCCGAGAAATAACTTTGAGATTTAATCTTTGAAAGGGGGGACGTGAAAAAAGTAGCAAAAGTGTATTGTATTCCTTTGCTTTCAAGGCAAGGTGGTTGGGATTAGCATCTTAAAGGTTTGTCTTCGAGTAAGCCGGACTTAAAGGGATAAGAGCCATGAAAAATGTTTGTAAAGTAGTACTCTCACCTAGTCCAGAATCAAGATCCTTAATTCGCCACTTTAGAAACAAGAAGGAAACTTTCGCGATGACTTCTGGGACTGTTGCTAAGGACAGGGGAAAAAACATTGGCCAATAGCTGACCGACGCGTCTCCTGTAACGATCCCAAACAATTGTGGGACACATTTCGGCTCCAGTCCCTTTCTCGTTTCAAAAAACGCCAAGCTCTCTTTTTTATCTAACATCAAATATTTCATCTTTAAGCCTTCTACTGCAATTTTGACCGTAACCAATGTGAATTTGTCCAGCGACGAGATGACAAGTTTGACTGGGTCAGAAAAAGAGGCGTGACACCGTCAGGCGGAACAGGACCTGAATCTGATGTTAGCGGAAAAGGTAAATTTAGTAAAGACGATATAATGAAAGGAAAATACTCGCATGCTCATGGAGGATAAGCTTGAAATAATGCCTGCTACCTCGCTCGGAAGAAAGAAGCGTGGCAAAGTGGTTCGTTATTTTACCTACTTATGACCCTAATTCTCATTTTATAATAGTAACTTAGTTCATAATTTACTTTGTTATAGGTTATTACATGTATATAGAGGCATCCCGACGAAAAACAGGTGACAACGCTAAGCTAGAACTGAGATCTGGTTTACCTACTGGCAAATCATGTCTGTCATTCTTCTACAACATGCATGGAGGACACAACTACATGGGGACACTTCGTGTGCTCATAAATGGAGAAACTGTTTTTCAGAAAAGCGGGAATCAGGGAAACACGTGGCATAAAGCTGAAGTTACTTATCGCAAGGGAATATCGTCGGTAAGAATACAACAGGAAGCTAACTTGTATGTGTATGTTGCACTAGCAGTGGCTCATGATATCTGAACATCAGCTCTGATGTGGCAAAAAAACACACTTCGTCTTGATCAATAAAACATGCAGGAAAAAACAACAATTTGACCAATATCAAACGAAATGACCGAACAAGCTTGATCAATGACACAAATACACATGGATCGGCGGAAACGTCTGTCTTCTTCAGAGCTAGTAATACAAGGAACGGGTCGGACAATTTACTTTTGAGAATGTAAAATATTAATTTAAAAGTTATAACCTCAAAATGTCAAAATGACACGAAGTGACCGAGGGATGGCGTTTCCCAAGGGTCATAAACAACCCTTTTAATCATGCGTTTGGAAGATGGTGCTAGAATAATGGCGTATTTCAAAACACTGCGACATCGCAGAGTTAAACTAAGTATTTGAAATGTGCCAAGTATTAACCTTAACAAGTCGAAAAGTGATGGATGGTATCACCTTCTTAACATGCAAGCATCTAAGGATGCGGTTGCTCTTCGCCTGGTATATAAACGAAAGTTATGCTGGGGGTAGCGCTTAAGACTGTTAAGAAGACTGGCATCACTCTCAGAGAGAGAAATAGAAGGAGAAAGTAGTATCTCTGTTGGTGATACCTTCAAGTGTGTTCAAAACTAATAGCTGTCATACTAAAAGAGGTAGCGTTAACAACGAGTCCACTTAGCATTGGTCTTTTAGCTTAATATTTATCCGCTTCTCTTTCATCTGACAGGTTGTGTTTGAGGGTATGGTTGGTAGGGGCTACCTTTCAGACATTGCTATCGATGAGATCAAGACAGAAACCTGTGGTGGAGGGGGAGGAGGTGACGGAAGTAAGTAGCCTCAATCCCGCTTTCTTTCATGTCGTGAAATTACAAAAACAGCCAAACATTTAAGCAATAGAAAACGTTTCCCGTGTTTGCATAGCCATGCAAACACTCCTCTCGGCTAATCAGAGCACCCGTACTATTTTAGTTATTTTATTATATGAATGTATGACAAATTTCATACATCGCTTTCATCAACAGCTGTTCCACCACCTTCACAACCAAGCACCACAACAAAAGCACCAGAGACACCGCTTCCTCCTTTCAGTAAGTTACCAAGAAATTTGCACCCAAAATTCTGCACGCTACTCCGTCAGCGGAGGTCGCTAGCACCAGATCATCTCTTAGATAAGACTTCCCAAAATGAGATGCAAATGTTTGTTATCCTGTAGGTAATTGTGGCATTCGTCCTTCTTCTAGAATTGTTGGTGGTGTGGACTCATCTCCTGGAGACTGGCCATGGCAGGCCATGTTGCGGTCATCCCCGAATGGTTACGTGTTCTGTGGTGGATCATTGGTTGCTCCTCAGTGGCTAGTTACAGCTAGTCATTGTGTTAAAGGAACTTCAGCAGCCTCCATTTACGTTCGGTATAAGTCATTCATTTTATCTATTTCTAGCTTAAATATTGAGCACCCTTACAGTCAATCTGCTACTCCGTTATGTATATCTACATCACCTAATGCCTACATCAATATATATTATGGATATAAACGGGTTAAAATGAAGTTCATTCGGTCCGTACTTACCCATATCTAGAAACTGTGATCTCATCAAGCAAGAAATTCTGACAGGGGAAAAGCCGAATAACAATCCTCACAAGACAAGATTTTCATTCAATTTTTTCATTCGTGACGACCGCTCTTGTTAGTAAACCATTTCTAAATGTTCTAGTTTATTTTACTTTCTGTAACAGCTTTATTGCAGTTTTTGCTAATGGGAGCTCGGTCTTGACGCGTGGATAAATCCACCTCGTCAGTTGGTATCCCATGGTCCAGGTAGTATCTGGTGACTTAAACTTTAAATAGCACTATAATTAGGGGTTTATAGTCAGGGCACCTTTCACTTCTATTATGTTAATATGCTTTTTCCTTTCTGAAAGACTTGGCGCCCATAAAAGAACAGACACTGTGGGTACAGAACAAGACTTCAGAGTAACTAAAGTGATCATGCACCCCTTTTATCACAAACCCATTGGTATGAGCCATGACATTGCCCTTCTCAAACTGGACCGACCGGCAGCGCTGAACAAGTAAGCTCAGTAGAGACGGAATTCAAATCGTAAAATATGTTAAATCTTGGTATAACAACTTGTCTATCTATGGCGTAAGGACTGTCAAACAGATTTTTGAAAGTGCGAATTGCTGGTGACTGGTTTTTGGCAATGGTTACATGGACAGGAAGTGTGGCAGGTTAGGGTGAAAAATAGAAAACGAAACAAAAAGACAACAGATCCAGGTGGGGACAATTGAAACCAAGACAGCCCAATCAAATATCTATTCCACAGACTCCAAACTTCATTTCAGCACATAGGTCAAAATCCTTCCTTGAAAGTGGACCATGTGGCCCAAAGTAAGGTAGCCTAATCAGGCTCTTAAAAACAGCCACCAGTTGGCGCTTAAAAAAATCTTAGTAAGGGTTTACACGTGTTTAATGATAAATGACAAACTCGCATACTTGCCTTTCATATATTTCAACAATAGATTCGTCAACTTGGTATGCCTTCCAGGATCCGTTCCAGCTCCTGTAGAAGGCAAGAAATGTTGGATCACCGGCTGGGGAAGGAACAGACCCATTGGAGGCTCCAGTCCAGTTACCTTACAGCAGGCGTCAGTGCCTATTGTTGGCCGAAACCGCTGTGAATGGGCTTATCTTGGACGGATTCATGACTCCATGATCTGCGCTGGTCTGGATCGGGGTGGTATTGATTCCTGTCAGGGAGATAGTGGGGGCCCGATGGTGTGTGAGGAAGGCGGGAGATTTTACCTTCAGGGAGTAACAAGCTGGGGTCAGGGATGCGCTAGACCAAATAAGTATGGCGTATATGCAAGAGTGAAATATGTTATGGGTTGGCTTAAAAAGGAGATGACCAGTGACTAGTTATCGCCTCTTGAAATCCATGTTCTTCTTGACCTGAAGTATGATTTAGATGAAAATAAAAACGCTTTTAAAATTGTCATGATTTGTTATTTCTTGAAGCTCGATTTTTGTTTTTTTGAAAAATAACCTACCCTTATAGATGAGGACTGGAATAGTTGATACAGGAAAAGACAGCCAAAAGTCGCCGCATACCACGTTCTCTTCAGGTTTGGGTGAGAAAACAGTAAACAAACAAGAGGAGCAATGGACCCTAACCTACAGAGATTAATGCCAAAGATCTTCGTGACAGCAAGCTATGAGGGACTTCTGTGTTCCTTTGTATATCTCTACACGAAGCCTCTATATTTGACTTCTTGCGGCGAGGCAAGAACTCGTCTTGTTGCCACTTTGAGGCCGGTCTTCCATGCAGGAAAACGGGTGAATTTCCCCGGCAAGGGTGGCGGCCAATCGATTCTCGTGTGCAAGTGGCGAACCTTATACTTTCTCAGTTGTATCACATCCACCACTTTCAAGACCAGTTGTAAAAGTGGTAAACCCACAGGGTTCGTACCCTTTTTTGAACAAAAAATTCAAGGACTTTTCAAGGACACATTTCGCATTTTTCAAGGACTCCATTCAATGCAAAAAAAGAGCTTAGAGTCTATGTCTTTTTTTAGTTCTTCCACATCAGGAGAATTTTATCCCGAAGGTCTTTGTGTTTGTTCCTTTTCCTTTACAGTTTCCCTTAGCAATGAAATCAAAGGACTTTCCAGTACTGACTGCAATTTTCAAGAACTTTCAAGGCCTTGAATTTTTGTCTTAAAATTCAAGGACTTTTTCAAGGATTTTCAAGGTGCGTGCGAACCCTGGGCGTAGAAAAACATATTCAAGAGATTCAGGGGTCAAGCCCTATTCCTAAACCTCCGATATCTCCTTTGCGGCTGGTCATTCACGTGGTAAAAAAAAACGCCGTTCTGGAAAGGATGGAACTAGACAGAAACCTCACATCATTTAAAATCATAATTTCCTTTGTCTGTCTTGTCTCAGTGCATCTCTTGCTCTCCAGTATGGCGGTTTTGTACCACGTGAACGACTCGCCTTCTTACTAAGTCTGGGGCAAGTGGAAATTTAGCAAAGGGACGGGACAGCAGATACGGACAAACCCACGTTAAAAGAATGAGACAATATCTTGCATGTATCTTTGATCATATCCTGCATGAATTTTTCTGTCTGAAATTTTTGTGTGAGATTACTACAATATAATATTTTGATAGATTTACGTTAAGAATACATATTCTTTGTTACATTGTTTTAAACTTCAGACGGCCGCCATAGTCTTCGAAACCGTCAAGTGCACCCTCTGTTAGTAAAAGTCTCATATAGGTAGTTTACTTTGGAAACATCAGTATTCGGTTATGCTCTTAGACTTTTACCTCAATAGCGACAAGGGAAAAAGTGCGATTCAAAGGAATGTGGGGTACTTATCAGATGTTATTCATCAGATGCTTCTGATGTTATTAATTGCAGGCGGAGGCTCAAATCTTGTGCGTGCCGCTGTATATACTTCCATCTTGTTAATGCAAAATCCAAGCGACTGAGTTTTCTCTTCTCCTGTTCTTACAGCTCGTATTTAGCCCAACGGTGCGTAAGCGACCGGACGAGCTGAAACTGTAAAATGATAAGAATAAGACAATGAAGACGAAAACGGAACTGAAAATGGTTTGCTTTGGTTGAGACGGCTGGATGTGTGCCTAACCATAATTATAAGTGTCTGGCTTCCTTAATTTACTTTACCAAACCGCAAGAAAGAGCTTTGGGTTTGTGATGGGAAGTCATGATGCTGAACCTAGACCTTTTCTCCAGGCAAGAAAACCCGTGGACCTTATAAAAAAAAGTATGAAATTATAGAAATTCCCGACGAATTGAGTGAGATCTATACAAGTTATCGTCATGTCATAAGAAGCATTTAGGCGTCACGACGTTACGCAGTGTTCTAAAGTTTCAAAACAAAGTTTTTGAGTTTGATCTCGGTTTTACCAAATAATTTTGCGTGTTATGTGCAAAAGTACAATGTTCTATCGCGTATCATTCAAATAATCACCTGCTCGGAAAACGTGATGACAATGACATAGCGTGGTTGAAAGTAATTTACGATCACGGCCATGAGCAGGAACAATTAAAAGTCCTTGTGTTATAGTTTCGAAATGGAAATCTGAATAATCATGCCGTTCAGTGAATTTACTTGACCCCCATTAAAACGAAATCTGTTCGCTAAAATCTCTACTGCAGTTTAAATCGAGTATACTGATCCAAAATGGCGATGAAGCAAATTATTCTCCTGATCACAGGTTTGCTTTTCTGCGCAGAAGAGGGTAAGTTTTAATGTCGGCAACGTAGATGACCTAGTTTAATCAAAGAGCTCTTATTGAATCGATATGTTTCTATGCAGTTTTCATTCATAGGCCATGAGGTTCGGTCTAGTTCTAGGTCTTTTTGCTAACACACAGAGTCAAAAAGTCTGTTTCTCGCCGTAATGAGATATACCCATTGCAGATTAAGCGACTATTAAACGCTTTCAACAGTATATCTTAAGTCAAAAGGTTTTTCTGTCTTTGGAAAAGGTTTAGGGACAATACCGTAAAGTTCCCAAAGTAACGACCCTCCGAAAGTAGCGATAAAATTTCACAGGTGTTAGGAAATGCTGGCCTGTTCCAGGCGTTCAAATCGTGGGGACAGCACAAGAGATGTGACCATTATCCGAACGCCTGGAACAGGCTATGGAACTGATGTCAAAAGTAGCGACTTTAAAAGTGATTTCCTTTCTTGCTAGAAATAACTGAAATTATAGTTACACTGAAGCTTCACCAAACTGATCGGATATTTATTTTTGGACGGTTATTATGATCTTTGACATTCCCTTTTGTAACTCAAAATAGATCAAAACAAAAATCAAAACCGTTAAATAGATAAAGTCCAGAGTCTGGGAAATAAAAGGAGGTAAATATGCAAAGACCCTCGCCAAGATTCAGGCTAGAGGAATATTTCGTATACGAGATATCCGAAGAAATGTTTTCACAAAATTAATAGAGATTTGTATGGAGACATCATGCTGGTGCCCATCCGGATGGGCAACAACATAGCGGACGAAAACCAACAGAAACATCTGTTACCGAAGTTTGCTACAAAAGCGTGAATTTATTCTTCGAAGAACTCTTCAAACATTAAAGTAATACTTTTTCTAATACATGAACTGTTTAGATAGCAAAATTCCCTGAATAAGTAATTTTTTTTAACCTACATGACAGCTCTCTTGGCCATCATGTAAATGCCGCGTCACGCAAAAGCTTACAAATTCAAGCGTACTCTATCACAAAGGCAAGAACCCTTTTGAAGCGAGTTGATTTATATGAAAATTAGTTTTCAGCTCTTGTAATACACTGTGAAAGTAAAATCTCGGTAGGATCAATAGTTTTGTAGTTTGAATGTCATGTGCAAACCAACATTTCTTTCGTCATATGAATATTTATTTAAAAAGCAATAACATGAAATAAGTTTCTCCAAATAAAAAGTGTGGTTGTTTTCACAATTGTCGCGATATTATTATCGTACCTTCGTACGCCTCATGTATGATGCACGTTTTAGTTACCCGAAATTAGTGGCCCTTCATTATGAACTCCCGCTTCTACGAAATTTAACGACGTTTAGCGTGCGAAGCAAAACACACTCAGAAGCAACTGTTACGATTTTTTAAAAAATGTTTTTTTCATTTAGTTTTTATTCATATATTTATTTGAGAAGTAAAATTTCGCTTTAAATCTGACGTTTTGTAATAATAATAAAATTGACACGATCATCCGCTAACTTGACTGCAAGCCATTCCTATTTTTCTTTCGGGATAATTTGCTGTCGACTTTGGGGATCACTTGCGGTCGAGGATCATTTGCGGTCCATTTTGGGGATCATTTGCGGTCTTGGGATCATTTGCGGTTGGAGATTATTTGCAGTACTGTACAGTACTCCCTTATACAGGCTATATAGGTATGTGCGGCACCAAAGGATATGGGTTTTTAAGGATATGGGTTTTTAGCCGTTTTGGTCTCAAATAGGGTATCAATTTTGACCATTTTGGTCTGAAGTAGGGTATGGTTCGTGCACTCTAGTCTTCAATTGGGTGTGTTTTTAAGAAGAAGCTACTTCTCAATTCATCATAAGGCGATAATACCATTTCCCTTTAAGCTCGAAACTTTGTACAGTTTTGTATCCTACTTAATAAAAGCGTATAAACATTGCCTTTAACATTGGTCTGACTGAAGGAACTGATTATAAGGCAGGTCTGAAATAGAGTATCAAATTTTTGATCAGGTCTGAAACAGGGCAGGGAAAATCACCGATTTTAGTCAAAAATAGGTAAATGTTATAGGAAGCGTGCCGCTCACATTCCTGAATTTACGATTGTATATTTCCTATGAAACATTACCTATGAAGCATTTATATCGGAACAGAACTATGAATTTCGATCTCTAGTTTTAGCGGGATTTAAAATTCGTGTGACTGATTCGGAAGGTTAGAATTGAATAAACCAATTTCGTATTTACTCGAATAAGCGCCGCGGCGCTTATTTAATTTTTCGTGTCTCCAATGCGGCGCTTATTCGAGGGCGGCACTTATTTAAAAGGCTCATACCACAAGGACAAGACATTTTGATTGTACAATTAAATGTACTTCATGAGTATTTTTTCATGGCTTACCGGCTTCAAGCTAACCTAAGTTTTGGCTTTCATGACAGCCTCGTCAATACTTTTCTTCAGTTTTTCAACAACTCTTAACTGAGGGGGACGTAAGGGTTTGCGGTGATGCGGTTTTGCGGTAATTTTTATTTTAACTCGCGGTATTGCGGTTTCACAGCACTAAGCAGTTTGCGGTTATTACAACCTTTAAGTCGCGGTTTTCGGGGGAAAAAAGTGTCTGCGGTGATAACACTCTTTAGAACGGTCGGCATCCGGTTGTTTTGCAAGCGCGAGCCAAGTGTTTTGTTGTACAACGCATCAGAGTTCATTATATCAGCTTACAATTTAACTCTGTGGTTTGCAATTACGGTCTTTTCCAGTTAATACTTAATGTGATTAACCGTTTTGGCCAATGATGCGTCCACTTCGTGAAATTCTATGCCGGATGTTAGCTCGTACAGCCGTACAGCCTCGTGTTCTCTTTGATTCAATGCGCGACAATGGCAACTGAGGTCGTCGAGGTCGCAACTGAAAGCGAAGAGGACGTAAGAATTAATTGCGTGGCAATCTTCTATGAAGAAGGAAAGGAAGGGGAGAATTTCAGAAGAGCTGTACGTTTTAACACTCGTCTTCTCCACTGAACGTGAACTCTTTACGAGACAAGAAGGTCACAATTCCAGAAGAAACATTTATTCCGCGTTCCACAACTAGCAGAGGGTCGTCCAAAGTAATCAGTCACCCAATGTAAGACGTACAGGATCAGTGACAGAGTTTTTCAAAGTCAAGGGAGATATCAATACTCGTTTAAGTCAATGACCAGCATACTTGGCATTTGGTTAGTAGTAAATAGATTATAATGGTGTAGTACAATATATCGTTAGCGTTATGATGGTATGTTTAATACTAACGCACAATGTTATCAGAATATATCATAAGTCTTGCTGACGTCAGCTTTCATATTGTGGCCTACATTTACGCACGGTTTCGGGATTCGGGAAAAAATCCGATGCGGTTTGCGGTTTTTTGGCGTATTTCTGTGCGGTTTTGCGGTTTTCGGACCCCCCTTACGCCCCCCCTCTTAACTCGATGTCAATGTCCTGACTGTTGCTGTTCATGAGCTATCGCTTTTTTTGACCTTCTTCTTACTAGCAAACGCTGACAATCTCCTTACTGTAACCGTTACAGGGAAAAGAAAGAGGGAGGTTGGGCTTGTCGTACCGGCGAAGTTTACAGCCTTCACGCAAGAACTGAAAAACGCGAAGATTTAGAAGAGAGAACTGAATGAAAGAGCGTCGAGATATACTCACTTTGAACTAAAAAACATCGCTATTGATGAAAATAAGTTCCCACTGCTGGCTTAGAACCGCATTGCAGCCATTACAGCGTATTTTTATCGTCTTAAGAAAATACTCGAATAAGCACCCAGCTTTTCTGGGGCGGCGCTTATTCGAGTAAATATGGTATTTAACATCATTCTTGACAACGTCTTGAGAACGATTTTTGCGGTAATAATTGAAACCAAAACATGTTGTATTGATAGCACCGGCTAACCAACATGGACCATTTTCCTACAGGTCATGCCTTTAACTGTATCCAGTGCTTTGGTAACATGGAGAAATGTAACAGCAGGAACGCTAAAAGCGTTACTTGTGTGACCGGCCAGGACAGATGCGCGAAATTGATGATAAGCAAGGACGGCAAAGAATAGGGTATATACGGGTGCGCAACTGAACAGGACTGCATGACAGTGCCCGAATCTTGTAGAGCGGTCGAGAGAGACAACGCCAGGGCAGAGTGTTTGGCGTCCGAATGCTGCAGCACACCGTCTTGCAATGTACCTCCACCAAAAATTTTGGTGCCTCACTTTGTTATAACATTCAAACTGAATTTTATTGTTGTTAATCAGACTATAGGATCATCTCCAGGATGACCGGCGGGTAGTAGGTAACAATTTCGTTTTAAACTAGCCCTTTATGTGTTGGTAAGTCACATGGCACGAGAACGGCAACCTGGAGAACAAGCAACATGTAGGACCTTAACGGTCTTTTGCATCCGTTTGAATGGGGTCGAAAGTTTTAACTAATTTGAACTGCCTTAGCGAAACAACCTCATCCAGGCTAGTCCAACAAGCTCATTGCTTTCTATCACCAACTTCGTTGTGATATGTCATCTTCAGAATCAAAACTGATAATATATTTCATCTATAATAACTCTCAGATGACAGATTGAAGTGCTATATGTGTCAAAGCACCATTTCCATGGACGACTGCGAACAAAATAGAGAGTCTGGACGCTGCAGAGAGGGACAAACAAAGTGTGGCAAGTTTACCACTGAATTGATGATGCAAGGAAAGAAACTCATGCTGTATCGAAAGGGATGCCAAAACAACACGACCTGTATACAGGAAAATGATTTGTACGGCCAGGCTTGTGGGTCTGACGACACCTGCGAATTTAAGTGCTGTGAAGGACATTTGTGTAATGCTGGTTTGTTTGCTTCTGCCAACGTTGTCTCCCTCTTTATATGCGTTTTGCTGTCTATTCGTTACGACTAAGACAGTGTGCTATATGGTAACACCAACGGCAATGCGACAGCTGCACAATATTTACAGGCAATCATATTAAAGAATAACTCAGCTTTAATGGCACATTTGTAGTAGTTAAGAGACATGCTGTTTTTACTGAGGAAATTACCGCGAGAAGTGTAAGTTAAGCTACATAAGAAAAAAGCGCCACTTAATGGCTGGTAAATGTTTCCTAGATGCATATTTTGTTCCTGATTTTTCTTTAGTTATCCACAAAGACGAGCACAATAACTACATTAGCGTAGATTTTACAGCTATTTAAGCTTTTAGGTCTTAAGAGGTTAAGTAAGCTAGTCATTCTCAATATGTGACAATTTTGAAAATTGTTTGAAGTTCTGAAATGATCGTGGTATTTAGATCATGTTTTAATCATTAATTAGCGATAAAAAGATGTAAGATTACGGGATGCCTCTCAACATGCAAAAGTAAATACAAGGGGGTAGGGAAGACCCAGGAAGGGGGCTCGGATCCCCTCCTCTCCACTCATAAGGCTATGGGAAATTATTCTAGAGATTAACTCATTGTTTTTTACCTCTGGAAGTGCGTCTACTAAGATCTACGAAGCAATGTTGGAAACCCATTTCTTTTTCTTAAAGTAACTGTAGAATAACTTTGCTGGATCATTCATTTTGTTAAGATTGAGAATTTTTGCTCTAATTTTATATTTGATCAACAAATTCTTGACAATCTCAAAGTTTATGTTGTCCTTCTATTACTGGAGTGCTGGTGTTGTTATGTTTTCAGTGAAAAAGGTCACATGCGATAGGTTTTACGTAAATAACAAAGTGAAACAACTTTTTTAGATCCAGAACAGACACAAAAAAAACCTGTATTTCTAAATGTCCGCTAATTTTTAAAAATATTACCATGACGTCTTCTATAGACGTCATCAGTTTGAAATCAGTATGAATACATATCAAATGTTAAAACCAGGTCGAAAAAGAAAAGCTATGATCACAAGAAAAAAAAACTTTACAAGATTAAGGTTTGTATAGGTGTTCTTTAAACTAGAACACTGATTAGCATTGATATTTTTGTATAGCAAAGTTGTAATAAACATATAATCTATTAGAAAGCAAGCCATTTGAAAAACGTTTAGTGTTCAGGTATTCATATTAGTCTACACTGATCAATTTTCTTTTATACCTTGGAATTGAACTATGCAGTGGATGGCCTTTATGTTTGAACTTGCAAAACAGACGATGGTCTTTGTGCGAATTCCAGAGCACTTTCAGTGGTGCAGTTGGGGTGGTGATGTTCACTCGGTTAATATCTTAGGCTCTATTTTTTGTTCCTGGCACTCCTAGGCTGTGTTCAAACTTTACTGGATAGCGCTTTTGCGCCGCCGCGAAAATCATACGGGATAGCGCTTCTGGTCACATATAGAAACGATTGTGGTGGCGCGATTTCTGTGACGGAGCGAAGCTGCACCACGCCAATCTCTAAAGTGGAGATTCACATATCGGATACTGACTCGTTCACACTATAGCGGCAGATTTTAGCGAAGTTACCGGACAAATAACTTTGAGTTTTAATCTTAGAAGAGAGTGGGCGTGAAAAAAAGTTAACGCAGCAAAAGTGTATTGTATTCCTTTGCTTTCAAGGCAAGGTGTTTGGGATTAGCATCTTAAAGGTTTGTCTTCGAGTAAGCCGGACTTAAAGGGATAAGAGCCATGAAAAATGTTTGGAAAGTAGTACTCTCACCTAATCCACAATCAAGATCCTTAATTCGCCACATTTTCCAACAACATGCACGGAGGACTCAACTACATAGAGACGCTTCGTGTGCTCATAAATGGAGAAACTGTTTTCCATAAAAGCGGAAGTCAGGGAAACACATTGCATGAAGCTGAAGTTACTTATCGAGAGGGTATATCGTCGGTAAGAATACAACAGGAAGCTAAATTGTATGTGTATGTTGCATGAGCAGTGGCTCACGATGTATTAACATCAGCTCTGATGTGGCAAAAAACCACACTTCGTCTTGATCAATAAAAAATGCAGGAAAAAACAACAAAACCTCAATTTGGCCAATATCAAGCCATCTTGACCAAACAAGGTTGATCAATGACGCAAATGTATATGAATCGGTACGTATGAAACGTCTGTCTTCTTCCGAGCTACGTTCACCATTTTCAGCTAGTGTAGTATGCTTATTTTGCAACAAAACAGTAAATAATAATAACAAAACGCGAAGATGTAAAAAAGCAAGGCCTCTGTAAAATAATCTGAGGAAAACTCCGTCTTCGGAAAGTCTCTTAATAGTACTTCTTCAGTTTTTTTTTTTTGCGGGGGAGGGGGTGGGGTTGGGTACTTATTTGAGTTCGAGTGAGAGGGAGAGAGGGCGGTGGGGTGGGGTGGGCGCTTATTCGAGGCTGGGCGCTCATTAACTCTTTCTGCTTTTAGGATGGGTGCTTATTCGAGGTTGGTGCTAATTCGAGGTTGGGCGCTTATTCGAATAACTACGGTATACAAGGAACGGATTGGACAATTTACATTTGAGAATGTAAAACATTATAAGTTATAACCTCAAAATTTCAAAATGACACAATAAAGTGACAGATACCCTGCAAGCAGAGGCTACATTTTTGCTGTGCGAGCTGTCGTGCAAAAAGTAGCCTCTGCCGACAACCGTTCAAATCCGTCCAGAAATTTGGACGAATAAATTAATAAAACGGGTTTTTTCCTGTTCTTCTTTCTTCCTGTTCTTCTTTTGAATTTTTCAGCATATCCGCTGACCACCTTCAGCTGCTACCACAGGCAGACCACCAGGGGAAAAGTGTTTTTTGTTTACAAAAGGTATTTTACGCAAAATCATGCATAAAAGCAACTGATGCTTTAAATTAGAACTTGAATGAGCGGTTTTTAGTTACAAATTGCCTTAAAAAAGTAAGAAAGTTATTCAAAAAAGAAAAAAGTTGCACGAAATCCGAAAAGTTGCTCGAAGGACTAAAAGTTGCTCCAAATCTGAAAAGTTGCTCAAAAGTTGCCGAGCAACTTATGGACAGCCCTAACTAAAGGAGGCGTCCAGAAGAAGTCGTCTAAGTTGACGCTTAAAACTTTTAATGGATTCGCCTAGTTTGAACTCTGGTTGCAACTTATTCCAAAGGGATGTCGCTCTATATTCGAAGGATCTTTGGCCACTAGCAGTGCGCAGTACGCAATTTGGCTTGCGAATCGCGTAACGAATTTTGCGCATGCACGCTAGAAAATTGAACGGTTGTCGGCAAGCTACTCTTCGCGACGCCATCTCACAAAGCGAAAATGTAGCCTCTGCTCGCAGGGTAAGTGACAGAGGGATGGCATTTCCCAAGGGTTATAAACCGCCTCTTTAATCATGCGTTTGGAAGATGGTGCTAGAATAATGGCGTATTTCAAAAGACTCACTTGAGTAAAAGTAGCGACATCGCAGAGTTAAGCTACGTATTTGAAATGTGCCAAGTATGAACCTTAACAAGTAGAAAAGTGATGGATGTCATAACCTTCTTAACATGCAAGCCTCTGAGGATGCGGGTTGTTCTTCGCCTCGTATATAAACCAAGGTTATGCTGGTGTAGCGCTTACGAAGACCATCGTCACTCTCAGAGAGAGAAAGAGAAGGAGAAAGTCGTATCTCTGTAGGTGATACTTTTAAGTGTGTTCAAAACTAATGGCTGTCATACTAAAAGAGGTAGCGTTAACTACGTACCCACTTAGCATTGGTGTTTTGGCTTAATATTTATCCGCTTCACTTTGATCTGACAGGTTGTGTTTGAGGGTGTTGTAGGCAGGAGCTGCCTTTCGGACATTGCTATCGATGGGATCAAGACAGAAACCTGTGGGGGAGGGGGAGGAGCTGACGGAAGTAATTACTCTCAATCCCGCTTTCTTTCATGTCGTGAAATTAAAAAGAAAAACAGCCAAACATTATCAATGTATAACAAATTTCATACACCGCTTTCATCAGCAGCTATTCCACCACTTTCACATCCGAGCACCACACCAAAAGCGCCAGAGACACCGCCTCCTCCTCTCGGTAAGTTACCAAGAAATTTGCACTCACCCAAAATTCTACACGCTACTCCATCAGATCACCAGCACCAGATCACCTCTTAGATAAGACTCTGCCCAAAATCAGATGCAAATGTTTTGTTATTCTGTAGGTAATTGTGGCATTCGTCCTTCTTCTAGAATTGTTGGTGGTGTGGACTCATCTCCAGGAGACTGGCCATGGCAGGTCATGTTGACGTCATCCCCAAATGGTACGTGTTCTGTGGTGGATCATTGGTTGCTCCTCAGTGGCTAGTTACAGCTAGTCATTGTGTTAAAGGAACTTCAGCAGCCTCCATTTACGTTCGGTATAAGTCATTCATTTTATCTATTTCTAGCTTAAATATTGAGCACCCTTACAGTCAATCTGGTACTCCGTTCTGTATATTTGCATCACCTACTGCCTACATCAATATATATTATGGATATATAAGGGGGTTAAAATGAAGCCTTTTCGGTCCCTTTTGACCCAGATCTAGAGACTGTAATCTCATCAAGCAAGAAATTCTGACAGAGAAAAACCCAATAACAATCCTCACAAGACAAGATTTTCATTCAATTTTTTCATTCGTGACGACCGTACTTTGGTAAAACATTTCTAAGGGACTGGGGGGGCGGGGGGGGCGGTGGGCCGGAGCAGAGAGGGGGTGGGTCATGAGGTTTTGAGCCTTGTGCAAGGGGTGGGTCGTGCAATTTTCAGCTACCCTTATAGGGGTGGGTCACCCTATTTTAATACATAGATAGGCACTTACGAGACAGTTGGCAACACTTGTTATATAGCCAGCTGGAATTATTGCTAAAATACTCACAAACCTGTTGTCGAGAAAATACAAAGGGTGACAGGCCACACATCTATACGGGCGTGGAACCCTCTGTTAACTTTTTTTTTTGGCTCTAACGAGCATGTCCTTTAATGATTTTCCTTTTTTGTAAGGAAATGATTGGTGAAGTTATAGTTGGTTTTGTATAAGATTCCATTTTTACATTTAAGCTTCCGCTATAGTAGACCCTGAGGGCTGGTGTTGTGTCACGAATGGCAATATTTCTTTTTCATCCTTGTTGTTTTGTTTTAGGAGTTTAGAATCCCTTTTGTGAATTTTATTTCTGATCGTAGGTTTTCTGTCAAAGAGTGTGGGTAGCCTCCGTCCATCAAGCCTTTTTTTTTTAAATTTTGAATTATTTTCCTAAAAGGTTATTTCTGAGGAGTTTTTGGTAGGATTCTCAAGGCTTCTCCTTTGACAAATCCTTTTTTACCATTTAGAGGGTGACAAGAGGTGAAATGTGTGTGCAAAAAGGTTTCCATTTGTTTAAAATGTGTCTTTGCATCAAGGATAGATTTTTCCTTGAATCTTGTGCCTTTGTATACAACCGTGTCTAAAAATGCAGTCTCAGTGTCAAATGTTTCGGCCGTGAATTCAATAGTTGGGTGATGTAAGTTTGCTTGTTCAATTAAGGCTTCGATGTCTGGTTTACTCATGTCCCATAGGGAAAAGATATCGTGTATGTAGCATTTCCAAACTGTTGTTCTAAAGACAGTTTTGCTTAGAGTTGTTGTTTCAATATATGTCATGAAAATATTGGCAAAGGAATCAAAACTGCTGTCTTTGTGCCCATTGAAGTTCCATGGTTTTGTAGGTAGTGCTTTCCATTGAAGTGGAACAAATTTTCTTTGAGGATTAATCTAAGCATTTCCGGCAAGTAATGTGTAGGAATGGGCTGTCTTTGTAGAAATTTTCATATGCTTTGTGACAGACAATTTCAATATACCCTCGTTTTGCTGTATATTTGTGTCAAGACTTATAACGTCCATCGAAACAAGAAATGTTCGGTTTTTCACATTTGTCTTTTCAGTGAAAGGTATGATTTCTGTGATTTTGATATTGGTTGCAGCAGTGTATCAACAAGTACAGAACAACGTTTTATTGGATTATTAAGAGGACACCAAACATCCATGTTTTACCCAGAGGGTGGGTCATGCAATTTCCAACCTTGCTTTAGGGGTGGGTCAGTCATTTTTGTGCCCAAGGGAGGGGGTGGGCCATGTGTTTTTTATCAATGATATTTCCAAATGCTCCGGCCCACCACCCCGCCCCCTATACTTTTTGACCAGTCCCTAAATTTTCAGTTTATTTTACTTTCTGTAACAGCTTTATTGCAGTTTTTGCTTATAGGAGCTCAGTGCTTGACGCGTAGATTAATTCACCTCGTGCTGGTATGCCATTGTCCAAGTAGTATCTGCCGACTTAAACTTCAAGGGTTTATAGTCAGGGCACTTTTCACTTCTATTATGTTAATATTATTTTTCCTTTCTGAAAGACTTGGCGCCCATAAAAGAACAGACACTGTGGGTACAGAACAAGACTTCAGAGTAACTAAAGTGATCATGCACCCCTTTTATTACAAACCAGTTGGTATGAGCCATGACATCAGTTGTCCTTCTCAAACTGTACCGACCGGCAGCGCTGAACAAGTAAGCTCAGTAGGGACGTAATGCAAATCGTAAATATGTTAAATCTTTGGTATAACAACTTGCTATCTATGGCGTAAGGACTGTCAACAGATTTTTTTAAGAAAGTGCGAATTGCTAATGACTGGTTTTAGGCACTAGATTTTACATGGACAGGAAGTGTGGCAGGTTAGGGTGAAAAATAGAAAACGAAACAAAAAGACAACAGATCCAGGTGGGGGCAATTGAAACCAAGAGAGACCAATCAAATATCTCTTCCACCCACTGCGAGATTCATTTCAGCACATAGGTCAAAATCCTTCCTTTAAAGTGGACCATGTGGCCCAAAATAAGGTAGCCTAATCAGGCTCTTAAAAACAGCCACCAGTTGGCGCTTAAAAAAATCTTAGTAAAGGTTTACACGTGTTTAATGATAAATGACAAACTCGGATACTTGCTTTTCATGTATTTCAACAATAGATTCGTCAACTTGGTATGCCTTCCAGGATCCGTTCCAGCTCCTGTAGAAGGCAAGAAATGTTGGATCACCTAGTTATCACCTCTTGAAATCCATGTTCTTCTTGATCTGAAGTATGATTTAGATGAAAATAAAAACGCTTTTAAAATTGTCATGACTTGTTATTTCTTGAAGCTCGATTTTTGTTTTAGAAAAATAACCTACCCTTATAGATGAGGACTGGAATAGTTGATACAGGAAAAGACAGCCAAAAGTCGCCACATACCACGTTCTCTTCAGGTTTGGGTGAGAAAACAGTAAACAAACAAGAGGAGCAATGGACCCTAACCTATAGAGATTAATGCCAAAGATCTTCGTGACAGCAAGCTATGAGGGACTTCTGTGTTCCTTTATATATCTCTACACGAAGCCTCTATATTTGACTTCATGCGGCGAGGCAATAATTCGTCTTGTTGCCACTTTGAGGCCGGTCTTCCCTGCAGGAAAACGGGTGAATTTCCCCGGCAAGGGTGGCGGCCAATCGATTCTCGTTTGCAAGTGGCGAACATTATACTTTCTCAGTTGTATCACATCCACCACTTTCAAGACCAGTTGTAAAAGTGGTAAACCCACAGGGTTCGTACCCTTTTTTGAACAAAAAATTCAAGGACTTTTCAAGGAAACATTTCGCATTTTTCAAGGACTCCATTCAATGCAAAAAAAGAGCTTAGAGTCTATGTCTTTTTTTAGTTTTTCCACATCAGGAGAATTTTATCCCGAAGGTCTTTGTGTTTGTTCCTTTTCCTTTACAGTTTCCCTTAGCAATGAAATCAAAGGACTTTCCAGTACCGACTGCAATTTTCAAGAACTTTCAAGGCCTTGTATTTTATAAAAAATTTTTAAAATTCAAGGACTTTTTCAAGGATTTTCAAGGTGCGTGCGAACCCTGGGCGTAGAAAAACATATTCAAGAGATTCAGGGGTCAAGCCCTATTTCTAAACCTCCGATATCTCCTCTGCAGCTGGTCATTCACGTGGTCAAAAAAACGCCTTGCTGGAAAGGATGGAACTAGACAAAAACCTCACATCATTTAAAATCATAATTTCCTTTGTCTGTCTTTTCTCAGTGCATCTCTTGCTCTCCAGTATGGCGGTTTTGTACCACGTGAACGACTCGCCTTTCTTACTTCTTACTTGCGGAAATTTAGCAAAGGGACGGGACAGCATGCAGATACGGATAAACCCACGTTAAAAGAATGAGACAATATCTTGCATGTATCTTTGATCATTTCCTGCATGAATTTTTCTATCTGAAATTTTTGTACGAGATTACTACAATCAAGTCATAATATCTTGATAGATTTACGTTAAGAATACATATTTTTTGTTACATTGTTTTAAACTTCAGACGGCCGCCATAGTCTTCGAAACCGTCAAGTGCACCCTCTGTTAGTAAAAGTCTCATATAGGTAGTTTATTTTGGAAACATCAGTATTCGGTTATACTCTTAGACTTTTACCTCAATAGCGACAAGGGAAAAAGAGCGATTCAAAGGAATGTGGGGTACTTATCAGATGTTATTCATCAGATGCTTCTGATGTTATTAATTGCAGGCGGAGGCTCAAATCTTGTGCGTGCCGCTGTATATACTTCCATCTTGTTAATGCAAAATCCAAGCGACTGAGTTTTCTCTTCTCCTGTTCTTACAGCTCGTATTTAGCCCAACGGTACGTAAGCGACCGGACGAGCTGAAACTGTAAAATGACAAGAATAAGACAATAAAGACGAAAACGGAACTGAAAATGGTTTGCTTTGGTTGAGACGGCTGGATGTGTGCCCAACCATAATTATAAGTGTCTGGCTTCCTTAATTTACCCTACGAAACCGCAAGAAAGAGCTTTGGGTTTGAGATGGGAAGTCATGATGCTGAGCCTAGACCTTTTCTCCAGGCAAGAAAACCCGTGGACCTTATAAAAAAAACGTATGAAATTATAGAAATTCCTGACGAATTGAGTGAGATGTATACAAGCTATCGTCATGTCATAAGGAGCATTTAGGCGTCACGACGTTACGCAGTCTTCTAAAGTTTCAAAACAAAGTTTTTGAGTTTGATCTCGGTTTTACCAAATAATTTTGCGTGTTATGTGAAAAAGAACAGTGTTCTATCGCGTATCATTCAAATAAACACCTGCTCGGAAAACGTAATGACAATGACATAGCGTGCTTGAAAGTAATTTACGATCACGGCCATGAGCAGAAACAATTAAAAGTCCTTGTGTTTTAGTTTCGAAATGGAAATCTGAATAATCATGCCGTTCAGTGAATTTACTTGACCCCCATTAAAACGAAATCTGTTCGCTAAAATCTCTACTGCAGTTTAAATCGAGTATACTGATCCAACATGGCGATGAAGCAAATTATTCTCCTGATCACAGGTTTGCTTTTCTGCGCAGAAGAGGGTAAGTGTTAATGTCGGCAACGTAGATGACCTAGTTTAATCAAAGAGTTCTTATTGAATCGATATGTTTCTATGCAGTTTTCATTCATAGGCCATGAGGTTCGATCTAGTTCTAGGTCTTTTTACTAACACACAGAGTCAAAAAGTCTGTTTCTCGCCGTAATGGGATATACCCATTGCAGATTAAGCGACTATTAAACGCTTTCAACAGTATATCTTAAGTCAAAAGGTTTTTCTGTCTTTGGAAAGGGTTTAGGGACAATACCGTAAAGTTCCCAAAGTAACGACCCTCCGAAAGTAGCGATAAAATTTCACAGGTGTTAGGAAATGCTAGCCTGTTCCAGGCGTTCAAATCGTGGGGACAGCGCAAGAGATTTGACCACTATCCGAACGCCTGGAAAAGGCTATAGAACTGATGTCAAAAGTAGCGACTTTAAAAGTGATTTCCTTTCTTGCTAGAAATAACTGAAATTATAGTTACACTGAAGCTTCACCAAACTGATCGGATATTTATTTTTTGACGGTTATTATGATCTTTGACATTCCCTTATGTAACTCAAAAGGTACGTTACATCTTCTTTTTTTAAAAAAAGTCTTCCTTTCGTCCGTGAATACTCAAATCGTAATCAGACAATTGCTGGTTTTCGGTGTCACGCCATTCAAAATAGATCAAAATCAAAAGCTTTCAATAGATAAGGTCCAGAATCTGGGAAATAAAAAGGAGGTAAATATGCAACGACCCTTGCCAAGATTCAGGCCAGAGGAATATTTCGTATAAGAGATATTCGAAGAAACGTTTTCACAAAATTAATAGAGATTTGTATGGAGACATCATGCTGGTGCCCATCCGGATGGGCACCAACATGGCGGACGGAAACCAACAGAAACATATGTTGCCGAGTTTTGCTAGAAAACCGTGAATTTATTTTTCGAGGAACTCTTCAAACATTAAAGTAATACTTTTTCTAATACATGAACTGTTTAGATAGCAAAATTCCCTGAAATAAGTCATTTTTTTAACCTACATGACAGCTCTCTTGGCCATCATGTAAACGCAGCGTGACGCAAAAGCTTAGAAATTCATGCGTACTCTATCACAAAACCAAGAACCCTTTTGAAGCTAAACTTTGTATGAAAATTAGTTTTCTGCTGTTTTAATACATTGTGAAAGTAAAATCTCGGAAGGATCGATAGTTTTGTAGTCTGAATTTTAGCGGAGCTCCCAAAAATTTATATTTAATTTTTTTCAAAATCTCTCCGGTCAACACTGTGCAGCCATCATCGGCGTCTCGGAAGCCTCTCTTTCAAGGTGAGGGCGGAATTCTCGGAATCCTGCATTCTGATTGGTCAACTTGAATCATTGTGGCAACTTCGTTTACAAGTGTTGTTGTTGTTGTTATTTGTGAATGAGTGATACATGGGCTTTATGCATGAGCACTAACTAATTCTGAATTTAATTTATTTTTCAAAGCCTCTGCGGTCATCTCTCTACAAACAACAACTGCTTCTCGAACGCCTTCCGATGAAAGTGAGTACATTTTAACACTTTTTTCGGTTAGCCAGCCTTATTTCTTAGTATTTTGAAATGTTGCTCGGTTTATATGCAGCTATGTGGGCTCGTTTCTTATCATTACGCAAAATTGCCCGGTTTTGAAATCACTTAGTCTATTAAAATTCATCTATTTCCACATTTGTATTCTCATCAAGTATTGAACTCGCGAATCCTTAAAGTACATTTAACTTTGTTCTGGTAATAAAAGGTATCAGGTTTTAAAGCTTAACAGTCTTCACTGTATATGTATAACGAATAACAGCTTCTCTAAACACTTCCCCACAAAGTGAGTATACACGCATCTTTTCTCAGTTTGAGAGCACCTGTAATTTGAACCAACATCGAGGATTTTCTTTTTTCAATTCAAAGTGGACAGACTGCAAATTGAGGGCCAAATTATAGTAGTTGCTAAAAAATATACATCTACGTGTCGCAACTGTTCATCAGTAGGATGCCTGAAATGCGTGCAATTTCACAACTGGTTTCGGCTCCATTAAATCCTATACCAATTGCAGAACATTTTAGAAGGAGCCACCCACCATGTGAGCACAGTCACGGACAACTCATATAAGTGAGGAAAATAACGCAAAGTAAAATTAACTAAATGTACGCGTCAATTAAATAAATAAACAAATAAAGCGCGCCCTCAAAATAAAATTGTACGCGCACAAGTATCAAGATAAAACTGAAGTACAATTCTAAGCAATAAATGAGTAATGTAAGGATACGATGGTACTAAACAAAGGTATCCTGAATGCAGTTTTAGCACGTTTTGGCAATACCTAGTGTTTCGTGTAATTTAAAGTGTGATGCCGATTTTCTTTTTAAGGATCCACGGCCATCACTGTACAATTACCAACAGCTTCTCAAATACCTTCCGATCAAAGTGAGTATGTCTTTTTGGTCCAGGTTCATAGTATTTTGCACTTAATTGCTTGGTGTTAGTCGTCCTTTAATTTCCGACCGTGTTTTCAACATATTCCATTAAAACCCAGCATAACATTTAATCTTATAATTAAAGTTTATCTTTTTAAAGCCTCTCCGGTCACTACTGTACAATCAACAACAGCTTCCCGAAGTTTTCCCGATCAAAGTGAGTATATAATTATCTGTAGTATGCATTTTCATCATTACTATTCTTTGTACTATAGTTATAAGCTTTAAAAAGGAACTACTAAAACACACATCATCATTTCCAGAATTTTAGTCTTATGAAGTACAGAGGAACCCAGTTTATACGGGTATCCGTGAGAGGGGTTCCACTGTACCAAACTCATTAATCCCCAGCATTTGACTTGCTGTGTTCTGGTAATACTAAGTATTGATTCTTATTTTGAATTTGATGTTTTTTAAGCCTTAACAGTGACCTCCGTAAAACCAACATCAGCTTTTCCGAAGACTTCCAATCAAAGTAAGTAGGTTTTTATAGTCTTACACAGTTACTTATAATTGGACTTGGTTCTTAGGTTAGTATTACTCATTATTTTGTCGTTTTAGAACTCTGTAATTTTCACCAAATTCGATATTTTTGTTTTTATGAATACCGTATACAGCCTAATGAAGGAATTTTAGAACGTTTTCGTAACGTATTATATTTGGTTTAATTCAAAATTTTATATTTCTTTCACGTCTCTTCGGTCACCACTGTGCAACCAACTTCAGCCTCTCGAAAGCCTTTCGATCAAGGAGAGGGCAGAATTCTCGAAATCCTACATTTTGATTGTTCCCGTTGAATCGCTGTGGCAACAGTTCGTTTACAAGTTTTGTTGTTGTTGTTGGTTGTGAATGTGCGAAACATGAGCTTTATGAGCACTAGCTAACTCTAAGTTTATATTATTTTTTAAAGCCTCTACGGTCACCTGTCTGCAAACAACAACCTCTCCTCGAACGCCTTCCAATGAAAGTGAGTATAGTTTTACACTTATTCAGTTAGGCATTCTTGTTTCTTAGTATTTTGCAATATTGTTCAGTTTAAGAGCTCTCACTGTTTATTTTCATCTGATAAACAGAAAGTTATCTTCATGATGTACAGATTACACTATGTAATATTTCAAAAGTGTTCAAATGATACCTATAGACCTTGTCACGGTTTTCGACGCCATCATGACGAGTAGGCAAACGCGTGAGAAATTATAGTGTTTGTATGAGAATCTTAAGTCGAATAATTTTCGTAAAACCGCTGTTCTAAACAAAATATCAATTGTAAACTAAAGCTACAAAGCAAAGGATTGTCCTAAAAAAAATTGGGGGCGTACCTGTGCTTAAATTTCTCCAGAGGCTTTCTTCAGATTTTCCTTATATTGGTCTGTAATTTTCCCGGGACTTTCTTACAGACAAATGCATAGGAAATTTCAAAAAGTGGTTCTAGGTCTTCTAATGCATGCAACGCCCTCGAATTTTTTCAAGAGAATCCTTAGGAGTGAAGCTTTAGTTTACAAATCATATTTTTTTCAGAACAGCCGTTCTACGGAAATTATTCGACGTTAGATTCTCATACAATCACTGTAATTTCTCACGCTTTTGCCTACTGGTCAAGATGGCGTCGAAAACCGTGACAAGGTCTATTATGATACTTAATACGTAGTTCTACTCGTACGTGTATGCAGTGACATGCAGGTACTGAGCTTGGTCTTAGCTTAGTATTCGAGTTCATTGTAATTGTAATTTGAAAAAATGGAAATTGTAATTTGTTTACATGCAAAACACTTAAACGTTCTTATGAACTCGTTAAAACGTGTGCGTTCCAGATCGAATTTGAATTTGGACTGAAGTGTTGGTTTTTGAGGAGAGGGGAAAATCGGAGTACCCGGAGCAAAACCTCTGGGAGGAAGGGAGAGAACCAACGAAAAATCAACCCAAATATGGTTTCGACGCCACGATTTGAAGCCAGGGCCACATTAGTGGGAGGCGAGTGCTCTCATCACTGCGCCACCCTTGCGCCCTTGCGTTGTTTAAGAGCTCCTGTGATTTTCACCAACTTCGAGGATTTTCCTTTCATGAAGTACCCGGCACAGGTATCCTTATAATGCATTTCGGCATGTTTCGGTGATATAAGGTGTTTTCCCTTAATTTTCTATTCTTCAGTCTGTCTTTACTTTGCATCCCGCCACCAGCCTAAAAATAGCCAGGATATTTCAGTTTGATGGATCTGCATGCTGAAAAAAACCACTCCGAGTGCAATTCACAATCCTTCGACTTTCTTTTTGTTTTTCTTGTATTCTATACATTCTACTGGCCTAAATCCTTATTATTTTTTTAAAGACAAAGCAATTTACTAGTTGAGCGATTGGAGTTCCTAATAAAAAGCTAGGAGAGTAGCGGGAAAGCATCTCGCGATCATCTCGTCAGAGGACAAAGTATCGATTTGCTTAAGTTAAATTTATCTTTTAATCGTGGGAACAACAAGCTAACACTTCACCCAGAGAGTCAAAGGACGCGACATGGGTCGGCACCCTTTGTAAGCGCGCAAATAGTCACGGGACCAACGGTCTTACGCCGACGCTTTTCAATAAGCGCCATTCCATAGTGAGTATGTTGTTGTAGCCAGAGTCTCCAGTTTTAATAGCGGAGCTCCACGCGCGTGCGGAGCCCCATAGCTAATCACGTGACCGTACACTGCCCGAGCAACCGACCTTCCGCACCACAGGCACATCAATATAAAATTAGTCAATCAACAGGTAAGCAACCCAATTGCAACGGAAGAAAATCGCATGGCCGCCCGGACTTTTAGAGAGAGAAAAAAACAACAACAAAGTTTTGTCTTTTTCGACGTTATTTTTGATATTTACACTCACGTGGATAACCACAGGCGGCCCAGACGTAGTATGTGTCAAATGAATATGTTAATATTCATATGGACAAAATATGATGAGTCGTCGAAGCTCCCATGAACTAAAATAGTCCAAAAGTCAAAATATAACAAAACAAAGCTAAGATACCTTTAACTGAACGTATCCTTGTCTTTCCTGGCCGGTTGAAGTGGCATTTTGTTGAGTTTTGCAGTTGTAGGTACTATCCACTAAAGAAGAATTAAAGGCTGGCCACAAAACAAACGGACTATCTCAACGCGCCTTCACGCGACGCGCTATAAATTCTAGAATAACTGATGAATCTGCTCGTTTATTACATTTAGGCCTTCTACAACTGCAAGCAAATCTTGTCCTAATGCCAGAGTAGAAATCGCTTTGACTTTCTCATTGCGTAACACACGCGACATTCCCAGCCGCTCCAATTCCAAAAGGACTTGTTTCGACAGCTGAGTTAAAAATCGCTCTTGCGTCCGCCATTTCTGAATTCAGAATAATTCTTTCCCGCAGAACTATGAATTTCGCGTCTCTAGTTTTCGCGGGATTTAAACCTCGAACGATTGATTGGGAAGATTAGAACCAACAAGACTAATTTCAAAATACTAAATATCATTCTTGACAACGAGGCTTGAGATAATATAACAAAAAACATATATTGATTAGTACCGGCTAACCAACGTAGAACATTCTCCTACAGGTTTTGCCTTTAAATGTCTCCAGTGCAGTGGTAACATTGAGGAATGTAACAGCATGAGCGCTAAAAACGTGTCTTGTGCAATAGGCCAGAACAGATGCTTGAAAGTGATGATGAGTAAAGACGGCAAAGAATCTGGTTTATATGGGTGCGCATCTGATCGGGACTGCAAGATGGCTATCAAATCTTGTAAAGCGGTCAAGGAAAACAACGTCAGGACGAACTGTATGTCCCAATGCTGCAACACAACGGCTTGCAATACACCTCCACCAAAAAGTATGGTGCCTCTTTTTGTTATAACATTCAAACTGAATTTTATTGTTGTTAATCACACTATAGGATCATCTCCAGGATGACCGGTAGGTAGTAGGATACAATCTCGTTTTAAATTAGCCCATTACATGCTGGTAAGTCACATGGCACGAGAACGGCAACCTGGAGAACAAGCAACATTGTAGATAGATAGATAGATATTCTGTTTATTTCACCCACTTGCAGGAATAACTGAATTGTTAGGGAAGGTCATTGTCACATACAATTAACCATTTACATACATTCATTGAAATTTATAAGTTACAAAGTCATTAATTCTTTTGGTATGACAATGTTGACGTCTTGGAAGTACCTTAGAAGTACCTTGGGACCTTAAGGGTCTTATGTATCCGTTTGAACGGGCTCGAAAGTTTAAACTCATTTGAACCTTAGCGAAACAACCTCATCCAGCCTCGTCCAACAAGCTCTTTACTTTCTTTCACTAACTTCGTTTCTTGCTGATTTTGTATCAGGCGACCATCACAGCAAATTTCAAAATTTATAAGAGTGCCATAGTGTCTTACAGACACAAGGGAGCCTCGTTTTGCATCTCTTTGAGGACCGCAGTCTATGGAGGCTGAACTTTTTTCGGAAATTAAACACTAAAACTCCACAATATCTTGTACTTTGTTGACAGCTGATTATATATTTATAAGTCGGTGGGATATGATTGTGCGGGTGAGTGTGGTCTAAATAGGACTGTTGTTGACAGAGATTGACTTTTCGACAAACTGTGTGGTATGTCATCTTCAGAGTCAAAAATCATTATATGTTTCATTTATATTAACTCTCAGGTTACAAATTGAAGTGCTATATGTGTGAAAGCGTAATATCAATGGACGACTGCGTGCAAAACACTTGGTCTGGACGCTGCGCAGAAGGACAAACAAAGTGCGGCAAGTTTACCACTGAATTGATCATGCAAGGAAAGAAAGTCATGGTGTATCGAAAGGGATGCCAAACTGAAATGACCTGTAAAAAGGAAAACGATCTGTACGGCCAGGCCTGTGGATCTGATGACACCTGCGAATTTCATTGCTGTGAAGGAGATTTGTGTAATGCTGGCTCATTTGCTTCTATCAGCGTCGTGTCCCTCTTCACATGCACTTTGCTGTATATTCTTTACATCTAGGACAGTGCTGTATGGTAACACCAACGGTTATGTGCCAGCTGCACGTCATTTACAGTAAATCATATTCAAAAATAATTTAGCTCAGCATATTTAAGGTAGACCCTTCCCGTTGAAAGACATTTTTTACTGAAGACATTACTCCGAGAAGTGTAGGTTAAGCTAAAGAAAAAAAGAATAGCACCACTTAATGGCTGGTAAACGTTTATTCTTCGTGATTTTTGTTCAGGTACCCACAACATCGAGCACAAGCCTAAGCCGTAAAGGAAAATAACTAGGTTAGCGTAGGTTTTTTAACAGCTATTCAAGCTTTTAAGTCTTCAGATGTCAAATAAAGCTAATCATTCTGAATATGTCGGGATTCCTTTTAAGATCCAAATGTCAATCCAACGGGGTAGGTTGAACCATGGCGCGGGCCGGGATCCCATCCTCGCCATCCATGAGGCTAGGAATTTTTTGTTCGTAAAAATTAACTCGTTGGTTTTTTCTTCTGGAAGTGCATGTACTAAGATCTACGAAGTTATGTTTGAAACCCATTTCTTTTTCTTAAAATAACTGTAGAATAACTTTGCTGTTTTATTCATTTTGTTGAAACTGAGAATTTTTGTTCCAATTTTGATCATTAAATTCTTGGCAATCTCAGAGTTTGTGTTGTTCTTCTGTTAGTGCTGGCGTTGTTATATGCTTGGTGAAAACGATCATACGCGATAGGTTTTACGTAAACAACAAAATGAAACAGCTTTTTTAGATCCAGCTTTTACACAGTAAGGCTATATTTCTACATTTCCCCTATTTTTTAAAAGTATTACCGCGACATCTTCTTCTATTGACGTCACCCTTCCATCCTTTTTTCCATTATGGGACGGTTGACGTAAAACCTAGTTTCTTGAAAAGTTGTTAGGCAGCACGTTATGAAAATGAATCGGAAGATTAAGGCCAGGGCAATAAGGAAAGGAAAATCGAAATTTTTTGATTAACAGCCGAGAACTCAAGAAGACGTTGACCACACTAAAATACTGATGAGATGACTGCAACATCATTCTTCACGTCATGTAAATACATAAACACCAGTCTTAACTCTAGAATCAAAGGTATTATGATGATCCATTGTGTAGTTCCAGAAAATATCCATACCGCTCCTACGGAGGGTAACGGAAATTCCGAGGGGAGGGGGGTCCAAAAAATGCAATTTCCGAGGGGGTGGGGGGGGGATGGCTTCTTGAGGTCTTTTTCCGGGAGCTCCGAGTAAGACTAGTGAGTTATCAAAAACTAACAGCTGCTGTGTTGAGCAAGTTCTCAGTTATTTGACTGTTAACGGTCTTTTAAAAGAAGAATTATTTTTTTCATCGATGATATTTTATTAAAGGTCGGCTGAATGTTTTTTTTTTTCCAGTAGCTATTCATACGGGACCTGTGATATCCCATGAATCCTTATGCGCTTCGTACATGCGCAGTATGTTCTGCTTGCCATGTGCTTACAGACTTGAAGTAAAATATTGTTGAGTTCTCTGCGTTCGTTATACACTTTCTTGCTACATTACAAACTACAAATTCCTGGTGCATTACAGGACCCTTACAGCGACTTGTCTTTGCTATTCATGGGATTCTTCGGAGTATGCGCAATACAGCCATTATCCACAAAGAATATCTCAACCTGCTTCCAATCACTATTTTTTCAACACTAAACCACACAGAATCGAATTCGTAGTAGTTTCGTTGAATATAGATCTCCGTCAGTAACGGTCATAGATGAACTATTTCGGGACAAGTAGTGGGGATGTACAGTATGTTCAAAGAGACTCTCGGTTTAACAAAACGAGATACCAACGCATTGTCTTTTAAAACTTAGGCGAAATTTTCTCGCACTGAGTACTTCAGACAACTGACAGGGAGATGTTTAAGCATCAAACTTGCACTCCCGTACTCCGGACTGCAGATGCTATTTTTACGGACTTTTCTGGAAGGGCAGGAGTCTGGGTACGAGCCTGGCTGCCAAGCTGCAACTACGCCCGGGAAAAGCGCGGCGGATTTGTATTTCAGCCATATCATAACTGGAACTAGACAACTTTGTGGGAGAATAATCGAAAATCTTTGCATCGAGCTTTCAAGATCAACGTTGCAGTCCAAAACATGAGTTTCAAGTCATCCACTTAAGGTATTCCACTTAAATGGACTTCTGACTCTTGAAATAATGATTTATTCACTCAACATTTTACATTCAATTGATTTAAATATAGCATCTACCCCTCTTGCCGAGGAAAGCAGAAAGGTTTATTGAGAATATTCCATTCCTCTGGAACTGGACAGGATCCCTTATCGAGGGTATTGTGTAAAAAACTTCCCTTACTCGGATAAGAAATCTAATTTGTCAACAATGTCAATGTGTAAGGGAAATATGGAACGGAAAAATACAATGCAGGCATAGAAATAAATTCTTACTAAACAGTAACAATGCAAAACACAGCTTATATATCAAATGTAGCCAAAATGGTGTGATACATCACATCACGATTGGGTTGTCTTTCTTTCATAATCTAATCAGATGTTAGCGGAAAATTAAAACATAGCGCGCGTGCTTGCTCTATATAAGTCTTATTGAGCTGCTATGAACAAAATCTTTATTTACGTACGCCCGTGCGTAAATAAGATGACGTGAGCATTTTTTTTACCTGGCCGCAAGTTGTCGTCTTTTATATTAAGTTGCAGTGCAGTTTTTCTTCTCTTTAAAATATGGAAGAAACCAGCGAAGAACTGCCCAATTTTTCGATCAGCATTGACCTTTTAGGTCCTGATCCAACAAGCAGCATAAATAAAGCCGAATTCAAATAACTCTCAAATTTGTCGGAAGACAAGCTGTAGCAATTACTGGCCGAAAGACATTCACTGGGAACAGAAAAGACACCAATTGGCCATTAACAACATTTCAAGGTAAAATTTCCGTTTTTATTGTTGTTTTCAAATTTGTTACGTACTTTTGTTATCACCGAACAATCCGACTAAAATCAGGAAAATTTCTCTTGCAATAACAAGACAAATTACACAAGAAGACATAAATTTATTACTCACAAAAACAACTGCTGCCAGGTCTTCTCAAGTAGCCGTAATGACCAGCCATTGTTCGTAAATGAATATACAGTAGGATGACAGTCATCTTCGCTAAAAAACAAGTTTTCTGGATTTCGCCGAGCAACACATAAACATGTTCTCAGCGCCGGATCCAAACCATACTCCACGACGTCTTACGAACATGTGAGTATTTTAACTTTAGGTGGACTGTAAGACACTTTCATCTTTGTTTCTGCTTAGTTTCAATTGATCGTTAACGAATATATAAGCAAATTTTCTTTCTCAGTTTTACAGAAAGAATTTTCTTTCAATCTAGGCGATTGTGGCGTGTTTGTAACCAGCCAATAGAAGCGTTTGTTTTTCTGTGGAGAGGGTGACGAGAATTTGGCAGTTAATCAAAAAGCAAGCATTTTTGTCAGCTATGTTATAAAAGAATTTGCTCATACTTTTAGCTGTGCGCAACAGGTAGTAAGTCGTTATTCAACGCAAAGCGTCAATGAAGAATTTTAAATAATCAAAGTTTCTTTTTCTCGCCGGCAACTATGCTAAATTAGAGTTTTCTACGACCCTCGGGATGTATACACGTACGGATTAATGCCTACGTTCTCGGTATTTATCTCGTATGTTGAGACGTCGTACCTGAATTATCCCCTGTGTAGAGATTTTGCATTTTCAGCAAGTTCTGTAACGGAGTGTACTGATGTTAGTTAGTTACGTTGCTGGAGAAGGTGTGGAGTTAACTGTACATAAGGAAAGTGTTGTTGTAGAGGAAATAAAGGAAGTGGAACTGAGATCCGGTCGTGTACAATTTATTTTTGACATAAATAGACTCTTTGCATGACTTGATCACGTAATAAACTTTCGGTAAACACGAAAACAATTCACTTTTGAAAGATTTTGTTATCACAAGCTGAAAGAGCATATTAAAATTAGGCAACCTGAGAATTTTCAGCCTTATATCTCAAAAGTAGCGATAGCAACGGCTGCCGAAAGTTGGAAGCATTTGTATGAGAAAAACAACTTTTGCCATCCAGTCACGCTTGCATGGTTTTCCATACAAATCGTTGAAATTTCGAAATTTTCAATAATAAGCATTAGAGGTCTCAAATCTCCTTTAAATTCGTAAAGGCAATTTGAGCCCTTAAATGCGTAAAGGAAAGATTTAACGACAGTTAAAATTTACAAAGATTTGTATGGAAAACCATGCAAGCGTGACTGGGTGGCAAAAGTTGTTTTTCTCGTAGAAATGCTTCTAACTTACGGCAGCCGTCGCAATCGCTACTTTTGAGATACACGACTGAAAATGCTCAAGTCACCTGGTTTTAATATGCTCTTTCACCTTGTGCTAACAAACTTTTCCAAAAGTGAACTGTTTTTGTGTTTACCGAAAGTTGGTCACGTGATCAAGTCATGTAAAGAGTCTATTATAATCGAACTGGGTTACAGCCACGAGGTCATGCAAACTTCCGCTGAAGAAGTTAAGACGTCTGTTGCACATAAGGAGAAAAGTAAGAGTATTTGTATGTAAGGGTATCCGGAAAAATATAATTTTTTACTATTCCTCCGCATTCACAATTAATGCTCAACCACGAAGCCGAAGTGTAAGCTCCCATAGCGCCTTCTTCCTTTTACAGTGAGGGAATGTTTCCGTGTTTCTCAAAAAAAAAAAAAAAACCTGCGAGGTGTATAGTTAAGATATGACTAGAAATTTCGCAAAGTTATTGTCACGTCATACGAAGCATTGACGCGTTATGCAGTGTTCTAAAGTTCCAAAAAAAAATTTGAGTTTGATCTCGGTTTTTCCAAATAATGTTGTGTGTTATGTACAAAAGTACAGTGTACAGTGTCGCGTATCATTTAAATTAACACTTGTTGTGTACGTGAATGTGCTTAATGACATAACGTGGTTGAAAGTAAATTACGATCACGGCCATGAGCAAGAACAAATAAAAGGCCTTAAGCTTTCGAAACCGAAATCTGAATAATCATGCTGTTTAGTGAATTCTCTTTAAGTCGTAGGTCATACCCGTAAGCAAGAGATTACCTTTCATGAAAAACGCTTCCGTATGCGAGCCTAGACCCCTTTTAAGAAGAAATCTGTTCGCTAAAATCTCTGCCGGACTTTAATCGAGTTTATGATCCAAGATGGCGATGAAGCAAATTATTCTACTAATCACGGCTTTGCTTTTCTGCGCCGAAAAGGGTAAGTCTGTATCAAGTAAACAATGAATAGACTTATAATATCGGCAACGTAGTCTTTTGTAAACGCGTCAGTAACAAAACGTGCCCATAAAAACAACTTGCCTAAGTGACTAAAAAAACTAGTTTAATGACAGAGTTCTTTTTGACTCGGAGCTAAATTGTAAGCTTAAATAAACCAAGTTTCTAGAGTAAAGTCCCCTGAACACTCGACAATGAAATGTCGACATTTATTGAAAAAAAGATAGGACATACAAACTTTATAAGCTCAAGATAAAAACGTAAGATGAAAACAGACCTGAAGTTATGTCAGAGAGATGGTGATGGCGAAAATCCGTGAAAGAAAAAAAAAACGTCCATTTAATATAATCCCCGCCTAGGAACTGAACAGTCTTCACCTCTCGTTCTTTTAAATATGTGAGGAGACTCGACATGGTAGACTTTAGACGTTCTCTTTTTGTTAGTATAACCCGGCGAAGATGAGATTTCAAGTCCCTTGTCTACGAGAAACTCTTTGAAACTCCTTGAATTTGTGGGAGAATCCGTCTTTCCAATCGCAAATTGCTCTGCTTGGAGTCCGTTTAATTTTACGTAAGCGAAAGACCATCATATAAGCCTCACGATTATTTTTCATTTCATCTCTGTTTACATAGCAAATGTTTCAAAGATAGAACCTCGAAACGCCGACAAAAAAACCCGAAAAATATTGATTTATAGAGCAAACTAGTTTGACAAGTTTTTATTTCTGACCCGTAATCAGCAATAGCGTTGATGAAAGCGCGCGAAAACAGGACTCACGTTAGCCTGTCGCGCATTGTCGTTGTACCCCTGAGTAGGCAAGCGTCAGCATTTTTACTGAGTTCCATTTTATACTCCTTCGAGTTGATTAATAAATCTCTTACTGAACGGTTTAGTGTGTAGTATGAGGGACATTTTTACTCGTCTCTTGTATTTTGACTCGCCCTACGGGCTCGCCAAAATAAGGCGTGACTCGTAAAAATATCCCACGATACTACACACCAAACCATCCAATAAGAAACATATCTTCCATCTCTTTATCCACTTTGCTAGGTTGGCTAAGTCTATACACTCCACTTCAAATAGCAGCCGTTGATTACACAATAACCGTGGCTTTATTCTTAAAACACCCTGTAAAAGACTAAGAAATGGGTTTGTCAGCCCTGTGGCTTGAATTGTAGCCTGAGGCTACTTCTTTTCTTGACTGGCATAGTTAGTAGGTGATACTGTTCATCTTTGCTGTTCCAGAAAATGGCCTCCATTTTGTCTCACCAGGGTGGTCATCTAGAGAAGAAAGAAAGGCTTATTAGAGATTTTTAATGTCCTCGAGCTGGAGTCAAGTTTTATTGAAAACTAGTAAGATAATGATGTGTCTAATCATGGTACAGATCCATGCACTGATTCATGAATCTAGTAAACATCCGGCAACATCCAGCCACGTTCGATTGCTTATTTGATCAACAAGAGTGGTAGGCTTCTGAACATTCCTTTTACAGTTGGGAAGTGTTTCCGTCCAGTGTTTCTCCAGAAAAAAGGTTGCGAGATGTATAGTTAAGTTATGACTGGAAATTTCGAAAAGATATTGTCACGTTATACGAAGCATTAACGCGTCGAGCCGTTCGCGCCGTTACGCAGTGGTCTAAAGTTCCAAAAAACGTTTTTAAGTTTCATATCGGTTTTACCAAATGTTGCGTGTTATGTGCAAAAGAACAGTGTTCTATCGCGTATCATTCAAATAAACACCTGTTGTGTACGTGAACGTGCTGTATGACATAACGTGGTTGAAAGTAATTTACGATCACGGCCATGAGCAAGAACAAATAAAAGTCCTTAAGCTTTCGAAACTGAAATCTGAATAATCATGCTGTTTAGTGAATTCACTTATCGTTGTAGGCCATTACCGTAAGCAAGAGATAACCTTTCATGAAAAACGCTTGAGTATGCAAGCCTAGACCCCTTTTTAAAAGAAATCTGTCCGCCAAAACTTCTACCGGACTTTAATCGAGTATATGATCCAAGATGGCGATGAAGCAAATTATTCTCCTAATCACGGCTTTGTTTGTCTACGCAGAAAAGGGTAAGTCTCTATCAAGTAAACAATGAATAGACTTTTAATATCGGCAACGTAGTCTTTTGTAAACGCGTCAGTAACAAAACGTGCTCATAAAAACAACTTGCCTAAGCGACTAAAAAAAACTTATTTAATGACAGAGTTCTTTTTGACTCGGTAAGTTTCTATGCAGTTTTCATTCATAGGCCTTGAGAATCAGTCTAGTTTTTGGTCTTTCCACTGATGCCAGCGGGAAAAAAATGAACAAATGTCTTAGCAACACTGACGAATGAAGAACAGTTAGTAAGTCGTTATTCAAAGCAAAGCGTCAATGAAGAATATTAAATAGTCAAAGTTTCTTTTTCTCGCCGACAACTATGCTATAAATTAGAGTTTCCAAGTTATGAATATCGTCGTTTTTTCATAAAGTATTACATAAACTTTTGCAAATTTTTTTTTAGTTTTCTTTTCGTGCTTAGAAACAACCGTGATTTGACAACTCTTGCTGAACATATTGAAATGTGTTTTTAAATGCACTAGAACAACGCCATTTTTTTTCAGCAGTCTTAGAACTGACTTGCCGGCTAACGGTCTCTTTAGACAAAGCAGAGACCAGGCTCGAAAAAGGGTAAAATTCCAGCTTGTCGTTTGGACAAACAACTTTCACATTTTGACTTTCCCAGTAACACTTCTTGCTTGTTTTAGCCATGGTTAATTGAGTGGAATGGTTATGAAACCCGTCAGACTCCTTTGTTATATGTTTTTGTGGACCTGAAAGTGCACAACGTTCAAAAGAATTCCTATCATTTTGATTGTATTGACCAATAAGAACGTTGCATTAATTTATTCCGTAACAATTTGCCAACAGAAAACAAAGGATTGTGCACTTTCAGGGTGCTTCCAATATAAACTGCAGCACCGTTGTTTTTATCATTGATGTTTGCCGCTTTTCATAACCAGTCTCCTCTAATAACTATGTTTTAGCTAATGATTTAGTTAGAGGATGACATGCTTGGCCCCTTACCCATCGGACAAGTGAGGTTAACAAGTGACTTGTCCAACAATATAAGAAAATCTGCTAGTCCCAGACGACCGCACGGGACTTTATTCAAGCCTCGAGAGACCATATTATTTTGTACAAGAATTCATCAGGCAAAGAACGTTATTCTAACACAGTGTTCATCGTCTGCATAGCATATCACTTTTCCTTCACCACTGTAACTTCACGCACGATTTAGTATTCAAACCGCGGAATGTAAGACAAAATACAGCAAGGGTGATTCAGACGCCGAACTTTTCATGTACTTAATTCATTGTATTAGGTTCGGCAAAAGAAAAGTTCGACGTCTGAACCGGGCCTAAAGCTCATTGCGCTTTGTAGTTTTACCGCCCACCTAACTGCCTTTAACAACTGCTGTCAGAGATTAATAAAACCAGGAGCCTTTTAAATCGGTTTCTCAGAAACTCAGAGATAGGGCTTTCTTCGCAGAGTACAGCAATATACATTTTCAACAATATCTTTAGCCAAAAGGTTTTTGTCTCCTTGGAAAAAGGTTAAGAGACAATATTGGTGCAAAAATTAGTTCCCCCTCCTATGAAATTTACTGACTAATAACGCAATTAAAATCGGAAGAGAAAAGCTGGCCACAGTACCTTATGGTGACATGCTTGAAACACACCAGCGGTTTGGAGACGTTTTTGTCTGGTATCAAAGAATCAGCCGACATAACCGGTCACCTCAAAGGTGATTAAAATAAACTAATAAAAGCTACGATAATAGCTACTTTGGAGATAGGTTTACCAAAAAAACTGTTGGACGCAAAAGGCCCATTTGGCGATAACATTATCAAATATCCGGCCATATATATTGCCACTAAAAGTATCAAGCATTTATTTCGGAACTGACAGAACTATGAATTTCGCGTCTCTAGTTTTCGCGGGATTTAAACCTCGAACGATTGATTGAGAAGATTAGAACCAATAAGACCAATTTTAACATATTTAATATCATTCTTGACAACGAGGTTTGAGTTAATATAACAGAAAACATACATTGATTAGTACCGGCTAACCAACATAGAACATTTTCCTACAGGTGTTACCTTTAAATGTTTCCAGTGCAGTGGTAGCATTCAGGAATGTAACAGCATGAGCGCTAAAAACGTTACTTGTGAAACCGGCCAGGACAGATGCCTGAAAAAGATGATGAGCAAAGACGGCAAAGAATCTGGTATATACGGGTGCGCATCTTCTCGCGACTGCAGGGCGGCTGAGGCATCTTGTACAGCGGTCGGGAAAGACAACGCCAGGGCAAAGTGTACGTCCGAATGCTGCAACACAACGTCTTGCAATAGACCTCTAGCAAAAAGTATGGTGCTTCTCTTAGTTTTAACATTCAAACTGAATTTCATTGTTGTTAATCCTACTTAAGATCATCATCAGGATGACCGGCGGATAGTAGGGTACAATAGGCCCTTTACAGCTAGCCATTCACGCGGTAGAAAACGCCATCCTTGAGAACAAAAGTCGCAGTGGGACAAGACAAACAAAGGAAATTACCATTTAAAATGATGTATGCCTTTTGTTTGTCTTGTCCCAGTGCGTCCCTTGCTCTCCAGCACGGCGGTTTTGTACTACGTGAATGGCAAGCTGCAAAGAGCCTAGTCCGTTTTAAATTGGCCCTTAACATATTCATAAGTCATATGGCACGAGAACGGCAACCTGGAGAACAAGCAACATTGTGGTACCTTAAGGGTCTTTTAAATCCGTTTGAATGGGTTCCAAAGTTTTAACAACCTCATCCAGCCTCGTCGAACAAGCTCTTTACTTTCGTTCACTAACTTCGTTTCTTGCTGATTTTGTATCAGGTGACCATCACAGCAAATTTCAAAAGCTATAAGAGTGCCATTGTGCGTTACAGACACAAGGGAGCCTCGCTTTGCGTCTCTTTTAGGACCGTAGTCTCTAGAGGCTGAACTTTTTTCGGAAATTAAACACTAAAACTCCACAATATCTTGTACTTTGTTGACAGCTGATTATATATTTATAAGTGGGGGGGATATGATCGTGCGGGTGAGTGTGGTCCCAAATAGGACTGTTGTTGACAGAGATTAACTTTTCGACAAACTGTGCGGTATATCATCTTCAGAGTCAAAAATTATTATATATTTCATTTATAATAACTCTCAGGTGACAACTTGAAGTGCTATATGTGTGAAAGCGCAAAATCAATGGACGACTGCGTGCAAAAAACTACGTCTGGACGCTGCGCAGAAGGACAAACAAGGTGCGGCAAGTTTACCACTGAATTGATCATGCAAGGAAAGAAAGTCATGGTGTATCGAAAGGGATGCCAAACAGAAACGTCCTGTAAAAAGGAAAAAGATCTGTA
>NC_133204.1:39502322-39517322 GCF_958299795.1 Porites lutea
GACAAGATCTGTCATACCCGTGTCATATATCAATTAACTTGCCTCTGAACTAGCAACGTGATACTGAGTGCGTGCTTCGACACAACAAATTGCAAATTGTCTTCGGGTTGTTTATAGCCTTTAGTATTATTCTTCGTGGATATTTAGCGTTTGCTTCGGTAAAAATGCCGCCAAAAAAAAAGAAAAGGTCGTGTCCGTTTTCGTCATCGAAACCGAGAGCGAAAAAGGAATCGAAGAGCGAGTTTGACAAAGAATGGGCCGCAAAATTGGTAGAGAGCGATAAGGGCTCATTTTATTAGCAAGAGAAGTGGCTCGAGGAGTTGGATGTTCAGAAAAGCGAATATGCTTCAGTTACTGAGAGTGCAAGCTGCTCCAAAATCCAGCTTGAAGAACCAGATGAAGAAAGCCAATTAAGCTCATCGACCCCATCTGCCGATGGAACGTGGAAAACAATAAGCGGTGGAGCTATCGCATCGAGCGAAAAGCTGCTTGAGAAACTAGACGAGTCTGTACCTTGTCGATTTTGCCAGGGAAGAGTCCAAGTCATGGAAAATGTAGCGACTAAGCATGGACTTGGTTCTATCTGGAGAATCCAGTGCGAGAATGAAAGCTGTCCGTCGCACGAGACAAATTCTGTTTTTAATTCTTCCGAGAAGAGCAGAGCGTTTGAAATAAACCGGGCCTCAGTTCTTGGCCCTCGAGCAATCGGTGGTGGACATTCGGCGGCTTCAAAGTTTTTTAGTTTTCTTGGCCTTGCGCCGATCAACAAAAATGCCTGGGCGGATCATACAAAAAAGATCGAAGGAGAGGCAAAACTTTTGCTCGAGAAAGAATTAAACCGTGCTTCTCGTGGTGTAAAAGAGTGGAAGTTTTCCAACGGAGAATTAAACTGTTCACTTGCTTGCCGCGAAAGTTTGTTCCTGTTACAAGTTACCTGTCAAAGTCCTAAGAGAAAATTGATCCCTCTCTGATATCAATCAGAATAAACATTTAGGTGTTATAATCTCATTCCAGGTAGGATGCCGCCAAAAATGTATTTTCTACTTTATCTCCGAACGCAAATTTTGCCGATCGCCTCGTACGTTTTGAACTCCAAGTTGGCAGCCTTTCAATCAATTTGGCTAAAATTTGGCTAGAGTAATGCCATATATCTCTTCTACAAAACCGTGTCTACGAATTTCAATACTCCTTTTCATTTTAAAGCTAGAGCTTTTTTTCCACAGGGAGTGTTGACTAATTGCCTTTCCCAGCTTCATTTGCTAATAAAAGAAAAACAAACGCACTAATTAAGCAATGGAAAACGTTTTCCGTGTTTGCATAGCCTGATACTAGAAACACGAGAGGGGTTGGGAGAAATCGAGACAGTTATGCAAACCCGAGACGAAGTCGAGGGTTTGCATAACTGTCGAGAATTCTCCCAACGCCTCGAGTGTTTATATCAGGCTATGCAAACACAGGAAAAAAGTTTTCTATTGCTTTTATAAAATAACTTTCCCGAGAAAAAGCAAAACTCTTTGTAATGGCACTGATTAAAAGAGAAATTCTTACCAGTCGCAAAGTCGTGTACACAAAGGCTTGCACGCGTAATCAGTTCTTGTTTTGCAAAAAGATGCTTTCCAAAATACGGATTTTTCTCGCTCAAAATGTCAGCTTAAGCGAAAACAAAATTGACACAGCTTGTTTGTAAAGATGTTGCAAGTCTCAGCCGACGAAGGAATGGGTAAATAAAGTAAACTTGTCGAGTTTTGAACTCAAAAACTTTTTGAAATTTGTGCTTGCGTGATTAGCGCGCGAAAAGCAAAACATCTTGACGTCACAACCATGTTTACATACTCTCATGCAAATACTCCTCTCGGCCAATCAGAGCGCGCGTATTATCTCAGTTATTTTATAACAAGGTATTTCCCTGCTGAAGTATAACTACTAAATACTTTATAAGCGCAGGGAAACTATTATCGACTTTATGATCCTCTCTTGCTTGACTTAATGTCAGTTCCCAAGGGAAACATCGGCATTCGCTTGAACTCTTAGACTTTCACCTCAACAGCGAGAAGAAAAAAGAAGCGCGATTCAAAGCAATGTGTACCCTGCGAGCAGAGCTTTCTCTCTTGCATGGCTATTTAGCGTCGCTTGCAGACGCACAGTTTGTTTTTTTCATACGCCCCTGAGAGAAACCTCCAGCGGCGTCTAAAACAAAGCAACTACGCGACTGAAGAGCGACGCGAACGACGAAAAGCCATGCAAGAGAGAAAAGTTTGCTCGCAGGATAAGTAATGTGGGGTAACAATCAGAAAAACTAAAACTGTCTCTCGCGCGCTGATCAATGCAGAAGTCCAAGTGACTGGGTTTTCTCTTCTCCTGTTTTTGCAGCTCGATAATAGTTAATGCATTTGGCCTAATGGCGCGTAAGTGACCTAGTGAGCTGAAACTGTAAAATGACAAGAAGAAGACAAAGTTGAAACCGGTACTAAAAATGGTTTCTTTCGGTTGAGACGGCTGGATCTGTTGCCAACCATAAGTGCCCATCCTTAATTTCCACTGCGAAACCACAAGAAAGGTTCCGTTACGGAAGATGGGAAACATGCTAAACCTAGACTTTGCTCCTGGCAAGAGATAACAATATAGAAATTCCTATCGAATTCCTAGATGTGCTACTTACTATTTTTACTAAAGTTTCTGCTGATTTCATATCTTTCCGCATTGTTTCACTCTAACCATTTTAAGCCGGACGTCACGACCAAAGGCAATATTTCAATCTTAGCTTGTGGCCATAGTAAATTAAACTACTGAGTAAAAACGCATCTTCCATCTCTTTATCCATCCACTTGGCTAGGTCGGCTAAGCCTATACACTACACTTCAACTGACAGCCGATGATTACATGAAAACTGTGGCATTATTTTTAAAACACTAACAAAAGGGTTTGTCACCACGGTGGCTTGGATTATAGCCTGAGGTAACTTCTTTTCGTGGCTAGCATAGTCAACCGGTTATATTGTTTATCTTTGCTGTTCTAGAAAATGGTTTTGTCTCACCAGCAATGGTTATTCAGAGAAGAAGGATAAACCTATTACAGATTTTCAACGAATTCCAGAGCCAAGTCTTATTGAAAACTAGTGAAGATAGAGATGTTTTTCAAATGTGTCTAATAACGGTACAGATACATGCACCAAATAAGCTGCGACATGTATAGTTAAGCTGTGACTAGAAATTTAGGTTAACTATGGGTACGTTATACGAAGCATTGAAGCGTCTCACCCTTATACGATGTTCTAAAGTTCAAAAACAATCTTTTTAGTTTGAAATCGTCAAATCGATGTTACCAACTGTTGCGTCGTGTTATGTGCAAAGTGTTTTCTATCGCGGATCATTCAGTTAAACGCCTTTTATGAAAACGTGCTTACAATGATGACACAGCTTTGTAGAAATTAATTTTACGATCACGGTCATAAGCAAGAACAATTAAGGGTCCTTGAATAACCTCAATAACCATCCTGTTTAGTGAATTCACTTTACGTCATAGGTTAATAATCGAATGCGAGATTACCTTTTCTGAAAAACGTTTGCGTACTCGAGCCTCGACACCCTTTAAAATCTACTGGACTTGCAATCGAGTATATTTCAAGATTCAAGATAGCAATGAAGCAGATTATTCTCCTAATCACGACTTTGCTTTTCTGCGCAGAAAAGGGTAAGTCTCTATCAAGTAACCAATGAATAGACGTGCTCATAAAAACAACTTGCCTAAGCGACTAAAAAATAACAGATTAACGAGTTCAATGACAGAGTTCTTTTTGACTCGGTAAGTTTCTATGCAGTTTTCGTTCATAGGCCATGAGAATCAGTGTAGTTTTAGGTCTTTCCACTGATGCCGGCGTGAAAAAAATGAACAAATGTCTTAGCGCCACTAACGAGTGAACAACAGGTAGTAAGTCGTCATTCAACGCAGAGAGTCAATAAAAAATAATAAGTCAAAGTTTCTCAGTTTTTCTCGCCGAAAACTATGCTAAATTAGAGTTTCCAAGTTATGAATATGGTCATTTTTTATTATTTCGAGTCTGATGGTTTTCTTTTCGTGCTTAGAAGCAACAACGATTTGACAAACAATTCAAAACAACTCTTGCTTAACATACTGAAATGTTTTTCAAATGCACTAGAATATCGCCATTTTTTAAAACAGCATTCTTAGAACTCACTTGCCGGTTAACGGTCTCTGTATACAAAGCAAAGACCATTATTCATCACACAATGAACGTTATTCTAACTCAGTGTACGTCGTCTGCATAGCTATGTCACTTTTCCTTCACCACTGTAACTTCACGCACGATTTAGTTCTGAAACTGCGGAATGTAAGACAGTATACACTAGACCTCATTTCGCTTTGTAGTTTTACCGCCTACCTTCCTTTAACAACTGCTGACAGAGATTAATTAAACCTCAACAAGCACTATTATAACCAAAGGAACAGTGGCCTCTTCCCTAGGTTTCTCAGAAATAAAGGTTTTTTTCGTAGAGTACAGCAATATACCCTTTCAATAATATCTTTAGTCGAAAGATTTTTTTTTTGTCATTGGAAAAGTTCAAGAGACAATATTGGTGCCGGGATTAGCTCCCGCTTCTGTAAAATTTAATGACCCATAGCGCGAACAAAATGGAAAGAGAAAAGCTGGCCACAGTACCAGAAATAGACCGGCGACTTGGAGACATTTTTTTCTAGTATCAAAGTATCAGCCTACATAACCGAGCACTCCAAAGGTGATAAAAATAAATCAATAAAAGCTACGATAAATAAGGTAAACCAGCGCATTTTTTTCAATCCACCTGACGTTTTGTTTGCAAGCAAAATACACTCAGAAGCAACTCTCACAATTTTTTTACAAAACGTTTACATAACGATTATCAGACTAAATTTAGACTAAAAGGGGGTCTGAAATCAGTTTTACGAAAAGCAACGAACTTAAGAGCAATTCAATGGTAGGTAGTTTCACATAAAAACTGTTTCTCCTTCACTGGGGTAATCCACATTTGAAGAAGGCTGTAGTTTTAGAAGGAACACATTCTCCTTGAATTCTACAACGACAGTCCGATATAATCACGGTTCAGCGAATGCTCATAAATTAAATTACGTTTTTCCAAGTTATTATCAATTTTATCGGTTTATAATCCCACTTACATGTATCTCAGCGATTTCGGAGTGTATTTCAAAGTAGAAGTGTATTTGAGAGTAACCTGAAAAGGGATGGAGGAGTGCTAAAATCGCAGAAAAATTAGTAGATTATGCCAACACTACCAACGTTGAATTTATTGTTGACCCGAGGGTTTTATTCCAAGGTTGATTAATTTACAGCTATTTGCACCTAAGTTGATCAAATGACTGCCAGGGGGGTGTGTAGATTGGTTCTTTGACAAATTATGACATGATAATATTGCTTTTATAGACGATACAGCATTTCCCGGCAGAAAAATAGCCTTTTGATTAAAGAGCATGCGCTGAACCGTGAACCTCTCCCTTTAACGTTAAACTCCCAACTCCGCGCGGCTACCGTGAACACTTCATTTCGCGAAAATGGAAGAGGCATATTTTGCACGAATTTAATATCTTGATATGGCCGAGAATGATCTTGTTAAGAAGTCATTTTCGCGAATATATACATGTATACATATATAAATTGAGCAAAAATGAAGACAGACCATTACTTTTAACATACAGATAAAAAAAACGAGCAGCTTTATCTGTTTTTCACAACGTTCAAATTAAGCCCCACTCCTTACGTCTACGGCACAACCTATATGACGTACATTCCTAAATTTACGATCGTGTGTTTACCAAAAAAAAGTATGAAGCATCTATCTCGGAATAAAACTATGAATTTCGCATCTCCAGTTGTAGCGGGATTTAAGCTACTAGCGATTGATTGAAAAAATTAGAACCAGTAAGACCAATTTCAACATATCTAATATCATTCTTGACAACGAAGCTTGAGGTAATAAAACAAAAAACATGAATTGACTAGTACCGGCTAACCAACATAGAACATTTTCCTACAGGTGTTTCCTTTAAATGTTTCCAGTGCAATGGTAACATGGAGGAATGTAACAGCATGAAAGGTACAACAATTACTTGTGCAGAAAGCCAGGACAGATGCCTGAAAGTGATGATGAGCAAAGACGGCAAAGAATCTGGTTTATATGGATGCGCATCTGAACGGGACTGCATGACGGCTATCAAAGCTTGTGAAGCGGTCGAGAAAGACAACGCCAGGGCAAAGTGTATGTCCCAATGCTGCAACACAACGTCTTGCAACACACCTCCACCAAAAAGTATGGTGCCTCTCTTTGTTTTAACATTCAAACTGAATTTTATTGTTGTTAATCACACTATAGGATCTTCTCCAGGATGACCGGTGGGTAGTAGGGTACAATTTCGTTTTAAACTAGCCCTTTACATGTTGGTAAGTCACATAGCACGAGAACGGCAACCTGGAGAACAAGCAACATTGTGGGTCTTTTGTATCCGTTTGAATGGGCTCGAAAGTCTTAACTCATTTGAACCTCAGCGAAACAACCTCATCCAGGACTCGTCCAACAAGCACTTTGCTTTCTTTCACTAACTTCGTTTCTTGCTGATTTTGTATCAGGTGACTGTCACAGCAAATTTCAAAATTTATAAGAGTGCCATAGTGTGTTACAGCCACAAGGGAGCCTCGCTTTGCGTCTCTTTGAAGACCGTAGTCTCTGGAGACTGCACTTTTTCCGGAAATTAAACACTAAAACTCCACAATGTCTTGTACTTTGTTGACAGCTGATTATATTTTTAAAGGTGGTTGGGATATGATTGTGCTGGTGAGTGTGGTCCTTAATAGGACTGTTGTTGACAGAGATTGAATTATCGACAAACCGTGTGCGGTATGTCACCTTCCGAGTAAACACTGATAGTATATTTCATTTATAATAACTTTCAGATGACAACTTGAAGTGCTTTATGTGTCAAAGCACAACTTCCATGGACGACTGCGAGCAAAACAGTAAACCTGGACGCTGCGCAGAAAAACAAAACAAGTGTGGCAAGTTTACCACCGAACTGATGATACAAGGAAAGAAAGTCATGCTGTACCGAAAGGGATGCCAAACCGAAATGACCTGTAACAAGGAATATGATTTGTACGGCCAGGCCTGTGGGTCTGACGACACCTGCGATTTTAAGTGCTGTGAAGGAGATTTGTGTAATGCTGGCTCATTTGCTTTTGTCAGCGTTGTCTCCCTCTTCACATGCACCTTGCTGTCTTTTCTTTACAACTAGGACAATTCTGTATGGTAGCACCAACGGTTATGTGACAGCTGCAGGATATTCACAGGCAATCGTATGAAAGAATAATCCAACTCAGCACATTTGTATAGTAGTTAAGAAACATGTTTTTGCTGAAGAAATTACTGAAAGAAATGTAGGTTTAGCTACAGAAAAAAAGCACCACTTAATGGCTGGTAAACGTTTTCTAGATGTTTATTTTCTTCGTAATTTTTGTTAAGTTATCCACAAAAACGAGTATAAGAAGTAAAGCAAAATTAACTACATTAGAGTAGATTTTACAGCTATTTTAGCTTTTAAGTCTTAGATGTCAAATAAAGCTAGTCATTCTGAATATGTCGGGATGCCTTTCAAGAAGCAAAGTAAATCCAAGGGGGTAGGCCCAGGGCGAGGACCCGGATCCCCTCCTCTCCACCCATAAGGCTATAGGAAATTATTTCATACATTAGAGTGGTTTTCGTTTGAGTGTCGTAAAACCAAAACCAAAGTAATTACTCTGGCCAATCACATAGGACACAGACAATACATTGAACCAATCAAAACTCGAAGTAATTACATGTGGCTGATGCAAAGCGCGGGAAAATGCATGCGAGCGCGTCACAATTGGCTTTGGTCTTACTTCTGATTGGATGAAAAGGTGGCGCGAATCTTTTAAGCCAATCGCATCGTGTAGAAAGTGCAAAACCAATTACTTTTCGACACTCAAATGAAAACCGCTCTAACTCGTTGGTTTTTACTTCTGGAAGTGCGTCTACTAAGATCTACGAAGTAATGTTTGAGGAAAACCATCCCTTTTTCTTAAAGTAAAAGTAGAAAAACTTTGCTGGTTTATTCATTTTGTTAAAATTAAGAATTTTTGTTCCATATGTGATCAATAAATTCTTGGTAATCTCATATTTTGTGTTGTCCCTCGTTCTATTAGTGCTGGCGGTGTTATGTTCTCAATGAAAAAAGGTCACACGCGATAGGTTTTGCGTAAATAACCAAGTAAAACAACTTTTTTAGCTCCAGCACACACACCAAAACTATTTTTTAAAGTATTACCGTGATATCTTCTATTGACGTCATTCTTCCATGCTTTTTTTCCATTATGGGACGGCTGACGTAAAACCTATTTTCTTGAAAGGTAGTTACGCAGCACGTTCTGAAAATGAACCGGAAGATTAAAGCCAGGAAAATAAGAAATGGAGAATGAATATGAAAACAATAATTCGCCAGAGTTTCTGTGATTAACCGCCGAGAACTCCAGAAGACGTTGAAAACCATACCTTTTTTCACCACACAAAAATACTCCCTTTCAGGATGAGTGTAACATCATTCTTCACGTTATGTGAATACATAAACACCATTTCAACAGTTCACATTATGTTATTGCCTGGTCAAAAGCTTTCTTCTTCGTATCCGCTTTTAAAATTTGTTTACGTCACCAGTCAGTTACGCCATTCCATTGTGGGGCACCACCTTCTAAGAAAAATCCTAGATCCACCCCTGCGTCAGTCCTTTAATGTCGTGAAGTGTGTCGTGTGATATTTGCATTCCTTCCCCATCCCGTTTGCTCATTTCCTTGGTCCGGTTACTTACTTCGACCTCTTTTATGATAACCCTAGAAGGTTTGAGTAATCGGAATCAACTGTATATAAAACAACCATTTCACGTTCCAGCTACGTGGACGAACAAAACAATCCGAGTTGAAAAGGTAACAAATCAGATACTCGACTCTGATAGTTTTGGATTCGTTTACGTAAGCAAAAACGAGCGCAGCGCCATTTTAAGCCTGAGACAGAAAGCCCCTTGCACTTTCCCGGTTTAAAGGCAGCAAGTATTTATCCGAGACGTGCATTGTTTTGAAGCTGAAATGGCCGTTAACTGTTTTCGTATGCTGCTAAATAATCACTCCAAATTTAAATGGAATCTTTCTGCCGTTATGGTTTTCAGCTTTATCGGGAAAACAAGCATGAAAAGTGTGCAAGTATTTCTATTTGTTTTGTGGCTGTAACGGGCAGTTATTTTCCACTTGTGGTTGAAAAGGGTGTAAAAACGTGTATTGTGACAATACAACTTAAAGCTTATTGAACAGTCTTAAAAGGTGGCATTCAGTCCAGCCTCTTTCTTGATTCTTTAAGTGTTTGAGGAAGAGGAATACATCATGGGTTAAAAAACTACATAATTATCAATTAAGTGTTTTTTGCCTTGTCATAACTAACAGAGCGAGAAGCACTCACATACCGCCAATTGAAAAGGAGGGGTGCCGAACTGTTGTGTAAACGTGAGTTTGGAACGTCGGGTCACGAACATTACAACCTACACTTTATTTTGAAAATGATGAAGCAAATGGTCTTCTTCGCGTTTACGCTGCTTGGTTTAGTACAACAAGGTAAGTACCTCAAAACCCGAAACGGTTCTGTGGGTTAAAAAAGCCGCATCAGCCTTTATGGAACTTCGATGCTTGGTTTAAACCGGCTAATGCGAATAGTGCGCTTGCTTATATTCTATCGTGTTCATGGTCAACAAATAGGTTTCTAGCTCATCAGATGAATAATTCCATAAACAATAGTATAGGGAAGAAGAAATGAAATGTTCACTAAAGCTAATAATTATTCAGGTGATTGAGCAGTCTGCGACTGTTGAATGTCTTTCTACTCATACACTCGATTAAAAACGATCGGCTTTCAAAGGGTGGATTTGAAAATAAGTTTTCATTTTAGTCAAAAATAAAAAGGGGAAATAAGCAAAAAAACTATACAAAAGAATGCCGGATCTCAGAACAGTAAAAACCCGCCACTAAGAACCTGCATTTTGCTAAGTTAGCCGACTAAACAGGTTCCTAGATAAATGGTAATTAGCACAAATTTAGGTTCTGAAACAGGTACTTATTTTCTGAAGAAAAATACATTGTAGCCTAGAGCATTTAGTGGTATTCAGCTCAATCCCTAAATAAAATCCGCATACCATCACATTGTAGTTGGAGTGATAGGCCGCATATGTCTCCAAAAGGATCTTGAACGTTGACTTTAATATATTATTTGCCCAATTCAACAGAAATGTTTCTTATAGATTCTTGAAAATAAGAACTTGTTTTAAATTTTAGGCTAAAAGGGTTCTTATATAAAGGTGGGCCTAACTGGCAAATTTTAGCCTTACAGGGGCCAGTTTTTTACTGTATTACAAGTTTAGCGGAAAGTAAGGAAGTAGCTTACGTAGTTGCGTAATGATCAAAAGGAGGTCTTCCTTTTGTGGTTACACTGTGAGGAACTGTTACCGTAAGGTTTCCTTCAATTTAAAAATGCTCTACATTCGGTTTAAATAAACAAATAAATAAATAAGTCAAAATAAAAAGGGCACCGAAGCTCTAAGGCTTTGAATTGTTAGTACTGACAACAAGTTCTACACGAACAACAGCATTTTGCAATGGAATGGACGAACTAAAATGCCTTAGCAATACTGTTATGAGCCACTTTCACTCTCAACTTGGTTATACAGACTGAACCAACGAGACAACTTGGGAATACTTTGTTTTTATTAGTCAGTGATTTTACTTGAACTTTGAAACAGATACTAACAAATAGTGCAAAAAAGCAAGAAGTACACAAAAGAAGACAATGGAATAAGTACGTAATAGTGCGTAGCATTCTGGCTACTACCTGTTTCACGGGTTAAGTAAAATCACTCCAACAGCGACGGAAATCGAGCCAAAGGCAAAAATTGACATTTCGATCTGTGCGTTTTTGACAGAGTGGACGTTTCTTCAGGGATATTAGGGAGCTTAAGCAACGACGACGAGAAGGCAACGGCAAAAAAGCAAAGGTTTAGATTAGCATAACAACAATATTGCACCTACTTCACGATTTTTCGTTCATTTGTTACCCGTCGTTACACGGTCACAACCTAAAATTTCACGTTTTGTCGAAGACGGGAAAACAAGACAACATCTTTCTTTTTCTTTTCCTGAACTTTCATACCGTCATTTAGAATTCCACTCTAAAAAAAAAAGCCAGCAATTGACGAATTCAACGAGATGGAATAAGCGCGATAAAGTTTGAGGCAGCGCGAATTCACTTGTTAAGTGACGTTTTCGTAGCCGTCGTTGTTGCTTAAGTTCCCTATCATACAGAAGCAAATTACGAGAGCCAAGGTGAAAATTGACACTCGCAACGAAGGATAATAGGAAATTACTCGTAGTCTTCAAAGAACCTTGTGAAGTGCTCAAAGTTTAATTGACCTATATACAGTGACAGTCTGCCCCCCCCCCCTTAAATCTTACTCGACCTACTGTTTGCAAATGCTACAATAACGTGCGCAGGGGGGGGGGAGGGAAACAGACTGTACCATGAGGGATTCAAATATAGTCAGTAGGGCTTGTTTGGATGCACATGACTGCTAACAGCTCAAAATATTACGACTCATGATGACTTCAACGTCCATTTTTCTTCCAAACGCAGGATGGTCTCTTCAATGTCATATGTGCACAGGAGACATCGAGACATGCAACGAAGTAACCGCAAAAAGAATGAATTGCTCCAGCGGAAAGGATTACTGTGCCTCCGTGGTGACGAATACTGACCCTGGCGTCAACTTCCTGTTTGGTTGCGCAAGCAGATTGGACTGCGAAGCAGCCCGGGCTTCCTGCAATGCAAAAATGAAAAAGTATCCAGGGATAACGTGTAATGCCACTTGCTGTGGCTCTGATTTTTGCGTGAAGCCTTACCCTGAAAGTTAGTTGATATTACCTAACAAAAAAGCCCGTTCCAAAAACCTCCAGAACAATGACAGACCGCTGGGGACGTTTCGCGTGGAGGAAAGTCTGCGTCTCAGCGACAGAAATTCCATACTGATGACGTAAATCAATGTTTACATAATAAATCCGGTAGTCATGGGGTTCCAAATGCAAAATTGTTCAATTTTACGTTTCTCCTGGTCGATTTTGGTAAAGTGTTGTGTTCATCTGCGAACGAGCTCCAGCAAATCTCAAATGCCTCTTCTAGAAAAGACTATATTCCACAAATACTGACTGTTTTGTTAGAGATTTATTGCGTTTACATTTGCCCTTTGCGGCCTTCTGTCTGTCATTAGTAAACAATAGCTAAAACAATGTAACTACTCCGTCTACCAATCAGCGCTTCTGACCGAATTCCGGACAGATTTTACGTCATCAGTATGGAATTTCTGTCGCTGAGTAGCAGACGTTTCTCCTCGCGAAACGTCTCCAGCGGCGAGGAACGAGTGGAAACAGCTGTTTTCGCAGGATATGACAGACATGTAATGATTCTGAACTTGTGACCAAGAACCGTTCCTACAATAGGTTTTGGACATGTTAAAATATTATCTTGTTGCATTGTGCAAAACAAACGTTTCGATTTTGATTTTCCCCATGCCTTTGACGTTGTAATGGGGAAACAACAAACTGCTAAACATGATTTAACGCCTTTGGAAACAAAAAATAGGTTTTCTTGCTCTAGTGTGCGGATCAAGTGACGATACCAAAAGGAATATTCTCTTGTAAAATTGAGGATATCCATTATAACGTCCATGCATCTCAGGTTGTATTTCAAATACATCAGAAGATCCAATCTCCCATGTTAATTCATGTAATTCATATTCAGAAAAAGACTAATCAAACGCGCCAGTGGTGAAGTTTTAAGGAATAGCATGTATTATTAATTTTTTTCAGACTACAATCCGCTACAATGTTACGAATGCCATTCAATGACAGACTGCAGTGAGACGGCCAAAGCAAAACGGTGCAGCTCTGGCGAAGATCGTTGCATGAAAGTTATGACGGAAGTGGCATACAAGGATTCCAATTTGGTTTACAAGACATATAGAAAGGGGTGTGCTACCATGGACCAGTGCACAAACATGAAGAAAAACGTCTTCTACAGCGACTGCACAGACGGGGACAAGTGTCATATGAGTTGCTGTGAAGGAGAGCTGTGCAACGCGGGTTCCAGTTTTGTGGTCAGCGCTTTCACTTTGTTGGCATGCGCAGTATTTACAGTGTTTCGTCTGCGATAGAACAAGAAGAGAATCTTGGACGATGTAGCTTTGCTTAACATTAACACCAAACCACCATTTGTTCAATTCAAGTTAGTTTTGTATTACACCTTTAGAAGATCGTTTCCGTAAATTATACTGCCATACAAGCATTGTTTTTAACATTTCCTCTGTTGTATCAAAACTTTGAAATAAAAAAAGCCGGTAGATAAATTGTTTCAACTAAGAAACTGATAATAACTGGTAAAAATTGATACAACTGCCGTTAAGGCGACTTCTTTTACAGTCCATAAAGAATAAACACACGACTTAACTAACGATTTTCCGTCCTCGAAGTTTAAAGCAGTTGGCGAGATTGTCAACATGTGTTTGATGGAATTGACATTCGACATACAAAGTGATACACGAAACTGGAAAAATGAGCAATACTGTGAACAAAAATAGTAAATGTTTAATCAATCAAACGAACAGACAGGCACTTATGTTGTTTTGGCGCAAAACAGGTGCTCTCAAGGTTACAGAAACTGAACTAAGAATACTCTTTTTTTACTGTATTGAAGTTAAAAACAAACGTGCTACTTTTAAAGGGGAACTGATAGACCCTTCCACGGTTTTTTCGACTTTTGACTGGGACCAGCGAGTGTAAAATTTCACGGCTTGGTGGAGCTTTATCTTCGACCGCTTTTATCGTATCATCTTTAACCCTGTTAAGTTTCCGAATTTTTAGGCGCTCTTTCCAGGAGTACCAATGGATACTTGCTAACTAGTACTTATCACTGAAAAACATGAAAATAATAATTAAAAAAAGAACCATACTAGAGAAACAGAAAGACTGGCCATAAGGTTAAACTCGCGCTTCCGTTTTTCACTAGTATGGGATCAAAAATTACTACGCCCCCCCCCCCCCCCTCCAAGCCCTGCTTTGAAGCCAGACATGTAAGAAAGCCTGCGAGCAAGCTCCTCATTTAGGGGATATCGTGAAAAGTATGCGCGCGAGAGGAGACACGACAGCGAAGGCGGGGGAAAGAAACCTTCGCCTTTCGCTCGCGCGTCTTCGCGAAGTTTCTACTTTTGTCAGAATTCGCATCGCGTCCAACGAGGATCGCCAAGTGAAGTGTGATCTTGCTTTGGCTTTAAACATCTCTCTTTATCGGTTTGGGTGAATGCAGTTGCCTAGCAAAAAGGCAGCGTGCAAACAAAACCGTCGCAAACTTGGCGCGGTTGTTTTAGAGGTTGTTTAAGAGGTAAAAAAATGCTTTTTAAAAATGCTTTTTCAACTTACGACAAAATTTTCGGAAATAAATTTCTAAAGCTTTGCTTGGTTACACTCCAGAAACAACCTAGTCTCAAATCTCTCCCTCCCCTCCCCCTTTACTTACTAACAAGAAAAGACTATTTTTCATTTCACTTTAGTTTTTAAATTATCGTGTTCTTGCACTGCCACCACAAAATGAAATACAACTGCTGTCGAGTTTCTTTTTCTGTTTTTCAAAACTGAATTGTGTATTTGGTTTTTCGTCGAGGGAAGGGTCTCAAAGGGATGCATCGATGGCTGCGTCTGTGGCAGTGTATTTAGGCCCTTACGACGGACTACAGGAAAAATCTTTTAACATTTCAAAGTTTTAGTCTTCGTGTTCTTTTACTGCCGCTACAAAGTGAAATACAGCTGCTATCAAGATTGTTCTGTTTTTCGAAGCTGGTTTG
>NC_133204.1:39532322-39717322 GCF_958299795.1 Porites lutea
TGGTGTGGTTGAGAGATCTTGCACGAGACGGAAAGTCAGCTACACTAAATGTTCTCATAGAGTGGATGTCAGTAGAAATGAAATCGCGCATGTGTGCCACTGCACCTGTACACTCAACCAGCCAACGCCATGTCAACCATCTTAAAGCTGAAGGCGAAATGGAGACGACGCAAAACAATCACAAATGCTGGCTATGCAAGAACCCCACCCATTGGCCAGACCAGTGCCCTAAATTTGCTGCTCCCGGCATTGATGAACGACTGAAAATGGCGAAAGAAAATCACGTACGTTTTAGCTGTGTGAGGAGACCCGGACGAGATCACAGAGCAACAAACTGTACTCAAAGGCAGCAATGTACCATAGCGGAGGACGGGGCTTAATGCAATCAATATCATCACACCATCCTCCATAAGAGCAAATCGTTCAGGATCACAATGACAGATACAGCGGTAACCCACAGCGCACTTCTGCCTATAATTACCGCAAATATTCACGGTCCAGAAACATGCAAATACCCTCTTTGACACGGGGGCTCAAGTGAGCTTAATAAGGAACGACACTGCGTCGACCTTCGGGTTAAAAGAAAACGAAACCTCTGTGACGACAACAAAGGTCGGAGGTGACGAGGAAATCCTGCAAAACAAGGTATACTGCATTAGATGACGGTAGGAGATACTCCATCAAGGCTTTCGGAATACCCAGCATTAGTGAAGAAGTTTCTGCCGTTCCGTTGACGCAAATTACTGCTATTTTGGCAGTAATCCAGTACCTCGCTGAAGTGGCTCTGTGATTGGCCGAGACAGTTTAATGTGTAGCAAGCGTAGCAGAGTGTATTATTCTTTAAAAGACAATAGAGATTTTTCGCCATAGAGTTTGCACGCACTCTCTAGTACGCACACTACACTCAGTCAGTGCGTTCTCACTTTCACCTCTTCTCGATTTCTTTGAAAAAATTATTAGCGCACCCCCCAATATTATATCTACGTTAAACAGATTTAGCCAAGTGGTAAACACTGGACTAACCTGGTCAGTTAAGGTTCGTGTCTTTCGGTGTATTTACTACTTTGTCGTGATGCTGTTTTGAAATGTAATTCTCTTTTCGTGATTGTTAGTATACATATGTGCGTGCCAAAGGGCGAGTATATAATTGCGGTAGAGTTTTTATTTATTACTTTATTACATCGCCAAAGCGTGAGTGTAGAATTGTGGTAGAGTATTCCAAAGCGTGAGTGTAGAATTGTGGTAGAGTATTTAGTTATTACATAACATTGGATGAAAAGATCACACATTAAGCTGAATATAAGGAAGCTATTTACAGATTGAAGCTATTTGTTGTTTCAGTTCAGTTATATCTGGAAAAGAAAAGTGGACTGCTAGGGGTACCGGCAAGTGCCCAAAGTGCACTTTTACATACTCAACTTTCAGGAAGCCAGAAAGATGCACACAGTGCCAGATTTATCTTGGAGGAAAGTTTGTTCCTAAGGAAGGCACCTCTTCAAATAGAAAGAGGAAGTTAAACAAGCCAGAGACAGTATCTGTCTGTTTCTTTGCTGACAATTTACTTTATTCAATTAAAGTCACCGACAGAGATGACAGAAGTTTTTGCTTGGTGGCTGGCTCAAGTCGGGTCTGCTATTTTAATTCTTGTCCAAACTTACGTGCATTAGCAGTTGCTTCTGGCCAAGAACTACTTAATAAATTCTCCTGTCCCCATTTGGAAAAGGTAAAGGACAGCGTGCCCTCAAGGGAAGAACACCACTTAAATTCAGAAAAGTTGGCAGAGTATCCTGGTGGGGCTGAGATATTAAGGAATATGACAGATGCTGCTGATTATGCAAAACCGCTTGGTGTCGCACAAGTTATCCGAGTATCGGAAAGTAGTTACGTGGTTTGTGGTATTCCTGATACCTCTGCCACAACTGGATTTGTCCACGTCAAGAATCACAATGACACACTGTTGTGTTCTGTGAAGCACTGCCGGATTTTCAGTGGTAGAAAACAGCTAAAAACACAGCATGTGTGCTTGCATGTGCATTTATTGTCATGTTCTCTTCGTTTGTGGAAACTCCATTCACGAGCAATTGCTAGTTCAACAACGCCAACCGCAGCAGTGTCCACATGCACCTCCACTGAAACATCAAATACCATTCCAACATCTTCAGTTGCAAGAACATCTACGTTAAAACACACTCAGGCCACTCACCATCCATATCATATTCCTTTAAGTGTCATAAGTGCTTCCCGTAATGCAGATAGCCGCACCCTTTGTGGTATGGATGGTGTATGGCCAAAGGAGTTTACTGCTGTTGATGTGATCTGCCGCCTATGTGGGTCCAGGCTTCATCCAACAAGATGCCACCCTGGTACACAGGGAAAAGCTTTTTTAATCATCAATAGCAATCCCTTTTTGCCGGTGAATGTGAAAGTGAGAATGTGCCAAAATGTAGCCTGTCAAGCAATGCACCAGCCCCAAGTTTATGATTTAGGTGTGCACACTGTAGTAGGTTTTGTCTTTTCTTGTGGTTGTTAATATGGTTAATTCTGTTTTTGGTTCAATTTTTGTTTGGTATGATACTGTTTATTGAAACTCGCCTAGTATGCATATGTTGGTGATCTTTTACCGGAAATCCATTAAACAGTGTCCATTTAACTGTCTAGGACCTATTTTCGGTTGTTCAGCACTTCATGTGGGTTGCTTTTTTTAAGTGCGAATTCTGTAAATCTTTTTGCAAATGCGTGTAGCGTGTAGATGTAAAAGTCTGGAATGCAATCCAAGTACAGTTCAACCAGTTTTCCATTTTTGTTGTTGTTGTTGTTGCATATATTAGAAGCAAAGGTTGTAATTTTGTTTTTCATTTTCTCCAGTATGCAACTTTTTGCTAACTGGTGCACTACATTTACGCTCTCAACCGATAATAAAAATGTTATTGTTTTCCCTTCTGATTCCAATAATTTATTCTTTGCGATCAGCCTCTACCATTTTTTTCCAGAAGTTATTTAGTATATCTCACGTTTCCTAATATCTTATATTTTCTAATACATATCTCGTCGTCCATTTTCCAGGTTTGTTTAATGCAGGAGAAAAAGTTCTCATTGCAATTGAAATATTCTTGGAGTGGAGGGAATTGTTCAAGAGAAATGTACCACTTTCCACAATCATAGACTGCAAGCTCAAGTCTTTGCTACTTACTGTTCCACAGGTTAGTGTTTGAGTCTTTTTTTCTCGCTATTACGTACATCCTCTGTCTTTTATTTTATACTCCGTATTGGTGGAGGGGGGGGCGGCAGGGTTAGTGCAGTGGTGAGAGCTCTTTCCTTCAACCAATGTGGACGGGGATTGATTCCTGAACTCGACGGCATATGTGGGTTTAGTTTGTTGGTTCTGACTCTGCTCCAAGAGGTTTTTCTCTGGGTACTCCAGTTTTCCCTTCTCAACAAAAACTATCATCTCATTAGACTAGTAATTCATTTGATTTAATTTCCGTTAATTTGCTTTGTAGTCTTCCCATTAGTAGAGCACATACGCTGTACTAAACTACTACAAGACTGAAATTAAGTTATTAGTATTGTTATGTTAAACGTATATCAGTTATCATTTTGAAAATAAACAGTATCAATATTTTGAAATACTGTAGCTGAAAAAAGCATTTCTGCTTAAATGCGTACTTTCCTTATTAAGTGGGGTGCTTTTTCTTAAATATAATATTATGAAATATAATATGATTATTATTTTAAAAATACCTTGTTTTTCATTAGTCCTTTAAGGGTTTCAATTTACCTGACATAAAACTCATAGATCAGTTGCGTATATTCTGCTTTACTGTCGGTTGCAGGTCAATAAACATGTACATGTAGATGACAAGCATTAGGTCAACACGTGGGGGTGTAGATAGTTTCCAGTCTTTATTTACATATGAATAATATTGTTTCTGCTATTTGCCAAAGGATCGTGTGCCAAACCCAAACACAATTGACTACCTGGGTGATGTGATGTACAACGCGTTTTACTGCTTCGAACTGTTGACACGTCGTCACATGGATGATGTTGTTTGTGGACTTTGTGGAACTATTGGCATCGTCTACTTTGGAGATGGCAATGCCAAAAATTGCTGCAGTGTTTCTGGGGTAAGTAGATGAAACTGTACCTGTTTTCTGTGCACTATCCAAGGGAGATTTCCTGTAGATTAGCGTTCAGTTGTTCCAGTAAAAAAATACAAATATAAAACATAACATGTCTTGTCAAGAGGGATCTAAATACTATCGAACCTGAAAATACGAAATAAAAAAGATGACAAAAGTAACAATCTTTCTGCTCTACTTGCAAACCTACTTATCTGTATCAATACGTTACATTCTTAGAGTAGAAGATAATTATAGTTTATGCTTTCATGCACGTACAGGAGAGTAGTTTTCTTCAGGAGCCGGCTTAGGTACAAGACGCACAATCGACGCGACGTCAGAGCTAGACGCATACTCTAGTCAACGTGCCAATGAGGGGAGCAGAAGAATGTCCCTCCATATTGCGGCCTGATAATTGCTTTTGTAATCTCGTAGAGATGACTTGCATGGCAGCAGAGTCTCTAGCTTGACTTTCCTGCCGGTCTACCGTGGTGGATCTCATATTCAGCACATCAACACTATGACACTTCTTTTAGTATAGTTGCCACACTGCACGATTGCTTCCGTATCTTTAATTTACAGGTCTCCTCGAGCTCGGCAACTCATCGCTCCTCCCCTCTACTCATCATAGCTCGAACGTATCCTTCATTGTGTCGGGGAAGTGGGACTGCTTTCCACTTCCCTTTACCAAAGAAGGTAGAGATGACATCACAGTCTGTGATCGTCGAGAGTTTACACATCGGTCGTCGAGAGTCCTTATCATACAAGCAATGAAAATTCCTTGGCCAAGTTGTTTGCTACACTTGCTACGCTTACTACACTTGCTACGCCTGCAACACTTGCTACACTTGCTGCGCTTGCTACACTTGCTACGCCTGCTAGGCTTGCTGCGCTTGCTACGCTTGCTACACTTGCTGCGCTTGCTACACTTGCTACACTTGCTACGCCTGCTGCACTTGCTACGCTTTCTACGCCTGCTACACTTGATGCGCTTGCTACGCCTGCTACACTTGCTACGCCTGCTACACCTGCAACACTTGCTACACTTGCTACGCTTGTTACACTTGCTGCGCTTGCTACACTTGCTGCGCTTGCTACACCTGCTACACTTGCAAGCACTCGCTTTTTCACAGTGCAAGAGCCTAGTTGACGTGTAATTTCCGCCCTGTCACCCGTCGTGTAAGTGCTAATTGTCATAATGCAAATTAGTTGGTAGGCGCAACAGTGGTCACAGGCACTGGACGAAAGCCAGACCTGCCTTGAAGTCCGGCACAAATGGCTCGATTTAATGGGGAAATTATGGATCTTTTTTCGAGCCGATCTCCCAGAGAGGAAGAAAAGGTTTCCCTCTTAGGCCGGAGCCGAAACATTTGCAGCGGATTTGAATTTCGGTGAAAAAACGACATTCTTGTTGCGACTGGTCCAGGACCCCGACAGATCGAAGTGACCAGCCTTCACTTCGTTCTATGAAAGGAGTAACAGTGGTTACGCAATAAAGCCAAAAAAACAGTAAAACGACAAACAGACACGAAAACGCAGTGTAATATATTGCAGGTAAGTCTTTTTTCTTCAGTTCATTTAAGAAAAAGTAAGTTTTTGCGTTATTTAGCGTGCGCAGATCTCAGTAATATATTTCTCATACAAAGTCTCTTATATTTTCAACGGTCGCCTGTAACGCGACACCGGCACGTCATCTATGTTATGTAAATTATATTACACCCTTCCCTTGCAACGTGAGTTTGGGCCGCCTGTGGCTACACTTGCTGCGCCTGCTACCTTGCTACGCCTCCTACACCTACCACACTTGCTACGCTTGCTACACTTGCTACGCCTGCTACACTTGCTACGCGTCTTGGCAACCAATGGATGGTACCCTATCCGTGGAGAAAAGATCCAAACTTTCTTTCGAACAACACGTCATTGGCACTGAAATATTTAGTATTAACAGAACGCTAGCTAAAATCCAGCCCAGACCATGCAAAGGCCAATGATGCACAAATGAGGAAGATGCAGGAAATGAAGTTTTGCAGAAAGTCAACAAAGGAGGAAATTAAAAATTACAAAGGCCCAGTCCATTACATCCCTCATCATGCGATCGTCAGGCATGAGAAGAAAAGTACCCCTGTTCTTATGGTGTTTAATTCATCGTCTGTGTTTGAAGGTCACCATATGCTGAACAATCTCTTTGGAGTTGTTTTGCGTTTTAAAGAAAAGGAAGCGGCCTTAGTTAGTGATATTTCCAAGGTGTATCACCGCGTTTTGATACCTCCGCACGATTAGCACGTTCCCTGTGTTCTATGGATGACACAAGCCGAGAACTGGACAAATTCGTGAAAACAGTATTAACTTTTGGGGACAAGCCAGCTCCGGCCATGGCGCAAAATTGCTCTTCGCAAAACAGCGCAAGAAGGTCAAGCCACCAACCCTAAAGCAGTGGATGTTCTGACCAACAACGTTTATATGGATGACATCCGTGACTCTGTTAACACTATTAAAGAAGCACAAGGACTCAGCAACGAATCAACAGCGTTTTGGCTAAAGGAGGTTTCGGTATTAAAGAATGGATCTCTAACAAAGATCTGGCAAAGAATGAAACTAAGAAGAAGGAAAGTGATAGATTTCAGATGTAATGGAGGTATTCGAAAGAGAAGAAAAAGTTTTAGGAGTCGTATGGAATCACAAGACTGACGGGCTTCGTTTCCAAGTCAAGGCAGACTTGTTGAAGTATCAAAGGTTACAGATCAAGGCCAAGTCAAGCTAACCAAGCGAGTGGTACTGAGTAAACTCACACTATCTACAACCCTATCGGGCCGGCTTCGGCATTTCTAATTATGGCAAAGATTGCTATCCAACACCTGTGGCAGTTAGGAATTGGATGGGACGAGGAGCTACTGCCCACAATTCAAGTTCAGTGGACGAGATGATGGAACTCAATTACGTGTCCTTCCCAAGAGGACTCTTTAAAGTTAACGCCACCGACCAAGCATCACTGTGCAGATACATCACAAGAAACCTTGGGGTGTGCGCATATATCCGGCAAAGAGGGAAGAACGATTAATATGAAGTGAAACTCAAAGCAGCGAAGTCTAAGGTGGCACAACTGAAACAGCTAACCATTCCACACCTAGAGCTTCAGGCTGCCGTGCTAGCATCACGCCAAGCAAAGACCATTTACGAGTCAAGAATTGAACTCAACGGGAGCTTCAAACCTTTTGTATCCTCAAGAGTCGGCGAGATTCAAAGTAATTCTAGCCCAAGACAGTGGCAACACATTCCAGGACAACTTCATGTGGAAGATGACATTACCCGGGAAATACACGTGGTAGGAGCCACAACGCCAAGACAAGAAGAAAGTTCTGTATTCTGAAAGGAAATAAGCTGAGCAAGTCAGTCAACTTCAAGTGTGGCTTCTGTTGTGAAATGGCACACAAAGCTGAAACTAAACTCATGGCAAATTTACTTCCACCTCGATTGGCGCCTTATACACCACCCTTTAACATCACTGCATGTAATTATTTCGCACCATAATTTTAACGTCAAGATCACGAGAAACAAGACCGCCAAGCATTACGGAGTCTTTCTTACTTGTACAAACATAGGAGCTGTTAATCTGGAGATGGCTTTCTTTGCATTACTTTCTTTGCATACCGGTAATAGTGAAAAAATTGAAAGCAATCTTATAATTACACAGTATACACTATTCTAATCAGAAGATGCAACCAATCAAAGTAACATGCTTATTCTTGTTATGTGTCCTAGATAAAGGCAGAGTTTGCGCGCATTTTGGGACAAGGAAACCCTGTAAAGGAAATGGCATAAAAAGTTCAGCAGAACTGGGTGGACAAAATTTTGAAATTTGCTCGCTGTCAGCATGGATCCAAAGACATCCTAGATTTGATGAACGATGGCATTTCGGATAACCCTTCAAAAACAGATGGTATGATTATTATGCTTACTTACAGTTCCATATAATTATCTACAAATAATACGTTTTGATTTCATACAACTGATAAGAATTGGCTTGTTCCTTCTCTCCCCGCTGCCCAACCCCCCCTTGCCAAAAAAAAACTCTGTTGTTAATGACCCCCCACTTCATGGACTACCCTAAAATGCGCTCTCACTGAAGATTATTGAGTGAACTAGGTTCCATTTAGAGACATTGACCTGAGAATTGATTCACCCACGAATCTTTGGTGGTACAGTCAAGTCTCTCTAGGACGGAGACCCTTGGGACCGGCACTAAGTGTCCGTCTTATAGAGTGTCAAATAAGGGGAATAAAGAAAGCAGGGACCAACTCTAGGTGTCCGTTTTACAGAGGTGTCCGTCTTGTAGAGGTGTCCATTAAGAGAGAGTCGACTATATAGCATAATACAATGTATAGTCCATGGATTGGGGGTTAGTGTTTACCACCTCTTCACAGTGATAGAATAGTGGAAGCTTGTAACCAGACACCCTCAGGACACAAACAATGTGTCCGTAACGGTCGCTGGTCACTTACAAAAAAACGTTCTGCCCATCTGCCTGTTACAGCTGAGCTCACTTGATTTGATTTGTACAATGAAATGTCCGCTTTCTAAAGTGCCTGTTAGGAGAGCTTCCATGGTACATTTCTATAACAATTTTTTTTTTCATTTTTGTTTTTTAGTCATTGAAGAGGCTGCAGTGGCTTTGTTGCGGCGCTTCCTCAAGGAAAAAGGTGGTAGCCCACACACTGCTATGAAAATTTGCATGGTAGGTAATTTTTCTTGTTTTTTCAGGTTTTCAGATACCTTTGTAAATTTCCTTAAAGATAATGTTATTACAGTCAACTCACAAAAATGCTTACTTTCTGGGCTTAATGGGGAAAAAGGTGGAGTTACTGGAAGTTTGAGTTATTAGAAGTTTCAAACAAACAACTGAAATGAGAATATAGGGTGCTGGAGGAATGCGAGTACAGTATCATGCACACTTCACTAAAAGGGCAGCCAGAGATCATAATCAAATAAAGCTTGATTGCTATACAGTGCTGAAAATGGTCAAAAGAATACATGGTTGTTTTCAAAAAAATTCAATGCTTCGGTTCAAGTTATCGTGGGTTAAAAACTGTATAAAAATAATCTGAAGAGACACAAAAATACTTAAGTTATCACGGGTTTGAGTTACTGAGGGTAAAATTCATGCAGTAAATGTATGTACAGTACACGCAGAAAATCCAGGGAAAATCAATTTTGCTTTGAGTTAGCGAGGGTTCAAGTTATCGGGAGTGGGCTGCTGTATTCCGGGAAGTCCTGGAATTGACTGCTAACTCATCTAGTTAATTTTCTGTATTTTTTCCTTTTCAAAGGAAGAAGAAAGCACCGACCAAGCAATAGAGGAAACCAAGTTCCCGAGAATTGTTGGGAAAGGAGAGTTTTGGTGCCTCGATCCCCTTGTTATAGCCATGGAGGGTGAAACCATCCTTACATTAGCTTCCACCTCTATGGCTAATGCCATAAGTTTACTTACTGCCTGCTACTATGTTTTTAACATTGCTTACAAAGCCAAACCTGGCAACGTATTTTTATTTTGTGAGGCCACTCTTCTTGACATGCCAACTGAGGCAAAAAAGAGAGTGGCCCTAAACAAATTTAATTCAAGTCTTAATTTATAAAATGTTGTGATTATGGTTTATTATGGTTGCGATGGCCCTGTTTTTCTTTTTTATATGTACTTTAGATTAAGATAGTCATTGCTGTACTTGAACATTGCAAACGATAACAACTCGAAATTTTTTTTTAAAATGAGAACAAAACATTCTCCTTTTAAGATCCAAGGCAAACATTGTAAAAGATTTATATTCATTGTTTATATATGCATGCATCATACCTGGTTTCGTCCTTTGCAAAGTTCAAGTCCTTATTGAAAAGGTTGTACGATGTAATTGTTCAATGTGGATTTAAGTTTTACAAGGACAAAAATGTTAGGTGTTAATCTAGCCTCTGCTTAATCATTACCAGAGTTAAGGTTTAATTTTGATCCAGTGTGACAGAATGGTCTGATCTGCATTTTCAAGCTTTGAATGAATGACAATATGTGTGTTAAGAGATGTTAACATTTTTATAAATATAGATAATAATATATTGTAATACTGTAAATTTCAAGCTTTGTTGCATAACAACATTACAATTTTATAATATATTTGTTTTTTAGAAAGGAAAATAATATTTATATTTTTGTGTCTTGGAACAAATCTTATGTGCATGTACCTTCACGAATAACATATGTACCGATCAGCTTTGCTCTTTGTTGTTATATACATGAGAAAATATTTAGTCAATAAAATAGCTCAATGTTTGTGCTTTTTTTAACAACGTGATTTGTTTATTACTGTAGTATGAAGCTCTAAACATTTATTTTTCATTGCTCCTATATATCTTGCAGGAATCGTTTTTTACTTGGAAGTCAGGATTACCACTAGTCCTTTCATTGAGACCAAACGCATAAAAATTATCCCAAAAAATCAAAGAAACCTAAATGGAGAGTGAAAGGAAATTTTATCGAGGAGTTATTTGAACTTCGAATGAGGAGAGTAAACTTAACCCCAGACTTGGAGTAAAACCTGATGGGGTTAAAATTACTCCTCATCTGATAAATTACTCTCTTTATAGAGTTAAAGTAACGCCATATTTGGAGTAAAAACGGATAGAGTTAAAATTACTCCTCGATTTATAGACTTAAAATTACTCTTCTAATAGAGTTAAAGTAACCACTGATTTAGAGTTATCCTGTACCTAACATTTGTACTCCAAAGAAGAGTTAAAACAACTCATGTAAGGAGTTAAATTAATCCCATTTTAGAGTTTTTTGAACTCCATGACTGGGAGTAAAAACAACTCTTTTAAGAGTAGAATTTATCTCAGATTTGGAGTTAAAATAGGAGTTAAAGTAACCCCAAAAAGAATAAAACCAACTCATGTAAGGCGTAAAAATAACTCCATTTTTAGAGTTATTCTAACTCCAGACTGTGAGTCAAAATAACTCTTTTTAACGGAGTAAAAATAACCCCAGATTTGGAGTTAAAATAGGAGTTAAAGTAACCCCCAAAATGGAGTTATCATAACTTTCTAAAAATTACTTTGTAGTAATAGCTCGTATTTTGCAGATTTTTCCAGCACCTGAACATTGCTCCAATCGATTGCGCAGAGATTGAAATCACCTACCAGAATCAATTTGTTGTGTGAGATTTCACTTAGGGCGAACTTGAGGTTCTCTAACGCTTCAAAGCATTATTAGGCAGTCAATAAAATACACCTACAATCCTTACAAAACTACTTGAGAACGTTTCCCCTTTAATACACACTAGCGAACGTAACAAAACTGTTTCGAAAACAACTGATTTGCACAGCTAAATCCCTTGCCCCAGATCAAAGTTGCTTTCTACAAACGTCCAAGGGTCTGAGTTGCTTTAGAACACACAACAACATTGCTTCCAAGGGTAGGGGGGAACGGAAGAATCGATACAGCTTGGATGTTTAGAAAAATGCTCTGGAAATGTGCAGTTTTCTCAAGAGTTTTGTCCAAGATTGTAGCGTTAATTTCTTTCTATTTGGGAACACAATCTCGACAAATTCCAGCTCCGACGTGTTGGAACCAAGGCCGCCTCTCAGGTAGGCTATTCCTCCGCCATGTCGCCCATGAAGTTCGCAATCACATCTGAATCCAATACAACCTTGAGGAAAAATTTCCCTATCTGTTATAGTGTTATCCAAATGAGTTTCAGTGAGAAGAACTATGTCGTACGTATTGGAAACTAGTTCCAGGTTTAGAAAACTCCTCTTGCTGGCAATACGTCTTGCATTAGTATAAAATACTGACAGCAAATTTGTGTTTTTGCGATTAGATGGAGAAAGAGAGGCGCCATGTTGACTACTGTTTGCAATGCGGGATGGACCACTAACACCACGGACTCCAGTAATTGTAGGGCGACAATTTTCTTCAACATCTGCGCTCAGCCTCACTTTAATAGGTCTGAAGGTGGATGTTCCATTTCCACAGTAGGAATCCTTGAGGGAAGGAAAGCACCCCTATATCTAAAATGGAAAACATGAGACAATGTTTTGCAATAAAAACAGTGCCAAGCAGAGCTTCCCTGGGCTTCGAATGAACACAGTGGAGATTTGGCACAGTTGCAATGAGCTTTTGGCGTGAAAACAACAAAAATTGCGGAGCTAACAGAGATACCTCTGACCGGCTTCATGTCCGCATATCTTGTATTAAGAGTGTTCAGGACAGTGCTAAAAAACAAAATTTGGCAGACGATTTTTTTACGAGATCTTCATTTTAATTACCATTTCACAAACAGAAGATCAGTCGAGTAGGGCTTGTTCGCCTTGCAGTAATAAGGTTAGAAGCACCCGGGCTGAATTTTCTGTTATTAAAACCAGCTTTCACAAAAGGGAGCATGGCGATAATGGCTTTTGAACAAATGTCCACATCACCTCATGGTTCCGTTACAGGCAGGGTAATTCAATGGCTGAAATGCCAGCTTCTCTCATTGCTTCAACTTCATTATTACTAATACTCCGTAACTATGATGCAACTAATACAACATTTTTTCTGTTTAAGTTTCACTGCCACGAACAACTGGTAAATTAAACCTTTCCCCAAACCCGTGGGAAGAATTTTGCCCCAGTAAACCAAAGACAACCTGGTGCTGCTCTTCTTGGAGCACGTATTTGCTTGAAAATTGTGCCAAACAGTCGTCAAAAACAAAAGATAAGGTGAACACAAGCTCGTAGTATGACTGCACCGCAAGTCACAATCTGTTATTTTTTATGCAAATTACAATAGTAAGTGTCGGTGGTTAGCTCGTGCAGGCAATAACAAACACTTCCACTCGCATGATGAGTCCGTGACATGATGACAGGATAATTGTCAATCAGCCAATGGTAATTTGCTTTTCCTGGGAAAAGCAAAGTTTCAGTTGCTCTCAAATTACCCACCCCTACCCCCTTGCGCTGGCGGTCAATAAATCCTCCAAGGTTTCTTTTTTACCACGCCACTTGACGGACTTTGAAGAGAAAATGGAGGGTTTGTGAACAGACTACTAGCTACACGACTTTTACCTCATGGCAAAATGCTGCTTGTTCCAAAACCTGGACCCCTCGGCAAAAAGACAGACTTAGAAATAGTAACTAATGCATACATGACGATTTTTCCAGGAAAAAAGTTCTATTATTTTTGCAAGCTGGCCAATCAGAGAGCCGCTTTGACCGATTGTGCCTCATGCATTTGGAGAACACAAAAAATGTGAAGAAAACCGGCTGAGCTGGTACAAGTGGCTCCAAAATCGAGACACTTTTTCCCACAAGGACGTCCCAAATGGCAAAGACTTAAAGAGGAGAACACCTGAAGAAGAAACTAACTAGTTTATTTAGCACATACTCGAGTGACATTGTTATTAACGATCTAGTTGAAAATGCTTCCTCTCAGGGCAATGAAAGTTTGGTTCCAAAGTTCCTAAAATAAGTTTTTATGGAGAAAGTGAAAGCGGAGATCAAAGAATTGTTGCTGCTGTTGCTCAGACAAACCTAGGGGAAACAATACAACTTTACACTGTGCTGATCTAGAACCTTGTGAAATTACTGAACAAAAAATAGCAATGACTGACTATGAGAGAAATGCAGGACAGAAGTGTTGAATTTAAACAACAACGTAGGCTGAACTGTTTGAAAACAAAATCGAGAAACAAATCTGAATCAAATCGAGGGGAAATCAGCTACAAAATTGTCGTTACAGTAACCCTTGACCCTGATGTACTACAAAAAGCGGTTGTCACACCACAAGAATTAAAAGAATGCAAAAAATATGTACCCGCTTTTCGCAAACGACCTTCTAAGAAGTATATTACATGTCCTGACGACAAAAAAAGTGTTATAGGCTTTATCTTTGTAATATTTGACACGGGAAACAAGCTATGGAGGCAGCCAGCTGAAATCATTCAATTAGTAACCAAAACAAAGACAGGAACGTCATTTTTCACATTACAACGCCGACAAAAGAAATTTTTTCTGATGCTCCTCATGTTAACAAGTTCAAAGTATCTTGGGTTGCAGGGAATAAGTGTCTGTACCGTGGAGGCAACATTTTGCAAACAGTTCCTTTTCACGATGTCTTCGATTATCTATTGATTTCCTTGCAGATTCAAAGGGTTCTTGTCACAAAACCGTTCTCACTGACCACAAGTCTGCACCTTTTTATGCACATATACTGTTAAGAACAATTTAAGACTACACACTAGAGCTTCTTCAGAGATTGAAGGAATGAAAAATCCATTTGCTGATAGTCTTATCCTGTTCGGCAACTTGATAAAAGAAAAGCACGTGGGACTAAAACAATATGACGAATCCTTCATAATTATACATCAAGAAGTGCTTTACAAACACCTATTCGGTACTGAATTTCAGGGTCATCATGCGCTCGAAGATGTAAAGGCAAAAAGCAAATTTCTGTTTAGGTCCTCACTGCAGTTACATTTGTATCTCTTTCCAAAATTGCCAACAAAAGTGGCACAACCGTCATTAATTCAGCCATCTCAGATATGAACTTTGACTGAAGTCACGCTCTTTTTAAGTCATTTGATGGAATAATGGCGGATCCCTCCGGTGGCAGAATAATGAAGAAGTCTACAGCCAAAAAGTTTGCTGATTCTGGACTCTGTTTTCACCACCTTAACAGCATGTTCGACACACAAGGAGAAGAAGGACTTCTTACAAAAGTAGCGAATCTACCAACAAAAAGCATTCGTGTTCGTGGAAGTACAGACCCGTTGACATTACATGTAATAATTATTCTACTGTTGAAAATTGTGCGCCAATAGTGTGCATACATACTTCGTAGTATATTTTTGTCCTTTTTGCTTTATTGTATTTCAAGTTCATGGCAACGTTGGTTGCTAAATAATTAGCTCATGATCTCCGATACGTTCAAGGAAGTCACGAAGTGAACCGTTGTAACTGATAAAATATTTGGGTTTCTTTATCAATATCGTGGAAATAATCTTAAATGTCAATCACTTTATAATATAGGTTAGGTTTCATGTGTGTTGTGGCGAGTCAAAGGGAGAAGATCATACTATCAAAACCAGCTTGTTCTGTCGAAAATATCTGCGAGTGAGTGAGTTGCGAAAACTGTGACTTTGGGATTCGTTATTGTGAATAAAGCTACATCAAGTGAATGGTCATAGATTTCTATGAATAAGGGGGCCCGGACTCCCGACAAAGTGGCACCTCCGATGGGACCAGATAAACTGCAGGGAATTGAAATACAGTGAAACTACTTCACTCTTAAAACATGAAAGAGGCAATGTCAACTTTCGACGCGAAGCTCGATCCACTTCAGTTCGCCAGCAGAAGAACGAAGGAAAAAATACACAGCGGGAGACGTGACGGAATTGAAAGGCAAGTGAATGTGTTGAAGGAGTTGTCGTGTGACATTGATAACTTAAGAAGAGCAATCGAAGGGAAGAAGTTTGCCGCGAAAGAAGACGTCTAAGAAATAGAGAAATGGAGTGATGAAGTTGAAGCAAAAATAAGTGAAGTCGACGACGACGTTTTACACCTGGGAAAGTGGATTGAAAAACTTAAGTGGGAAGATAGCCAGAAGCTCCGAGAACGAGAGCTGGAATATGAGTGGACGCTCTTCAAAACTTGGTTGAAATTCCAAAGTGAGTTATGCAGCAAAAATTCCAAGACCATCAAGGGGGTATAGCAGAGAACTGTGGCATAAATTCAGTGACTGGATTAGAAGCGAAGTTGCCGAAGTTAGTTATAATTAAATTCAATGGCACGTCTCAAGACTGGCCATGATTCTGGGGGCAGTACAGTAAAGCGACTGACAAGTTGAGCTTTGCTAGCAAGTTTTCTTATTTGCGGGAGTTATTAGCTCCAAAGGTGAGAACATCTATAAAAGCTTTGCGATTTTAACCCGAGGGTTACAATCGTACTAAAAGCATATTGATGGATAAATATGGCAAGGAATCAGAAATAATCAAGGCTTAGAACAGAGAGATTTTGGATCTGCCAGTTATTCCAGGCATAGATGTAAAAAGGATTCATGAGTTCAGTGAGCGATTCTCATATCGCGTGCAGTCTTTGGAGACAATGGGGAAATTAAATCAAGTGAACCAAAACGTACCAATGACACTGGATAAATTACCGAGTATTAGAGGCCATCTTGTTCGCACCAATCACCTGTAGGAAAGCTGGAATTTCTTGACATTATGTGAAGCCCTTCGCCTGTGGACAAGAAGAAACCCACTTGATTCATCTGAGAGGACAAATTATGTCCCTTGCCGGCGGGAAAGATCTAACAAGCTATTCAACGCCCAACAAAGGGAGCCAAAACAGCGTGGTTGTGTCTATTGTGATGATACATCGCATGTTCCCTTGGAATGTCCAAAGATATCAACAGTGGATGAAAGGAGGCGATTTCTGGCACAACATCGCCTCTGTTTCAACTGTGCACGTGGTGGTCATCAAGCTCCAAATGGCTACAGCAGATCTTCGTGCTGTACATGCAAACACCGACATCCTACTTCTATTTGTGACCGAACGAGGCCACAGCAAGAGTTAGCACTAACCACCTCAGAAAAAGGAGATGGCATTTTTCCAGTCGTGAATTTGAAATTAAATGGTGTCGAGTGTTGTGTGTTAATCAACACCAGAGCAGGAAGCTCTTACATCTTAGTGAATCTGATTGGCCTTCTGAAGATTAAACCTGTAAAGGTGGAAGTCAAGCAAGTGGACATGTTGATGGGAACGTCAATGGCACGCCTTGAAACATATGAAACCTCAGTTACATCAGTTTGTGGGAATTTCAAAATGAACGTAAACTTAATCAAGGTGGAAAAGGGAAAAATGTTGACAATAGACAACTAGGCAGCAGTAATTGCAAAGTATCCACATTTAAAGGAAGTGAAAGTGCGTGACCTAGACACCAAACCTCGGTTACCTGTTCATGTGGTGCTGGGGGACGGAGAATACGCAAGGATCAAAACAGGGACACGACCACACGTGGGAAGAGAAGAGCCCCGTTACTGAACTCACCAAACTAGGGTGGTTCGTGATGTCCCCTGGACAGGAGTTTGATCGGACAGCGATGATGCTAACTTTGACATCCCAACTGGAATATGAGGAACTCTGCCAAATGGACGAACTAGGGCTACAAGCCAACACTCAACCTTATGAACAGTGAGCCGTGTATAGCGAGTTTAAAGAGCAGTTAGTCAGGTCTGGTGAGGGCTGGTACAAAACTGGCTTACCCTGGAAGGGAGATCGTTCAAACTTGCCCAACAATTCGAAGGGAAGTCTGCAGCGACTACATGTACTTACACACAAATTAGACCAGTCAGAGAGAAGAATATGACAGCATTATCTCAGGGCAGAAGGAGCAGGGTATAGTCGAGATCGCCGAATGACCTGCCCAGGGAGTTGAGTTTTATATTCCTCATAAACCAGTGGTGAGGGAAAATGCTCAGTCCACAAAAATGCAGATTGTCTATGACGCATCTGCTCGAGTGAAACCATCAGCACTGTCCCTCAATGATTGTTTCAACACTGGCCACTATTGCAAAACAAACTCTGGGATGTTCTTGTGCGTCAGTGGTTTTATCCCACAGCAGTAGCAGGAGATTTAAAGAGGGCATTCTTACCAGTGCGTATTAGAGAAGCAGACCTTTCTGAGCTAGAAGTACTGAGATTTACCGGAGCACTATTTGGTCTGTCTTTGCACCTCCTGCTTGGGAGAGTCATTAACTGTCACCTTGAGACATGGGAAGCAAAAATACAGAACTTGTGGCTGAGCTTCAAAGAAACCTGTGTGTAGATGATCTTCTGTCTGGTGGTGCAACAACACAACAAGCACAGTTCCGAAAGGTTTACCCTACACAAGTTGCATTCGAATGTCCCAAAGCAGGAGGGAAACATTGAGAGTAACGATTGTGAAACGACATTCGCCAAACAGCAACTCCAACCACCAGAGGGAAGCCGAGCGAGCCTGTTGGGACTGGAGTAGGACAAGGATAAAGATGAATTAAGCATTAAGTTTCCAACCGAAGTGACTGAGTTGACCAAAAGAGGAGTTCTACGCAAGCTGGTGAAAGTTTATGATCCCTTGGGTCTGGTGTCTCCTGTAACGCTCGAGGGAAAGCTGGTATTTAGAGATGTCTGTGATGAGAAGCAACCCTGGGATGCTAAGCTGAAGGAACCAATTGCACAGAGACGGAAGAAGTGGCTGCAGTCCCTACCTTTGCGACACTTGGTGCCTAGGTCAATAGGAACCCTTGCAAGACATCCAGCTGCACGCCTTTGGTGATGGGAGTAAACAAGGTGTGGGGGCCACAGTTTACGCAGTCGTAAGACAACAGTCGGGGACAACTCAACGCCTAGTAACGGCTAAAGAAAGACTTTCAATACCTAGGCTGAAACAGGTTACTGTCCACATGGGGACAAACTTAATTACCAATGTTAAAAATGCCTTGGAGGGTCTACCAGTCTCAAAAACGTATGTCTGGCTAGACAGTACGGTGGCACTGCACTCGGTTTCAGGAAGAGGGGACTATAAGCAGTTCATTCAAAACAGAGTGATGAAGATCAAAGAGCATGAAAACATCGTTTGGCGGCACGTAAGCTCTGAGGAAAATCCAGCTGACTTGGCTAGCCGTGGGGGACCAGTGAGTGAATCTAGCCTCTGGTGGTGTGGACCCAAGTAATCATCGAAAGAGGAATGGCCACCCAATCTAGTGATGTCAGCATAGCGAGTCACAGAAGTAAAGGCCAAAACAATTCATGAAGTATTAAAGGTGGCACAAACCAAGTCTGCAAGTGACGACCTCGACAAGCTGATAGAGAAACACAAATCGTGGCGCGCGCTGCACGTGGGCACATGGATCGTGAGGTTTGTGAAGAACGCGCAAGTCAATCAATGAGTTAAGGGTCCCCTTACTATTGAAGAGATCGAGAGTCAACGAATGTTTTGGATCCAGCGATAGGCAGGATCAACAAAGAGCTACGAGAGACATGGTACATTTAAATGTCCGAACCAATCAAGATGCATGGGGTGCTAGAATGCAGAGGAAGAATTCAATGTAGTTATCCCATATACCTAGATGACACAACCGTCTATACTCGCAAGCTGGTGGAGCCATCACACTTGGATACAGTACATAGGGGAGTGACGCTGACTTAATGGCTAAAGTTTGCGAATGCCACTGGGTACCACGTCTCAGAAAACTTACAAAGCAAGTAATCAAGTCCTGTGCGGGTTGCAAGCAGTTTCAAGCGATTGCACTCCGCAACCCACCTCCCAGACCACTACCACTGGATTGTACCCAAGGGAGCACTCCTGTTGAAGTCATAGGAGTCGATTTCGCGGGCCCACTTAAGTACCACATCGGCAGGTCCAAGATGGAGGGGAAAGCATACATCGCATTGTACTCGTGCAGCCTGACGAGAGCCGTTTGCCTAGATGTGACACAGAGTCTCGAGACAAGTGAATTCATACGCAGCCTGAAACGATTTATAGCACGCCGTGGACGTCTTGTGAAGATTTACTCTGACAACGGAAAGACCTTTGTTGGTACCGAGAAATGGCCGAAGCAAATAATGCATGTTGAGCAAGTGCAAGACTACCTAGCTCATCAAAACATGAAGTGGCAGTTTAATCTAAGTCGACCCTCCTGGTGGGGAGGCCAGTTCGAGCGCCTTACCTGACTGGTCAAGTCATCCCTCAACAAGACCATCGGAAGTGGCATGCTTACGTGGAAGGAGTTACGCGAGGTTATGCTGGACGTGGAGATAGCTGTAAACAGCAGACCCTTAAGCTATGTTGAAGAAGAAGTGGGGCAACCATTGCTGACACCAAATTCATTTCTTTTCCAAAGGTCAAATCAGCTGCCAGAATTAGAGGCAAATCACATCAAGGACACAGACCTCAGCAAGCGAGCAAGATATCTGCAAAGGTGTAAACAAGCCCTGTGGTCGAGGTGGTCAGGGAGTATCTGCGAGGGTTGAGAGAGCATAACAAGATGAAACACAGTGAGAAATCCACACCTTTGACCAAGGGAGAGGTGGTGATTATAAAGGACGATGACCGAAACCGTGCCAAATAGAAACTCAGGATTGTTGAGGAACTAATTGCGGGAAATGACGGGATCATAAGGATAGCCACGCTGCGAGCCGGGAAGACAACTTTAGAGAGTGATACAGCAGCTCTATCCCTTAGAGCTATCCTGGGACAGAGTTACATGGGAGAGATCAACTGAACTTAATCTGGAAGCTCCAGCGTTCAGGTCTTGAAGAGATGCTGCAGTTGCTGCAAGCTTTAGGATCAAGGACATTGCATTAGAAATGAATCGGACTAGACAAACTTTAAAACAAATTCTTGAATTTCAAGGACCACTGAACTATCACGCTGAGAACATTGATTGAGAAAACTTGTAGGATGTTGAAATCATTTAGTGTCGCACAATTCCACTGTTCCTTTTCTTTGGAAACAAACAGGGGAGGGTGTTTGGAATTGTGCATCAACAGTGTGCGTACATGTTTCGTAGTATATTTTTAACCTTTTTGTTTAATTATATTTCAAGTTAATGGCAATGTTGATTGCTAACTGATTACATGATGAAAGAGTTTAGTCTGCAGCAGATTATTGACAATTTCACTCGCATAACTGAAGATTCAAAGACCTTGCTCGATTTATTTTTTACCAGTCGCCCTGACCTATATGTGTCGAAGTAATACAAGTTGCTTTTAGTGATCACTCTGCGATATTTGCTGTCTGTAAACTACATCGTTTGAAACCGCCTCCCTGGAGAATGATTGATACCCGGAATTTCAGGCGTTTCAATTGTGATACGTTCATTGAAGATCTAAACAAAGTTCCATGGTCATTAATAAATTCTTTCGCAGATGTTGAGGACTCATGGGACTCATTTAAACAACTTTTTGGTGAAGTCGCCAGTTCTCATGCCCCAAGAATCCGCGTGCGAGTCAGGGGACAAAAGGTACCATGGCTCACACGCGAGGAGAAACAACCAATGAATGAAAGAGATCACTTTCATAATCTGGCATTGAGGACAAACAATGAATTTCATTGGAGCTCTTACAAGCGCTTATGCAATGTCGTGACTTTCAAGCTCAGAAAAGAGAAACAGATATTTCAATGAACAGCTCCCAAGACAAAAGGAGATTCCCGTGGGACCTGGAAAAACCTAAAACAACTACTTGGAAATGGCTCAAAGAGTAGCAGTGCTGCTGCTCTTACGGCAAATGAAGCAAAAGACAAGTTTAACATTTTTAATCGCTTCTTTGTCTCTTGTGCGGAAGATTTAAGGTCGACCCATCGATCAAGCACGTGATCATTTTTTAAATGGCAGCCTCAAATTGATCGTCCAGAAAAATTTAAACTACGAAAGATCACTGTATCTGAGGTTCGTAAGGCTGTTAGAGAATTAAAATCGAAGAAAGCTGCAGGTGTTGATAGTATTCCATCTTGTCTACTTAAAGCCGGATCAGACGCCCTGGCTTCTCCATTGCCGTCATTTTTAATTTAACTATCCAACAAAACGTTATCCCTGCGGAATGGAAAAAAGCGAAGGTGACCCCTCTGCACAAACCAGGTACAAAAGATGACCCAAGAAATTACCACCCCATATCCGTATTACCAGTGGTATCTAAAGTCCTAGAACGTTTAATCCACAAGCAACTTGCAAGTTATTTTGACGAACATAACTTGCTCTGTAAATCACAATTCCGTTTTAGAAGAATGCACTCAACTGAGATGGCTGTAACCTATTTCGCTGGTAGGCTCGCAGCTCTTACAAGGTTGGATCTGATTGGTTCTTCCAAATGTTCGGTGGCGGGGGTGGCAGCCAATCAGAGATCACTATTTCAGCGGTCGTGTCTCACTCACTGCAACTAACGTAACTAGACCGACGCTAGACCACTAACATCGACTTACATCAAAGAAATATATCACTTTTTGTACATTAGACTGTACGCATATCGTTTGAGAGAAAGAAGACGAAGGCTTCTCTCAAACACTACGCATAGATGTGCCAGAAGGCTAAGCTAGAGGAAGAAGACATATGTACTGACAAAGAAGAAGGCTTCTCTCAAAAACTCATAGATGTGGTAGGTACGCTTATCTTTTATGCAGTTGACTTATACCTCTTTGCTACCTCATTGATGTGAGACTTGACGTTTCTCCTTTGTTTTGGTTAGGGCTTTCGCATACATAAGTTATCATCTGTTTTTAGCATAGGATGTTCATTGTTAAGTTGACATGTAGGCTTTGATTTTGGCGATACATATCCTTAAAGTGATCGATACACGATCGAGTTCAAGACTTGAATTTTGTTTTTGTTTCTGAGACTTGTTTTTTCTTTCTTGTTGATCAAGATGGATACTTGCATTTGTAGTCTGCCGTTGACATCCTGATCTAGATGGTAAGCTTTCTAAGCACGAAAGTAATCTTCTATTAATTATGCACTAGTCAGTTGCAACCACGACCTCCAACCCACTGGGGAATAGTGTAAAGTATCCTTGTAATTTGAGGGATTTATCCCAGGCCCTAAGGACAGATTCATATGGTAATTACCCCTCCCTAATAAGCTGTCTGTCAACAAACTGCTACTGTTCAAGTTTTAACTGAGCAAATATTTGAATTGAGTTATGCATCAGACCTCTCCTCCATACAGAAACCAAAAAAAGCCATTTATGAACCGACATATTTCAAAAACGTTTAGATACTGATCAAAATGAATTCATCATTGATAAAAGATTCATGTAATGGTCTACAAATCATGCATTTGTGGACAGACACGGGTCTGCATTTGTATTTTGTTTAAATTTGTTCCATTAGTTAAAAATGCTTAGACTGACACAGCCATATCATAAAAAGCATAGCCCAGGAAAAGGTTGGGCAGCATCAGTCTCTTATCTTATCAAAGTTGTTAATTTTTCGCAAGGGAGTGGCAGTACCTTTTAAACTCTGCCAGTTTCCATTGAAAGTTACAGCCTTCATAGATAGATGTGTGTAGGTGTAAATTTTAGCATTCTTGTTTAAGGTGATTCCCAGGTTTTGCATTGCGCGTCCTCTACTGCGCATAACATTGCGATATCCAATATGGCGGAAGAGAAAATTTCCAGCCCGTCTCGCGACAACGAAGGGCGCTTTCGCAGGTGCCACGAAGCAGGTCGAAGAAACAACTTAGCCAAAATTTGGGAACATAAATCGCCAGACCGTGAAGAGGTGTGTTTTGAAAATTTGACCAAAATAAGCGGTAGGCGTGTCGTCGAACTTGACTTACTCGCTGAAGCGTTGGATTGTGGATGCAAAACTTGTGCCAAACCACTTCAATTATCCCGCATCACAGACAAAACAGTCTCTGGATTGGGTTCTTCCCTGTACATAATGTGCTCTAATCCAGATTGCGGAGAACTAAACATCTGTCAAACAAGTAAAACCCACAATGTGCCTGGCAGGATGCGTGGACGTCCAATCTTCGACGTAAACACAAAGCTCACCGCAGGTTTGTTTCGTGACTTTGTAACTTATCACACTTACATTCGTACAGATTTGTACCAACTTTGTTCTCGATTATTTACTCTTTATTTACATTCACAGGAATGCTACATGCAGGAATGGGAGCAACACATGTAAATGCTCTATTATCCTCTTTAAGTAATGTTCCACGTAAGAAATGGGCACAGCTAATGCACGAAATGTAATATGGTGTCAATCTCTAAATTATTAACCAAATTAAAATGGAGCTCGCCGATTGGTTGAATAATCCAAAAACGCCAAAAAATAGTCTTAAAATGATTTTTTCCAGATTATTTTCACGTATTTTTGGTCCCAGGGTTCCCTTGCTTCTCTATGCCAAGTGTCGTTGTCATAGGATACGGGGAACTGGGACTACTGAAGCACGGGTCTCACGACTTGACGTCCGCCATCTTGGAATAGAGTGTTTCATCTTCGACTTGCTGTAATTTCTTTGTTGCTTAGCGTAGCGTTTAATCTTTTTGCGTGTGTAAATAGTTTAGTTCGATGTAAATAGATGTAAATAGAAGTAGATTTTCTTTCGAGTACGTTTCTAGGCTATAAAATGCCTAAGCCAGCTTCTTGTTGTTGTCCACATCACTCTACGTGGGGACACGCCGACTCTTCTGTTCTTCGAGTTGCTTCAGACAGCGAAATCCGCGTATGTGGAGTAAATCGAGACGGCCGGCACAATGGACGACGAAGGTGGATTTGTGTGTCTTGCAGAGATTGTCTGAAACTGGAGGCTAAATGCGAAAAGCTACAGGTACGTTTTATCTGATAAGTTGTAATTTTTCTTTAGCTGATTTCCAAACCACAAAGCGAGGCCAGAATGACTTGCCATGCCTGCTTTATCTTTTGGTTTTTGGACGTTCACCGTTCTTAATAACTTAAATCTACATCTACATACAATCAATATATTACTTACTAACTATCTGTGTTTACCTATATTACAGAAAACTGTAGAAGATATCAGCGAGAGAAATGAAAGTCTGGAATGTCCAGTTATTGACATTGTTGACAATAGCGATTGTCAAGATGTTGTGGAAACTTGTAGCAGTCAGACACAAACAGAACCCTGCAACTCAGCAGTGTCTACTGCAGATAAGGGCACTCAGGTGGAACAATTCCCTATGAGACCATACCATTTGTACGAGTCAAGAAAGAGAAGCGATATCAGGACCGAAATAATCAATCAGATCCGACATTTGTTACCTGGGTATGTTCATGGAGAAGAGGATTCACTTGCCACCATTGCTCAAGATCTCATGCAATCCAAGAAATGGGCAACCACCTTTGGTGTTCCAGAGGTAAAACAAGACAAGTGTATGCAAGATAAGGTATTGCAATCCATTGTAAAGGAGTATAAGGAATGCAAAAGCAAGGAGACCAACAGCCTAATAAGAAGTAAGGGAAGGAAGCTAAAGCAGGCAACCAACATTTCAGGAACAATATCAAGCAGTTCCATTGCCTTTCAAGGTACTACACCTGACTGCTTTAAATCCCGGACAGAAGCAGCACGAAGCATGGGGAGGGTTGTGTGTTATTCTGCAGAGAGACGTAGACTGCTGTCAATTGTTGCTGCAGAGTATCCACAAACGTACTTGACAGAACTCTTCCAGTGTTCAAAGAGTACAGTCACCGCTGCAAGAGTACACAGCATATTGTTTGGTAGAGGTGGATTTGCCCCAGCATCGCTGAAATTTACCCGGCAGTGTGCTTCCCAGGAAGTCCTCGATCATTTGGCTGATTTTCTCTTACGAGATGATGTTTCCCGTCCATCATCTTGTAGAAGTGTCTTGGTTGGAGGAGAAGAATGTCCCGTAAGGTATTGGCAAGATTCCATAAAGCAGTTGATAAAGCAGTATCTTCTGGAATTTCCAAATGGCGTGAAAAGAAGCTACATTTATGCTCATATACCCAGTAATTACCGAAGTAACACCATGCTTGCAGGGCTTTGCAATCTTTGTGAGGACTTTGGCTTTTCAAACTTTTCAAATCTGAGGGAAATGGTTCAGAAATTGGGAGCAGAATCTCTGAGTGACGACCTAGGCAGTGTTCGGAAGTCAATTACACTTCTACAGCGGTATCTCAAGACAAAGTTTTCTCACCAGGTACTTATATATATTTTTTATAACTGCAATTTCCTTACTTGTATAAAAAAACTTCACCAAGTTACACATACTTTATTGTTGTATCAATCATGTCCTTTCTTGGATCAGTCCAGAAAGTGTCCATATCCATGAAATGAATGGCTTTTTGGAAATGGGAGGGCAAAAGGGTGTTCTTTGCACTGAAAATCAGAAGAGATTACGGTATGTCTGGATTGATTCAAGGGCACTGGGTAGGGAGGGGTTAGGGTCAGATATGACATTTACAGAGTTGATAGACAGGAGTGTACTGTTTGAAACCCTAATTTACTGTTATTTCTAGTTCATAAATAGAGCACAAACTGACAAAGGTTCTCAAAGAATAGAACAAGAGCTATTTTGCTTTTCTGGGCATTTCTAAACTGTAGCCATTGTTACATACAGAATATTGTTGTTGCTGAAAACTACTATATGCAGAATATTATGGAGGGGTTAGACAACAAATCCCTTTTCACTGGATCATGGTGATGTTATTTACAGTAGTCAGAAGAAGAGGGAGGTGGTTGGCAATAATAATACATTTTAATACATTTTCCTAACCCAGGTAACATCAAGGTAGACCTAACGATCTGTATGGACCAAATCTCAATCTTGATAGCTAAAAGGACCACAGCCTTATAACACTCTTGCAGTTAGATAAACCTTATGTTATCTCAGTATATGTATGTAGACAATTTTAAATTGCCGACTTACACCTCTTTTGTTTTATCTATTTAGGTACAGAGGCACTCTAGTTGCTTAGAGCTGTGCATGAATCATGCATTTCAGTCATGTTCCAGTAGCCACAGTGAAGCCTCTCCAGAGTTCAATGTAATTTACGACATCCACGGAAGTCTGAAAGCTGCCATTGCCACAGTCCCAGCTGAGAAGCAGCAAGACTATTCGGAGGTGCTATCTGACTTCATGAAGAACTATTGGGACTACATTGCCCACCTGCTAAGGACAAAACATCAGGGAGATTATTATAGGTAAAGCTCACTATATATTTAACATTATTTAATATTATTTGGTGGTTTCATAGGTTTTCACAGTGTGCTTATGCGGACAAATCAAGGTGAGAGTGGTCATCCCAGGCACCTTTAATACCAGAATGGTTGTTTATTATTATTGATATTATTATCAGAACAATACAGTCAGTTCTCCTCAACTATGATGGAATTGTGAAATATATTTTTGGATGCTCTTACATTCATTTAGGTATGTTTTGAAGAACCTGAAGCCAGGAGAAGCCATTGTGGTCATTGATTACAAGATGAAACTCGAACTTGGTATGCATTCCAGAGAAATCCAGCGTGACTGGTACGGAAAACGTGGGATTTCTCTTCATGGTTTTTATGTTATCGCTCAAGTTACTGACAGCGAAAGGCACATAGAAGTTCTTGACTTGTGGTCAGAAGATACCAAGCAAGATGCCTGGTTCACGCAAAGTGCGCTGGACATTGGCTTTGCCTGGATGGAGAAGGTGTTCCCTAACTTCCAAGTGTACCTCTTTTCTGGTAAGTATTCTCTGAACATACATGTGAATACAATAGTACCTTCAGTTATAAATATGTTGTCTCTTACATTCAGAAACATACATTAAATTTATTCCATAGTCACTATTTCCTGATTACTTAACTCCTTTACCTACATCATAGAAAACACAGTAGTTTTTGATACTGTACAATGAAAGGGCTCCCAACCTATTTTCGTTTTCATCAGCTGTATGTATGCCATTTAAAGAATAGTGTTTTTCCACCCATACTTATAAGCTATACCCTCCAACTAACTTTGTCTTGATTACTGAAAGAAGCTAAATAAATCATTTTGGTCTTTACAGATAATGGGCCTCATTACCATAACACTGCCGTGCTGTTGTACCTAGCAGAGGTCAACAGAGCCTTCGATGTAAAGTTGATGGAGTACAACAACTTTGAGGCTGGGAGGGGAAAACAGTCCTGGACACCCACTTTGCCCATGTCTCCCATAAGATAGTACGATGGGTACGCGTCGGCAATAATTTGGATACTGGAGAGCAACTTGGAAATCTCTTGGAGGTAATTTAAACATCTTTTTTATGGAACAGAAAATGGTACGCATGTGTGCTCACATGACTAAATACAAACACAAGAGGGTTTTTTGGGAGAATCTGAAAGTTCATGTAAATCTGATCCATACGGTTTATATACCGGTACTTTAAACTCCCCCAAACTTCTTTCAATGTTTACCCTAGGTTTTCGAAAGCAAAACACAGTGATTTCCTATTTATTTGTGAGATCATCATTCCAAGTCTTCTGCGACCTTATGTCTATTGTTTCTGTCTGTGCTTATGCATCAATTATTTTACTACAGCCAGCTGTAGATTCCCAACAGTTTCCACTAGTTTTCGTCCACCTTTGTTTGCTCAAAGAATGAGTAAATGTTTTTAAGAGGATCCTTTTATTCTTTTCAGACAATGAAGAATGTGAAGTGCAAAAAATTGATTATTGATCGCTCAAAAGCCCCTGCAAAAATTGGAACATTCAAAGACATCTCACTCTTTGGCAGTTTCTTGTTTCTTTTGACTGGGCAATACAAAGGAGGCATCATAGCTAAATCACTTGCTGGTCAGGGAAAATGTGTGAGCAAGACCAAGGCACAAGTTGACAGTCTTTCGTCGCGAACATTGCCAATAGCTGGAGCTACAGGTGCTTGTGTGACAGAGGACATTTGGGAACCATCAGACACAACAGTGGATGGACAGGTTGCACAAAATGAGTTGTACTCAGTGAAATTTATTCAGCTATCTTCAGCAACCCCTGAGGATGCAGTGCTGAGACCTCACGCTGAAGCTTCAGGCAATGATGACCTCAGACCTGTACCTGGATTTGCCCTTAAAAAAGGTGGGGCTAAGGTAACCAAATTTACAAATGAGCAGAAAGACATCATGATTGCGTTCTATGATCGCCAAAAGACGTCTCAGATAAGAGCAAATCCAGCAAATGTAATTCAAGCAATGAGAGCTGCGGGTGTTCCAGAACTGAAAGAGTCCCAGATAAAAAGTTGGTGGAGCAGCTACCATCGTAAACAGAAACAACTTGCAGACGACATGATTGAGGAAGCACGTCAACTGAGAAGTGAACAGCAAGGTATTATTTTTGTATTCTTATAACACATATGAGCAGATCTACTGCAGACCTTTTTTCAGGGACAAGGATGGTAGCTTTCAAGATTGTCAACTACACCCTGCCATAATCTCACACTGTAGATACACTTGCCATGGACCAGACAATAGTTTTATAGGATGATATTGAGGATAATTGTTAAGGCCCTGTTTACATGTCTGAACAGGCATATTGCTATGTGAAAATGTCATTGTACACCAGTCTTAATTTTTTTACAAACTCTGGAGACAAAGTAAAATTTTGGCTTTTAACATTTGAGCTGTGCACCCCCTATTTATTTTTGTTATTGAATCCTCTGGGCTTCCTACGATTTTACCCGGAGCAGAGCCTTAGTGGGTAGCAAAACTCCATTTCTTGAGGTTAGAAGTAATGTAGATATATGTAGTGTAATATATTGTCCTATCCTTTTCAAAGGAACCGGAATACCAGGACCATCAGAACCATACCATGGTGCCTCGTTACAGCCCAATTCTGTGCCAACTCTTCCTGTATCAGGGCCAGTTGTTTCTGCTACCCAACCACAACCTGTGCCTCCTGTTGGAGTACCATCTATTATAGAACCATGTCTGTCGGGTACGAAAGGATCAGACTCATCATATTTTTCTCGGGTCATGGAGTGGACTTTCAGTGCATCCCAGTCAGACATTCAGGGTAGGACAGGCAGTAATGCTTATGTTTTTATTGCTCTTCTCATGGGAAAGCTGAGCTTTGAAAGGAATTTAACATGGCCCACCAGTGACCTTCTTCCTGAGTCCTGGAAAGGAGCTTTACACGAAGCAATGATCAAAGGAAACCAAATACATGATGACCTGTTTGACAATGAGGCAACAAATGTCACTGTAGATGAAGCAGATTCTTTGGCAGGAGAGGAGTGCGGGGTACAATCACTTGGACAGCAAACTGATATATTTGGCAATGCCCCAATCAATCAGTTGAGCAACTGGTTGATGCAAGAGGCCCAAAACAAGTCAAAGTCATATTATGTAATAGTTGCAGATGAACGAGCATTCCTGCTAGCTATGAATGGCGATCAGTCTGTCATGATTGTTGACTCGCACAGACATGGCAGTAAAGGAGCCATTATTGCATGCTGTCAAAGAGGACGTGTTGGATCCTTTGCTCTTTGGTTTGATGCTATGATGAATACGACCTGGGGAGTTTCGCTCACTATTGCATCAATTTCACCGGTTTATTATTGACTCTGAGCTGTACATAACAAACACACAAATTCGATAACTGGAGTGTGTGTATAGTAATTAGCTTTTCAACCCTTTAAGACCCACTATTGAATTACAAATTGCTGAGGAGAATTTGTAGAAAGATCAACGCTATTTCCTTTTGGGGACCATTTTATCCATTCTCATAACCTTTTTGTCACAACAAGATACTCATTATTGTGAGGAGATATTTGAAGATTGATCACTATTGGGTCTTAAAGGGTTTGAGGCACACCAGTAAAAAAAATACCTGAGACTGTATATGTATTGATAAAACAAGTATTCTAGTTATAATTTATTGTTGTTTTTAAAATCTTTGCCTCATGGGGGTGTAGCAGGGGAAGCCCAAGCTCATGTCATACAAATTTGTACAGAAATTTATTGAAAGTAGACGTTGCCTCTTTAGCTTTACTGTCCATTTGTTGTTTATAGCCATTTTTGGAAACTTCTGACCAATTTCAGGAAAGCAAGTCTTGGATCAGGTGATTATTAGTGGTTTCCAATTGATATTGGACCCTATTTTAGCAAAGCAGAATCAATTTTTTTTACATTATATACATATGTATATTTCTGCACTTTCATTTTCAGTGTTAAGAAATTTGGAAAATCTAGCACTTTTTGTATAAATTGGAAGCGATGTTTCGATATTATGGCCAATTACATAAAGAATAAAAAAATACAAGGAAGAAGGTGTTGAAAACATGCATCAGCGGTTGAGTCGTCGTGACAAATAAATTTTCTGCAGTTCTATAGACAGTATCTTGTCTTCTGTGCACTGTTTGTGTGGTTTTAACTGGGTCAAACGGAGAAGAGGAATGACCCATTATTTTCCCCTTGGTTTCTTTCGTTGCTTGAAGACCAATGAAGAGCGAGGGGTGTGCGCTAGCAGCGGGCTGGGGGGTCATTGCTTTGTAACTTTATGGGAGATTTGGGGCCCGCGCCTGTTTCCTTTTATTCGTCTAGTGGTCCCATTTCTTCTTCAGAAATCAGTGCTTATGCTAGCGGGTCGGTAATCTCCTGGTGAGGTTCCGATTTGATAAGGAAAAAGGAACACCCCCAGTCTCATTTCCCTAAAGTACACTAAATCAAATTGCAAACACGCAAGTAGATATAAAAACTTGCTGATTTCAGTGTTTTATTCAACAGTGTCTCTTACAACTGTGTTACATTTGTTTTCCTTGAAATTGAGCGCGGACGGATTTTTTTTTTTTAAAAAAGAACTGACAAATGTTGTCTAACAGGAACAAACACAAAAAAACATGCCTTGTATAGTCCATAAAATTTTCTACGTCTACAGCTGAAATGCATTTATGAGAACGGCAATGACTGCTCGTATCTGATTGTACCTCAAGGAGGTGAGATCCCGGATTTCTCTGAGAGTTATAGCGCTTCTGGTAAGACTCTCCTTTACAACTTCAAACTTCTCCTGGTTGATGTCAAGTTCTCCAAGCATCCTTCCGTAAAGTGTTTCTTTCCCTTGTCCTAGAGCGATGGAATCTAATGACGTAGATCTCAACAGTTGCCTCCGCTACTCGTAGTCTTCGAGCAATCATCTCGAAAGGTTCCCCGCATTTCCATATTTTGAATGCACTGGTTTTCTTTGGAAACAGACTAATTTTTCCATAGATCGACTTTAGAGTGTTCACCTAAGGTTGAATAGAAATTCAAGTCAACAAAGGCAGTGCGATGTCAGAGAACGTTTGAAATTATTTTGCAGCTAGTAGTAATTAGAACTTGTTCTTACATCAATTGCTTTGATTCTTTTTGGTTTACCCTGCTCTTGTCCACCTTCTTTGTTACTTCCTTCGGCCTGTCTCTTTTTTCTAGTGAATGGAGATCAAATATAAAAAAGGCTCGACTTAAGGAACCTTTGGTACGTGTGTACGATTATTTGTTAGAACGACGCGAAAAACAGTGACATACAAATTCTAAGTGCATTCCGAAGGCAAGCCAACGCAACCTATCGGGTGCATGTCAGAAGAATAATTGTAGGCTGGTTTCCACATCATTGCCAAAGATCACCACGACTGATGGATGATTCATCACAGGAATCATACGGAAACTGGTCCATCACGTCTGTATTATATCCGAACAAAGTTCGCTAAATTCTATTTTTTTGCCATGGGGCGATCGGTGGCGCTGATATTGAAACCAGCCGAATTTACGAGATCATAAAAACTGTACTTACGTTTGTTCCATCTTGGCGAGTACAAAGCAACTTCAAAGTGCCTAAAGTTCCTACACGCTTACGCCGAGTGTGTGAAATGCAAAACAGCTATTATAGGTGACAAAGGGCGGTTGTGGAAAATGAAAGAATCGATTTTTGTCAGATTTCAACAGAAGCTCCCATCAAAAGGTGTGACAAAATCAGGCGAACACGTGCGAGCGAGACGGGCATTTTGTGAATCTCGCGCAGTTTCATTACAAGCCGGGTAACATGGAATTTCCCTCGGTAGTTTTAACTGTGATCTTTAGTTTCTTGGAGATTGAAGACCTGGTAAGAGCTGCTAGAGTGTGTAAAGAATGGTGGAAAGTGATCACAAGAGGAGCGTATCTCAAGGAAGCAGAGCCTCACGAATTGGATCTCTCTAGATCAGAAGATGCGTACCGCTTTGTGCCGCTGAAGATGTTTGCTTTATTGACGCACCTAAACATTTCCTCGACCGGAGTCTCTAATAGGCATTTTGAACAACTGTAAGGTACTGCAGAAAATCTAGAATTCTTGGACATCTCCAACTGTTCCTCCCTCGAGCAACGCTCCATTTTTCAAGCAAAGAAAGCATTCAGCCGTCTTGAATACGTGGACATTTCCGGTAATCAAGGCAACTTCACAATTTTGGCAGTGGCGTGCCTGTGCTCCTGTGAAAGTCTTCAAATAATCGTAGCGCATGGATTTACCTTTACTGTGGAGGAATTGTTATTTCTTTCAAAAACATTTGAGTCAGTTTCAAGCGGAGAGTTGCAATTGGAACTAGAGGATGGCGACAACGTAATATCCGTGATCTCAACTTTTGAGGAGGAACTGTTTGACGAATTTTTTTCTTAAGTCGCTGAGCTCTTCTCAGCTGAAATAACCCTTTTTTTTATCGGAACGGTCATATCTTGATCTATGGAAAGACCTTTACAAATTTCTAGTTCTGTTTTGATGTATGTTCTGTTTGATGTATGACGATTTCGTGTGGCGCGGCGAACTTGATGCCTTCAATAAACGAGAACAATACAAATGGCATACAGCAAAGTGTTGTGTTACTTTTAACACCCGGGGCTACCACAAAAAAAAATCAGAAAAAATACTTCCCCATATCCCATGCGCCTGAGACTTTACTTTCTGGCTATTTTTCCAACTACAATAAAGCACGTTTTGTCATATTTCGCTAAAACGCGCGTTAGGTCATTCAGGGATCGAAACAAATTCAAATTTCACGCTCAACCTCATAACAGTCAATGAGCAAGGTCGAATGTTATTTAATTAAGTAATTAGCACCTTTGATTACAACGGAAGATTTTGCATCGAACTGGCGTTTTTTGCCTCCTTCTTACGTGGAACATTACTTAAACATCCCTCCTGTTCATGGGGACACATTAAAAGCCAGAGAACGAGAAATTCGTCCGGCCATCGAGGACATTGCTAGCACATCCTGTGAACGTATGTTGGAGGAGGAAAAGAAACAGTGGGGAAGTACCGAACGTGTAAATGAAACAGTGCCATTGGAGCGTCCTATGATATGGGGTGGCAGCAAAGAGGGAAGGGTCATAATAGTTTAACAGGTACTTGAAATAAGGTGCTAACAATAAGAATACTGAATAACTTTTCCACAACAAAACTATGTTTTTAACAGTAACCTAACAACTCATGTAAATAATTTGAGGATGGGGTGACAGAAAGAGGGTATTTATTGAAGGGTGCCCTGAAGTTGTCACAAACTAGTTCTTAAGATTTTTCTTTTCAGTAAGATGGCTTATTTATCTGCTGTTATCACGGTTGAAGTACTAAATCTTACCAAGACATCTGTCTAAAATTCTCAGGGAACTTCATTTATGACCCAATCTTACATGTGGCATACTTTTAGTTTTACTGCAGGGGGTATTGGGCAACTCGCTCAAAATAGCTAAACAGCTATGTGCTACTCATTAGGCTAATTGAATGTGTTAGGAATACCTGTATTAATCTGAAAAGAACAGAATTTCAAATAACTTGTGAATTGCCTCAAAGAGCATCATTTTGCATGTAAAATACTTCTAAAGTAAGTCCAACACTTGAAGTCTGAGCAGCACATACCCACCCAAAATCTACATGAGCTCCACCCCCCTGATTACACCACTCAGGTTTTTTTTTCTTTGGTTTACTTTTTATATTGTCAGGAGTTGGTTCTCTGATAGGTGTATAAACAGGCAAGGTGATTGGATTTGGAACAAGGACTAAGAGGTGTGCAACATGCGAAGCAGCAAGTAGAGCTGGAAAGAGGGCTCGCACACACGACTGCAGATGTAACTGCGATGGCTCATCAAAGAGCATGGAAACAGATGTATGTGCTCAGCTTGTGAAATCATGTGAGGAAAACGGTGAAGCCCAGATGGCAATCCTTGTGGGGGATGATGATTCTTCAACTATAAAGAAAGTGAGAGAAACCCTTGACCATGACGTTGAAAAATGGTCTGACATTGTCCATGCAAAGAGAGCTTTTGCGTCTTCTCTTTATGGTTTACAGAAATCACACAAAAAGTTAACTGCTAAAGTGATTGACTGTTAGCAGAAGTGCTTCAGCTATACTGTTACACAACATAAAAATGACCCCACTGGAGTAAAAAATGGCCTGTGAGCGATAGTTCCACATGCCTTTGGTGATCACGGCAATTGTTCCATCTCTTGGTGCAAGTACATAAAAGATCCCGTCAGCTATTGTCACAGCACACTACCCCATGGCAAAGATCTGGAGGGGGAAGACTTGAAAAAAGACCTGCAAGGAACCATCGAAAGTTACTGTGACAATGCAGAAAAGGTGGCTCCATTTGGATCTAGCCAAGCCAATGAAGCACTAAATAATACCATAGGCAGCAAAGCCCCAAAATCAGGCATTACGGCTCAAGTGAGAGCAATGACTATCGTGTGGCATGCGCAGTGAGCCAAAAGAATATTGGCCATTCATATGTGAGTGAGGTATGTAATGTGGACAAGTACAGTTTTACTACTTGTTACATACCAATACACATTTTGTGTGGCATTGGAAATAAGATCACCTAGGCTTTCTCACCACAAGGTGGTACACGATTTAATATGTTCTGCTTCCTTGTCATTTATTTGAATGCCACAGCTAAAATTTGCAGTTTTACTCGTTGTACTCTTGAGTATTCTACAATACTATATCATTACTTCCAATTAATATATAAAGCACTTAATTTTCAATACATACATGTACAGTGTACAACTAGACATAAGAATTTGTCTACATAAACACACACGTGCACTAAAAACCACTCCTAATTTTGCCCTTCAGAAAATTCACCTTTCCCCTGGAACACAAGGGATAAAACACTTGACAAGAATGGATGCTAAGATGTCACATCAAAGGGCAAGGCAACAACCAAAAAATTCAAGCAACAAAGAAGACGACAGAAGGAGAAGAGGTACGGTGTGTTTGTAGACTTTAATAATTTAATAACTATATTGTTTGAAAATATGATTTAGCCTACAATTTTACCTATGTTCTGCAGATGTATTAACCTAGCCAATAAAACTGGAATAATTTTCATGCACATGCAGCAATTATAACAAACTATGAATTCACACAGGCTTTCAAAGACAAAGCAAACAGAAACCAGGGAGGGTTTCCAGTACAAGAGTGGCATGGGATATTTACCAGAGAATGATGCAGCAGAAATTCCTCCTCCTCCAAAACCCTGTGAATCAAGTACAAAGCAGTTGCGTCAACACAACCTTACAAATATAGTATTTGATCTAGAGACATAATCTCGAGGTAATATACTGTAAATTATTTCAAATATGATTAAAAGAAATCGTCCAGCTTTACAGAATATATTATTATTGGAATGTGAATTCACATTTTTAATCATTTTAAAACCATTAAATTTTTGCTTTTCTAGCCTTTTCTAGCGCTAGGTTATAGTCGTAACATTGGTTGTACTTGTAAATTTTGTGTTTCTAGCTTTTTTACTAACATTAGTCTATTAATTTTGTAAGGCATTTTTCTATTTTAGGGCAGGTTATTATCTCTGTGAATTAGTACAATAGGGCATTTTATTATTTTTATGGACACACAGAGTGCTACATAAGTAATATTATTATTATTATTATTATTATTATTATTATTATTATTATTATTATATAAATGTCCTAACAACAGTAAAGAACATTTTTTCAGCAGGTTGAGGTTCTTGTAACCAGTATTTAATTTGCATGCAAATGTTCCTGATAAACCTATCAACTATACCAAAAAGCGTACAATGTACCAAAACCACCAAACAGCTGCAGCTTCTTCTCTTCTGCTGGTAATGACAATGAAATACTACAAATTGCAGCAACTGATGGGGCAGACGAGTTCAAGGTTTATGTACTTCCAACTAAACCCATATCACCGGGTGCATCATCAGTAAATAAGCTTACCTTTCAGCAAGGCATTCTTTTTCACAAAGGCCATCCTGTCCAGGTAGTTCCACTGGAGGAGGTCTTATCCAGGATGATAGCGTGGCTCAAGCCCAAGTCTCCCTGCCTGTTGATAGCCCACAGCTGTAAATGTTTCGATGCAAAGCATCTGATGAAAGCCTTTGAGTCCACTGGATTATACAAAGAATTTTCAGCAATTGTTCCAGGGTTTTCTGACACATTAACAGCCTTTAGAGAACTCCTTCCCGCAAGTAAATCATACAGTCAAGAAAATCTGGTGCAAGACCTTCTACTCTGCAGCTATGAAGCCCATGATGTTCTTCTACACTGAATTGAAACGAATCGAGTGAATCTAACAGCAGCAATTTGTACTTTTATTCTCAGGTTTCAGTTTCGGCCCCCTGCAGTGTGTGTTCAGCGTTTTCGGAGGTAAGACTTCTTATTATAGTTGTGTGAATGCTTTTTTTCGGTTATGTGTTAGTCTAGCGCATGACCTTTTACAGTTGAAGCGACCTGAGTCAACAAATTTTAAAAAACTGACAGCAGTATTTTTGTTTACAGTTATGCCGTGTAGGCAGCCACCGGATCGAGTAGGTGTTTCTTCAGACACAAGATAAAAATCAAGAAAAATTCGTACTTATTTTAATGCAAGTTATTTCGTTAAAAAGACGGTTTATTTCTCTCGACAACTCCTGCAAAGTCTCTGTTTTTGTGTTAACATAGAAACCAGCCTTTGTATATGTAGCCAGAAGGCAGTTAAAGCGACAAAATAAAACGAAAAATCCAAAAACACATACGCAAGAGTGATCGAGCCTTTAAAGGGGAACCCACATCCAAAAAGAAAAAATTTACCCTCAAAGGGGCACTTAGTCAAGGAGCCAAACAAGTCGCTGAAGGAACAGCCAAACAGTTGTGGAAATCGTTTAAACCCAAATGAACACCACAAGGAGACGTGTCAGTGCCGGGACCAGGTGTTAATCACGCCAACAAGGGGGCAAGTTGGATGTGCAAAAAATGTTGGATAAGATGGGATCGAGTTTCATTGGCAAGGATATCAGTACATGGGGCCTGGTACCAAGTTAAAAAAAAGGGTTTGGCGCGTGGAGATCCGGGAATCAATCGGTTGGACAGGATTGCAAAGCAACATGACATTGACTACAGCAGAGCTCGTCATTTTAAGGACAAGCACAAAGCTGTTCGTGCCATGATTGCTCAGATCAATAAATTGCCTGGTCGTAAGACCAAGACGGAATGTATTGTTAAAAAAATAATCCAGGCTAAAGTTAAGTTAGGTGTGTAAAGGGAATTTTTTTCAATGAACCATTTGTTAAAATGTAAATTTCCTGTCTTGTGTCATTGATTGATGTGACTGACGAATATAAAAAAAAATCACCTTAAATGAGTTATCCTACCAGTCGGTAAGACGACTCTATCGCACTAGAAGTGGCTGTCGGGGATTACTCCTGCATTTACTCGATGAGGCCCTGTAGGGAACGTTGAGGCCCCTCTTTGGTTGGAGTGGGTATTCCGGTGTCGTCCTGGTGACCTTTGAGAGGGGGGTTGTATACAAAAACGACAATCAAACATGACATGTTTACAATTTATTGACAAACACTTGCAATGCATCTTCCATGGCACAATCGTTACCCACTTTATCAAAATCAAAAGTGGGCCACATGGGTAATTCCTCACACGAAGGTTGTGGTGACATGGGTTTTGCTTCCAGTTGCGTTGGGATAGCTGCTTGTCCTTCCTCCCATTTCTCCCATAAAGGTATGTTAAAGGGACTGTGACACGTTTCTGCGAATGTGCGGCATCTTGATTTCTGTTCTGGCAAACGTTTTTTCAAGATTGGCTTTTGGTGAAGAAATCCTCTTCCAACGACCCTGAGACGCCCGAGAAAGCCACAATATCAGTATTCAAGAGCTATTTGGTCCATTTTGGAAGTTTCAAACGCCATATTTTTCACTTTTGTGCAAGGATTGTTGAGAAAATTCGAAGTTGTTGAGGAGAAGTGCACAAAGCCATGTTTGTTGTTGTCAGTGTTCCTACAAACGGATCAAGTGTGGCGTGTAATGTGGTCATCTGGGTTTCCTTGATACAGCCGTGGACTAAAAATAGGACGCAGCAGGGAGTGAAGCTGATCTACGACATGACTTCATTGTCTGCAACTATTTACTCTCTCAAGTGACTGGAATTTGAAGGAGAAAACCCAGCAATCTTTTGTTGTACAGGAAGTCGTGTGAGGTTTGAGGTAAGAACCCATCAAACATGAAACGTTTTAACAGGCATTTGATTTACGACTCCGATTCATAGTTGTATTTCATCAGAAAGTACTGACAACAGGCTGCAATCTTAAGCGATGTGGTTCACACGGAATGTTCCTTGACCCTTGTATCTTTGCTGTATAAGCATAAATGTTTAAGAATTGATCTTTGAAAAATAAATTGTTGCCTGAATGTTCCGATTAGCATCTGGTTTCTTTATGTGTTGAATCGATAACGTTTGTTTTGCGGAACACCCGACACAATGACACGGAACGAAGCAATTGAAATTTATGCCATAGTGATGGGCTTCTGTTTATGCTTAATTTTGCGTTGTTGGTCTTTTAGAATAATCTTTATACTTACACATTACGTGGCTACTATTACTATTATGAAAGCATTTTATGATGAAGTGCTATTAAAAATTGCTTTCAAACACTGCTACGATGAGCTACAATGTTTATGATGTGGAGTGCTCATCATGTTAGCTGGCCGCATGGCATGGCCTATTTTATTATAGTGTGCATTTAGCTGGCATTTTAAGCAAAACGTTTGCCTCATCGATACTTTGTGTTTTGATTACCGGTCAGGCGCTATTTGCAGATATTTCTAAGTTTATATAGGGCAAACAGAGAGATGAGTAAGGTTTGTTTACAAATTATTTTTGGTTACCAATCCGAGGCTGGTTTGCTAACGTGGGTACGTGAAAATACGCGTAGATAAATGTTTGTTTCAAAGAAGGACATGGTTGTTAATCTTATCGGCTGCAACATATATCTGAGGAATACCAGAGAATAAATATGAATTATGGGGATGTATAAAATTGAACAAAAACGACTCCCGCTTCGCGAACAATGAATCTTGAATTATGTAAATTTCCTTGCGTGCATTTTACGCGCTTCCGATTGGTTAAAAAACAATCAGCTACTATCAAAGCTCACACATGCACACTACCGTGACACAGTCTTTTTAAGTGGCAACATTAGCTCGGGTTCTGGTTCCACTTTTGGTTCTGATGGGGGTAGTGATGGTGGTGGAGGGGGCTCGAAACCACGCTTACGTGATCGCCAGGCCTTGGTTCTTTCCTACTTATTTCCAAATAGGTTTGATACGTTCCTTCTTCCTTCATATGTGCTATTCGTTTCAAATAGCGTTCTTTTTCCATCCTTTTATGTCGCGATACTCCTTCAGCATCAGGTTGATGATAAGCTGTGTTGGCTTGTTTACGCCTTTTGGCCAAATTGCTTCATACTTTCCCGTTGCCTTTAATCTCTGTTCTTCACACCCGCAGCTTTTTGTTGTTGGTAATAAAATTTCTGCTTGGCATTATGATGAGCTCGCCCTTCTTCGTACCTGTCTGTCTCTATCAATTTTTTTTATCATTTTCTCATATCGTTCTCTCCTTTCCACTTTTCTTTTCTGAGTTCTTTGTTCTATGATAGAGCCGGTCTTTGCTCCTTCCATCTCACTGGCATGTATAACCGACTGACTCGATTACATTTTCTCTTATATCATGATCCTGCATGTGATACTCATGTCATCTTGCGGTCAGTCAAGGTCAGCGCAGGATCAATATTATTGGTGATTGGTTTTTTGTAATCAGATGGTTTATCATGTGGTCAGTCCAATGTCAGCGCGTGATATCAGCACAAATAAAAGCAATCATCCTTTGATCCATTTTTCATCTGCTTTGACCATGAAGGGAAGTGCAGAGTAAGCTTTTGATGAAACCGATACATCCGAGGATGAGACACCGAGTCAATCTGGTGGCGCTCTCACTGATGGTCCACTCTTTGATTTCAATTTTGTCCCGGTAGGACCATGCCGCCAATGGTGCGGAGTAGTGAGACGAACTCAATATTGTGCCGAATTACAGCAATTGAGAGCTCCAACAGGTGATGACAACATAGGTCAATCTTTGGCGGGGGCATTAGATCAAGCTGTTGTCCAACAATTGATGGATCAACACCATCCTGATCATGACTTGGTCAATTTGGCTGTTGCAGCAGATGGATTTCAACACTTGTTCGGCTCCATCAATTTTCGTGTAGGTCAGCTTTTGCAAGATAATCAACAGTTTGACATGTTTTTACAGCGCTTGGCTCAGTCTGTCAATTCTAATGAAACATTTGACAGCAATCAAGGTTTTCAAGTCGATATGGTTTTGGTTCGCATGCCTAATCAAGGTGCAGGGCGACATAAAAATAACCCCGGTAGCCTTTGTCTGGATTGCAAAAACAAAAAAAAACGATGCATTATTCCCATTCGTAATCAAGATAATCTGTTGCGCAAGGGCTATTTTTACCATGAGGGCTCATTGTCACAAACAAGAGGGATGCGTGTCTAATACATTGTACGAAAATTTAGGTCATGGGTATCTTGTGCAAGATGAGGAGGCTCGACAATTACATTCACTGGCTGGAGTACCTGAAGGTCCCTGTGGAGTAGAAGAATTACAGCAGTTTCAACAAGCCTTGGGTTCACAGTATCAATTACTAGTCATGTGTCCCAGTAAACCCGGTGCAACCTCATCAAATCCGTCTCCTCAAATCGGATCAACATTATGATGGGTGCACCGCGTTTCCAGCCTTTGTCAAGCGAACCTATTATTGTTTAAAATGTGAAAAAGGTTATTATGAAGAAGATGTTAAAAATGATCCCAGCCGAGGAACTAAGTGGTATCACCCTAGACTATGCTCAAGTCCAAAAAAATCCAGGTCGAAAAGCAACTGCTAAACTCCTACTGAATTCTAGCCTGCGAAAACATCCGTTTCTCTTCGCTCTTCGCCGCCAGGGACATTTCGCGCGGAGGAACATCTGCGACTCAGCGGCAGAAATTCCATACTGATGATGCAAACCTATGTTTACATAATAAATCCAGTAGTCATGGGGTTCCAAATACTGAATTTGTCCAATTTTACGTGTCTTCTGGTCGATTTTGGTAAAGCGTTGTGTTCATCTGCCAACGAGCTCCAGCAAAACTCAAATGCTTCTTGAAGAGCAGACTATATTCCACAAATATTGAATATTTTGTTAGGGATTCTTTGCGTTTACATTTGACCTTTGTGGCCTTTTGTCTTTTGTCTATCATTCGTAAACAATAGCTAAAACAATGTAACTACTCCGTCGACCAATCAGCGCTTCTGACCGGATTCCAGACAGATTTTACGTCATCAGTATGGAATTTCTGTCGCTGAGTCGCAGACGTTCCTCCGCGCGAAACGTTCCTGGCGGCGAAGAGCGAGGAGAAACGGATGTTTTCACAGGCTAGCTGAATTCCTTTTGGGGCAAGTTCGGAGAGTGTCAAAACAAATCTGTCAGTCACTGTTCAAGAACCCTCTCATCTCTTCAGTCTATTGACAGATGACACTTTAGATATTTCCACCATCCGTCTCTGTACTGAAGATGTATTGGAAGTCGTTCACACAAGTCAACATGATGCAGCCGATAAAGGTACCAAAGTAAACATCTTGATTGCAGCCTTCACAACCTGTCACGCACGCTTTAAACTTTACCAAGCCATGCATACTGTCAAACAACAAGTTCTCTTTTAGGACACTGACAGCGTCATTGACCGCTGGTCACCTGAACAACCCATCATTCCCATAGGCGATTATTTGGGTGAGATGACAGACGAATTAGAAGGGGATGTCATTGTGGAATTTGTGTCTCGGGGTGCTAAGAGTTATGGGTACCGTACTCGTAATGGTAGAGTGGAATGTAAAGTCCGTGGCTTCACTCTCAACCATCGTGGTGCAGCAGTTCTTAACTTTGACACTATGAAACGCAATGTCCTGTCAGAATTAAATGAGCCTCAAGACCACCCTCGTCATCTCAAAATCATCAATCCACATCACTTTTTTTGTGATACCACAGCCAAAACTATTGGACTAACTAAACGTGTCAAAAAGCATGGTCTCGTCTTTGACAAGTGCGTGTTGGATCCAGACACCTGTGCCAGTGTTCCGTTTGAATATGTTCCGTTTGAATATTTGTAATTAATTTTGTTCTTTCAACGAGTATTATTTCCTAATTAAACAACAATTAAAATGTATTTTTACTTTAACAATGTTTGTAAATTGTTTTTGAGAAACTTAATTATGTCATTACAGCCCATAAACTTTCTATGAGGTCACTGCTGGTCAGTTGGGGTCTGCTATTTGCATCAACGTCATTCTAAAAACAGCCGCCCCAACTGACCAGCTATACTACTGAAAAGCATTTCCGCTACCCTGACTAAATTTTCAATAGCAAAAAGAGGTTTGTCTCCTTTTTATCCTATTACGTTTATTTCTCTTGAAAAAATGAGCAAAACAGGTTTATGGAGTATTTACCTGCACAACTCTTGTCAGTACATGTAGTTCATTCAAGTCTTGAATGTAAAGGATATAAGTATAAATAAACTTTTGTTCCCAAGATACACTGTAAGTGATGGCAATATGGCAGAAGAAGCAGGTCCATGAAGTTTTAAGTAATATGTCAATAATGTTGTTAGGGTAGTGATGTAGTGGGACACTCACTATATAATTAATACAATGATTTACCTGGAGTCAATTGTCTTGTTACAAAAGGGTTTCTCGCATTCATTTTTTCGTTTTGTTTTTGCTCAAAGAAGGTCTTAGTTTTAACAGGTACGGTGTAATCAGGATTATGATGACCGCTTGGGGTTAGATTTGAGACATGAAAGTTACAAGCCAGCAATTTGTTTAAACTAGTTGATTTTGATATCAGTTAACTCAGGAAATGAGTAAGTTTAGTGACCTAGTGTGACCGCAGCCGGTAATAATACATGCAATATCTAATAGCAACCTTTATGCTATAAAAGGCTAGAAAATTTAGACAGAAAAGGACGATAGTATTTTTCATGACAACCATCTACAGCTTTAGTTTCAATATTAATGATCTTAATTACGTATAATTTCTGTTTGTTGCAGAAAAAGCTAAAGAGACAACCCTTTTCCAGTCAACCTCTATTTCGAAGAAGGATTGTCGTAAGTTCAAGGCAATACAGACCAAGGAAATGACAAATCCGAGAAAAGTGCTTTGCAGTAGGCCTCTAGAATGGAGGAGTCAACAACTTAGCCTGTAAAAACCTCTTTGCCAAGCTAAACAGTAAAGCAAAATTAAAACAGTCACATGTAAGCCTGTCATTACTCAATGACAATAGAAAGGACGAATGGCTTCTCCTCAGAGCAGGCGGCACCAGATAATGCTCCTGAATTTGCTTTGTGATAAGGAAATATAAGTTAATCCTAGGCTCTTAAAGAAATTCCAGATTATTTATGACTGGTCATACTTACAGGTACATGTACATGTAGCTCTGCAAATACAGTTATCCTTTGATCACTCTCTGTCTATGATACTGTTTTTTAGAAAAAGATAAATCTAAGTAAACAGTACAAATCCTGATGGTGTTGATTTGTCCTGAGAATTCTGGTGGCAGGTAGATCAAATTGGTTGATGTGATAAATTTTTCATTAGAATCCTTTGGCTATTGTTTGCAAGTAATATACCGGTCAGCAGGTTAAAAAGGCCAATTAATGTATAAATGTTTCTTTTAAATCTATTTGCTTAACTGCAGGCTTTTGAGTTCTGCTGGCACCACTTCACAGTACTTGTGTACCGATTACAGCAATTGCAACTGACCTGCTTGAACACTTACAGAATGGAATACTTACAGCTGGTCATTACTTTAATGACCCTCAATTTTCTTAGAACAGGGCAAGTACTAGAAGCTCCGGCTGGTACTTCCTCTAAGAGCATACCCAATACTATACAGGAACCATTAGCAACAAAAATGAAGTTAAAGAAGTCTGATCTGAATATGAATAGCTATATGTACATAAACTATTTCTTAGTTTGCTAAATGCTATAACCCAGTTGTTATACCAGCAAAAATTGTAAATTGGTAGCAAGAATTAGGCCTTTCATTCTTATAGAGCCTAAAGGAAAAAATGCCACCAGAATCAAATTTTGTTTAATCTGTAAATAGCAATAAATACAAAAATACTAATTATTTATTAAAATGGGTGTCTTGAGGGTTACATTTAGTTGGAACAGGATTTTGTCCTTAGATACAAAAGTTTAAGTAAGAAATAGTCTTGTCATAAGTAAATATTGGTCCAAGGGTAAAAGGATTTTTAACCTGTTTCTGAGTTGCAAAAACCTAAACAACTGAAATAGGTTTGAGGTAACTCTGAAACACCTACAGCTGTATGCAGAATATCTTACACATTTAGAAAAAGAACACTTTTCCTATAATATTAATAGTTAGTAGCAGAGCTCCCGCGCGCGAAGCGGAGCACCATGGGTAAGAAAATTTGGTAAACTATCCATCCCAGAAAATTTGGTTATGACGTACGCCCGCCCGTCCGTACACACACTTCATGTAAGCCGATGTCAAATGTCACAATAGATCTTGCACAACTTGACTAGCCTCTTAGTTATGTAAGCCACACGTATGAGTACGATTAGATTGACAGCTGTCAAAATCAGACACCTGCTGACAATTATCACATGACCGTCTCGCGGGCTCAGATAAAAGACAAGTCGTTTTGCCCCTATATATAAGCTGATATAATACGTCACACTTACCAATTCAACATAAAAACGAAACTACGCCGGGCAAGGCTGTCACACTCGTAGTCTGTTAATTCGAATATTCGCCACTCTAATGACGGTTAATTGACAGCTCTCAAACTAGAGTATACGCTGACCATCATCACCTGAGTGGATCGCGGGCTCATTTTTCTATCTATTGAGGTCACGTAGTGTTTAAAGTTTTGCGCTGATATTTTATTTGATCACGGGCTCAATTCGAAGCCCCATAGCTTTATAGGAAATCTATCCATCTTAGAAAATTCGGCAATCACGTGACCGTACACCGACCACCCGATCTTCCGTCCGTCCGCACCACAGGCATGCCAATGTTTAATCTCACCCTTTCTAGCTAGTTTGGGAGCCTGCAACCTGATATTGTACATCCATGTTTTGATTATTTGACAGCTGTCAAAACAGTGTTTCTGCTGACCAGTATCGCCTGACCGTATCACGGGCTCAGGTATCGACCCTCTGAGTTCAAGTAATATTTTGAATGATCGCAGGCTCAAGTTCAATTTTTTTAAAATGCATATGAAATAAGTCGTGTTTCATGAGCCGCACTTTTAAAATGTTGATTTCGAACTGATCTTGGACACGAAAATTCAACCGGCTTTTACATTTACATGCAGGGAAGGCAATCGCTTTTGACTTTTCTCACTGTCACGCGTTGATCACGCTCTACGTCCAATTTTTATGTTCTGATTGGTCAAAATTTGACAGGTGAGTTTATGCGGAAAACTTATGCAGCGTCTGGAAACTTGCTTACTGATAGCTGGAGCTGAGAGAGTTTTGTGTTTTGCTTTTTTTACTTGGTGTACAAAATGAAATACAGCTGCTATCAAGATTGTTCTGTAATTCGTGGCTGGTTTGTTTATTGCGCTTTTTGTTGACAAATGCACCGCTTGTCAAAGTCATTGGAAATCCGATTTCGGATGGCATCGTTTTCAAAAATGAGCTTACTCACTTGCCCTTGCTTGAGGCGTAAGAAGGTTGAAAAGTCTCAAGCGATTCTGGAACATACACTTGATGACCTTCGGAAGCAGCATCTCGACTGGCAAGCCTGAGCCATTATTGTTTTTGATGTGTTTTTTTTTTTCGGTTTCCTGAAGTCGAGCGTATGGTTTATGTGGCTTAAGTTAAAACACGAGCAATGATCTAACCTACAATAGTATCAGGTTTAAAAAGCCTTTAGACATTTTTTGACCCTTAAATTCAAAGAAAAGGTCCCGAAGATTATTTAGTTATGATTTTGGCTGTAAACAGAAAGCTCTGAGCGATTTTCTTGCCTCGAATTCCTCTTGAAAAAGAGCGAACACCGGGAAGCCGGCTTTAAACATAAATAAGCTTATGCTTGCCTGACTCATGATTTTCTGAGACACTTTACTCTCAATAGTTCTCTTCGTGAATGAAAATTATTGTCTCTGTACATGTTTCACCGAATTAAACTTATTTTATTGACTGTTAATAGTCCCTCTCGCAATTTTCATCTCTGCACCGGTTGTTTCCAGTCGAACATAAACATCGCATGTAGGAATACTCAAAACGCCGCACGTAAATATCACTCGCTTTTAAAGATTACACATAACAAATCATACACAGTTTAATGAATAAAGGGAAATAAAACCTAAACATAACAATTTCTCTATCATGTTGAAGCGTAAATGGTAACTCTATTCATCGCACTGCAAATTTGGTGCCTGTCAAAAGTGAGAACCCGTCCGGCTGGCCGAAAAGTGATTTGGGGAATTTTTTTATCGTTTTCATTAAAAGCCCATAATTATTACCCTGCATGTCACAAAGGACCAGATTTTTCTAACAGAAAACGTTTTATAATTCAATGCTATAATTTGTTGTGCAAAGGAAGCGCGTGCTTTGATCGTCGTGGATATTGAATGAGTACAAATTCTCTTGCAAAATTGTGAAAAAATGCAGAATTATAGGTTTAAATAGGGCAAAAAAGAACAAATTCTGTCCGAGGTCTGTGTACTGTTTACCTGAGACGTGATGAGAAAAAGTATGTTTAAAAGGCTGGTTTACACGCCACCAGATTCGTCGCCAAGATTTTCTAGTAAACTAAACTTGTCGAACACAAAAAACCTGGCCTGATTTTTATTTTGGCCTCTCTTTTAGACAGAGGAATGCAACGTGTAAATTGGCTGCCACCAAGGACTATGGTGGCGCATGTGTTTCTTAAAATTATATTTCGGGGTTGTCCAATTATCCATAGTCTCTCTAACGGAGCAATGCTGGAGAAACTGGTGAATGCCACATTATCATCGGACGCTACAGCTAATGCAAATACAATACACGAATAGGTCTATTTGTTTTCCAGGCCTAATCTACTGTGATCGAACATGATTGCTATTTTTCGGTGTACAAACAACTTGATGTAAAATTTGTTTCACTCTTGGACGGTCAAATTCTGATTTTTCTCTAAAATCACTCAGCCTTTGCCTCAAAAGTCAAGTGAATGTGCCCTGATCTGTGGATTACAAGTTTATTGTTTGATTTAAATTATGAATTTATTAACGGGAGCTTCGCTTTTAGCCCTGGCTAAATCTATATATTAATGATCTGATAAAGCATAGAGTGGAAACAAGTAAACATCAACGAACTGTAAAACTGGGAATTAATATGAAGAGCTGTATGTACAGCTGTATACTGTAGTTTTTAAAGTCTTTGGTTTATGGAATAAATCATTTGAACATTAATGGGACACTGCTAGAATTTCTTTCAGTAACTTAGTTGCTAGCTCGAAAACCTTACGGTTATCTAGCCGCTAGGCATTTCCTTCTATGTAATAATATTTAGTTTAAATTGTAATTGAATATTCTACGTGTTAAGTTACTAATTATTCAATAAGTTTGACAAACCCTGTAATGGAAATGTGAATAAAGTGTTGTTGTTGTTTTGTTGTTGTAATGTTTGAAGCTATAAACTTCAAGATTAATTATGGCCACTTGTTAAGAACCTGAAGTGAGCCATGTTATAGTTAAAAATAATGTAAAAATTTATCGCATTTGCTACAACCCGAGCAAACTCGTTTAAACCTTGGAATTTACAATTGCTACTTGAGAAAACATGCTCAATTTTATGGGTTTGATGACATTTGCTCACCAAATTTAATTACATTTGCTACCGGAGCGAAAAATTGTACAATAGTAACAGTTTGATCAGATTTGCTTCCCAAGCAACTTTGTTCAAAACTTGACTTTTGACCACATTTGCCGCTACAAGCAAAATTTTGTGTTTGATCAAATTAGCACACCCTAGAAAATTTGTTCAAAGTTTAGGTTTGCTAACATTTGCTTCGTGAGCAAACCTGTTTAATACAAAGAGTTTGGTTACATTTGCTATGCAAAGCAATCTGGTTTAAATATGAAAATTTGATCACCCATGATAACCCAAGCAAACATTGTTCAAATTAGATACTTGGCTCACATTTGCAAAGCTGCGTAAACGTTCTGAAAATAACAGGTTTACATGCTTTTACATGTAAAGCAAAAGCTGTGCAAAACAGCAGATTTGCATTATCATTTACGTAAAGTGCAAATATAGTTCAAAGAAACATATTTGCCTACACATTTGAACCATCTGCAAATGACCCTCAAATCCATGGTTGCTTATCATCTTTGCACCATGATGTAAATGTTGTGCAAATGTGGCATTTACCGTCATTGCTACGGATAGTAAATCTAGTGCAATATCAGTCTTTGCTCTTGCGCAAAATTGTGCAAATGTGGTATTTGCTACACATTTGCTGTAATTTGGTTACCCTAGTAAATCCTTTTTTTCGTCCAGTGTTTTACCCATGAAAAGGCCCACTGTCCTTAGTTTCTGTTTGCAATTAAAATTTGCACTCTGGAAAGACTACCAGCCTCATAAACATCTAAACAAGTTTATGAATTCAAATAGTGATGCAGTGAGTTGGTGTCACAAAGAAACTTTTATTTTTTCTTTATTAGGGAGAAACTTGCGTTGACTCAACCTATAAACCTGTTACGGAAAATACAAATGATTGCTGATTTCAGGTGTAACAAAACAGAGTTTTGTCTGTAGTGCTTTTCCTAGAACTTTTTCTTGACTGTACCTTGTAGTTGACTTAACTGCAATATGCAATAAATTTACATTCAAACTCTTTGAAATTTTTTTGCCTCTTGTAGTTGAAAAATATGTATGGGTTTAAATGTAAAAAAATGGGTGTTTCTTACAGAAAAGTCATCTTAGGTATCAGTATTAATCCAGAACGGCAAACGGTGGAAAACCACTGTGATAATTCAATGAAATGCGAGTGAACCATGATTGGTTTTATTTAAAAATCACAATAGGTTTAAAAAACTACATGGGTCTGTTTTAACATAATTCCAATCATGTTTTAGTTCTGTAAACTTCTGTGGAAAAGGAGGTGAAAACCATTGTGTGAATGTTTACACATAAAATCTACAACGTTAAATCACAAAGAACCTTTGCTCGTTTTTACACCAAAACCATCAATGGAATAGAGAAACATGAATGTTTTTGTATAAATTCCCATCAAAGTTTAACTGTATTGACCACAGTGGGAAAAACTAAAAAATCACCATGGGAATTCAAAGGAACAAGAATGTGTTGTACTTAAAACCCATTATGTTATGTCACAAATACCATTACTGGCAATCGAAAAAACAATAATGGAAACAATTCGGATTTTTCACTCACAGCTTTAAGAATGGGAATTACCTAATTAATCATTCAAAGAACCATCCACGTTTTTTTGGAAAAATTTCCTGTGCATTTTCGTAAGATTGCCATGCATAATAACCAGTAAACAAGAATTTTAGAAGAAAAAAAAAGTGAAGAAAGTGGCTTTACCTCCGAGGACTCAAGCAGCAAGGAGTTAAAGGAAAAGCGAGTTTTAGTGAGAGGATCAGTTCACTTTGAAAATGTAGCACAAGTCTATTGCAGTCTATAACGTGAGTGTATTGATGATGAATTTCCAATTACTGCAGAGGACACAGAAAGGCAATCCTTATTGATCCTGTACTAAGCAAGGTCCATCAATTTGTGATTGCAGGTTGGACTGAGGGGTGTTATGATGAGACCCTTGAACCATATCACAGTAGAAGGGATGAACTGTCCTGTAAGCAGGATAGTGTCCTTTGGGGCTGCAGGTTTATCATCCCACCAAACTGTTGGGGCAACTGCATTGGGAACCCCTGGTATATGTGGTATGAAGACAATTGCTCGTGCATACATGTGGTGGCCAAAACTGGGCCAGGAAATTGAAAAAGCAGTTAGAGTTTGTACAATATATCAAAACATTAGAAATTCCCCATTCAGTGCACCCCTGACTACTGAAAAAAAAAACAATCAACAGACCTCATTTGATTTTTGCTACTCATGGTTTACCCGAGGTGGTGGTGTCTGACAACGGCCCTCACTTTACATCAACTAATTTTGCTGAATTCACAGGCAAGCATGGCATTAAGCATATATTGGTTCCATCTTACCACCCTGAATCCAGTGAGGCAGCCGAGAGGTCTGTGCGAGTTGTTAAAGATGCTTTGATTAAACAGGTGCTTGAAGGTACAAAGGGCATTTCTATGAAACAGACTTGCTAATTTCTTGTTCAGGTACCGCACTACCCCAAATCAGCGGCTATGATCCTTGTGAATGAGTGCTAATCCTTTTCAGTTGATAAAATACTGCTGACCAAGAATAGTAATTGGGCTTACTTTTGGTCGCCAGGAATGATCTTTCTTGATTATGTTCATTTTATAAGTTCTATTACACAGAGCCGGTCCTCTTATCAGACTGTGGTGTATATGCTTTGAGGCTAAAAACCATTATTTTAAGAAGCTAGGCAGGAGCTCTATGGGTTTCCAGAATTTGTGCAAAACATTAGCCATCCACTATCAATAACCTGGAACCAGGCCTCACAGTGAGTGAAAAAGGAAAAAAAAACGGTTAGGGTGAAAAAAGAAAGCTTCAAGCCATATTTTGGCTTTTCTGCCCACTGCGGAGCCTGGTCCTGAGGCTAACTATCAAAGGCTATAGTGTTACTGGCTTTCTGCCGAAGGTTATCTACATAATCTTTGGCTCAGGAAAATGGACCAAGTTTGCTCACATTACACCTGAGACATGAATGAATGTCCTTTCCCTTGCAAGAAACATTGCTATTAATGAGATGACAATAATCTGGGAAGATCGAGAAGGAAAGAAAAGGCTTAAAGAAGTAATGAAGGAGGCACTTGAAAATGGGAAAATGCCCAGATTCTCTTGTGAAAAACTTTACATAGATGCAGGTTAGAACATAGCCGTTATTTGACTCGAACTATATGTTATTAATATTGCAAATTTCAAACCAAATTTGTGACTGTAAATGACAGCGACACATGACTCCAATCCTTTAATGACCATGCATGGCATATTTACATTAGAAGCTATTTTACTGTCACGCCAGTAAAATGTAGTTAATGGAACGTGACGCCAGTTATCAGTAACCCTTTCATGGCGGTTCTTTTCAATAAAGCAGTTATGTAGTCAAGCTGCCAAGGTCAGCAAGCTCTAAGATACATTGTATTCTAGCGTAGAACTTTACGGCCTTGTTGTCTTTAGTGTGCTAGTACGATCCACAGCATTGGCCAACTTTTTCAATGCACTATTCATGGCTAAGAGTTCGCACTTCCAACGCTGAGCTGTCTTGTAGTACAGCCTTTTCTAGTGGCTATGCCAGCAGACGTTTGTCCAGCTATAAAAGCCTAGAACAGGTGTTCAGAGTTCACTTGGCTTCTGTTATTCAGCAAGGTTAGCGCTCAGTATATGATTCTTGTAAAATTTTTAAAATGGCTCGCCCTCGTCGTACTATTTTGCACTCGAACCGTGCATCCAGCCGAGGTGAACAGGATCTCTCCACGCTATCAAGCGAAGTGCTCAAACTCCGTCTTCAAGCCCTGAACCTCCCCATTACGGGATCCAAAGGGCAGCTGCTAAATCGACTGAAGCTCGTAAGGGGCGCCCTGCAACGAGAACCACCACAGCGACCGGGCGCTCGTCGGAAAGCCATTCAGCGAACCTCGGCAACATTAATAACAAAGACAACACCCTGTCAGACCGCACTTCGTTGTCTTCTATCGAGGACATGATCGAGTCGGATCCTAAGCCGGACGAGTCCAACTTCCAACAGAACACCGGTTTCAGCCAAACTCAGCGTGCAGCAATCGAGGCCATCGTGACTGATTCAGTCTGCTCCGCCATAACAACGCTTCAAACTTTGCCAGCCGCTCATCTTCCTTCACCAGCCGCGCAGCTCCCTTCTGCCTCGCCTCAAAGTCTCTATTCATATTGAAAATCCACCAAATGAAACTACGATGGTCGCAGACGACAATGAAATGGACGATGAAATCGCTCCTTCTTTGCGAACCGCCTCAGACACCGACGGCTCGCTAGTATCTAACTCGGATGACTCTGAAGACTTCGATATACGAACCAAGCTAAATTCTATTTGCAAAGACATTGAACTTCTAAAATCTAACTTTGAACGGCTGAAACGGTCGACTGACCTTCCCGCCAATTCCAGCCAAGTCGAAGCATTGGAAAATGAAAACATGGCTTTAAAAATCCAGCTCAAGGACGTTGAAGCCGAGCGAGACTCGCTCAAACTGGCACTAACATGTCTAGCTAAAGATCTGAATGGTCTTATCTACAACCAAGAGTCAACGGAAAAAAATCAAAAACCCCAAGAAGCAAGCGAGAAAACCTCTGCTAACGATGGCCCTTGGGAGCAAGTTGGAAAAAGGAAACAAAGAAATGCAAATAAGATCAAAGCTAAGAACAAAAATAGCCCTTCACTGGAGAAGAACAAAAGTGGCCCTTCATCAAATGAAGAAACAGTCATTGTAGGCGATTCAATAATCAAAGGATTGCGAAGGGACTTATTAAGTCGAGCAGCAAAACGGCCCGTAACTGTGAGAAGCTTCCCTGGTGCAACAACCGCCGATATGAAGCATTACCTACAACCAAGCTTGGAAGCAAAACCGAAGGCGATAGTTCTTCACGTCGGGACGAACGATCTTAAAAATTCATCATCTGGGCGAAATGTCGCGGAGAAGATTGTTGACTTGGGCAATGTTATTGCAACAAATTCACCTGACACTAAACTGACCATCTCTGCAATTACACAAAGATTCGATGAAGACTCGCTCAAGAAGAAGATAATAGATTGTAATAAAGTTTTAAGAACATTTTGTAACCAACATGGTTGGAGCTTTGTCGAGCATCCAAAAATTGACGAGACGTGTTTGAACAATCACAAACTGCACCTTAACAAAAAAGGTATTGCTATTTTAGCTAGTAATTTCGTAAATAATATTGTTCGTTGACATGATTCCTATTCAACAACTGTGGCGACACCTAATTCCACCACCACAACTAGTGCCAGGAGCAATTCGAATCCTGATTTTATATTTCCCAAGGGTCGTGGGTTTAAAATGGCTAGCTTAAATATTACAAGTCTATTGAAACATATAGATGAACTTCCTATCGTATTAGATGGTCAACCCATTGATATACTAGCTATTAATGAGACGAGACTCGACGGGAGTATATCTGATCAGGATGTTAAAATTGTGGGTTATGATGTCATCCGTCGTGACAGGACCGTTAATGGGAGATTTGGTGGGGGTGTATGCTTCTATATTCGTTCGAATATAAATTACGTAGTCTGCGAGGATTTAGATAATGAACTTTTAGAAATCTTATCGATTGAAATTTTAAAACCTAACTCAAAACCTTTTGTTGTTACCTCGTGGTACCGACCGCCAAATTCACTTATAGACCTTTTCTCGAATATTGACTCCTTGTTAGCAAGACTTGATTCCGAGAATGTTGAACATTATCTTATGGGTGATATGAATTGCGATTTGCTGTCCAGCGAAAACATTTATGCAAGGGCTCTGTTAAACGTTACCGATATTTATGGCTTAAAACAATTAATCGACAAGCCTACTCGAGTCACACCCTCAACAAGTACCCTAATTGATCTTATTTTCACCAGTCACCAAGAAAATATTGTCTGTTCTGGGGTGACACACGTGGGAATAAGCGATCACAGTCTTGTTTACGCGTACCGTAAAATTTCAATCCCGCCTGTTTCTAAAGGAATCAATTTGATCAGCTATAGACAATTTACACACTTCGACAGCAATACTTTCCGTAATGATGTTTCGACGCAACCGTGGGATGATATCAAAGAACTGTACGACCGCAATGACATGTGGAAAAAATGGAAAGAATTATTCCTAAGTGTTTGTGATAAGCACGCCCCTGTGAAAACTAAACGCACCCGTCCCACCAAGTCTCCTTGGATTACCACAAATTTGAAAAAACGAATGAATTTCAGAAACCGGCTAAAGAAAAAAGCTGTTAAAACTAAGGATGCGTCCTCTTGGAATCGATTCCGGAAGGTCAAAAATAAAGTAAATCAGGAAATCAAGGCTGCTAAAAAGGCCTATTATAATAATTCTTTTAATAATTATGCCGGTGATCAACGTAAGACCTGGAAGACCATCAATGAATTGACTTCCCGCAAATCTAATAAAACAATAACAAATGAAATTCAATATCAGGGACTAAAATTGAGCAATCAAGCAGAAGTTGCTGAATTGTTGAACACTTTCTTCATTGAGATTGGACCAAGGCTTAGTCGAAATGTTTCGAATGTTGATACCACCTACAAAAAGTTTCTTTGTGGAACTTCTAAGGAGTTTGTCTTCAAGGAAATAACATCTGCTCATATTTATTCTCTCCTTTCAAAACTTTGTAAATCAAAGGCCACTGAATTAGATAGTATTTCAGCTAAATTATTAAGGGAGTGCCCTGATTTAATTGCCGAGTCTCTTACTTTAATATTTAATCAATCACTGTTGACAGGAATTTTTCCCGATGAGTGGAAGTCGGCTAGGGTTACTCCATTGTATAAAAATTCTGGTAAACCAAATGATCCCACCAATTATCGACCAATATCGGTGATCCCAGTCGTGGCCAAAGTATTTGAACGGGTAGTCTACGACCAGTTGTATCACTATCTTACTGAGAATCGTATTCTATGCCGTTACCAATCTGGTTTTCGTTCTTTACATTCTACTGTAACCGCATTACTCGAAGCTACCGATAGCTGGGCAGTGAACGTTGATCGTGGCCTTGTCAATGCCGTTGTCTTCTTAGACTTAAAAAAGGCTTTCGACACAGTTGATCATCATATCTTATTAACGAAATTACAATATTATGGATTACGCGGTTCCTGTCACGAATGGTTTACTTCGTATTTAAACAATCGTACCCAAACTTGCCAAATTAATTGCTCAATGTCAAACCCAAAATTAGTTACATGTGGTGTTCCCCAGGGAACAATTCTTGGACCTTTATTGTTTTTACTGTATATTAATGACCTACCTAATTGCTTGCATTTTTCACAACCTAGAATGTATGCCGATGACACCAGCCTAACCTATGCCAGCGCAGATTTAAAACTCATAAATGACTGCGTTAACGACGATTTAAACAAGGTGTATATATGGCTATCGGCTAACAAACTGCCCCTTAACTTGACTAAAACTGAGTTTATGTTAGTTGGGTCGAGGCAGAAGCTATCAAAGCTTCCTGAAACTCCTTCTTTTATGATAAACGACCATCCCGTGATGCAAGTGTCAACGGCAAAATCTCTTGGAGTGCATATTGACCAAAACTTAAGCTGGGAATGCCACATACAGAGTATTTGTAAAAAGATTGCTTCTGCTTTGGGTGCAATTAAAAGAATACGACATCTTATTCCTTTTAATGTATTAATTAATGTTTACGACAGTTTAATTCAACCGCATTTTGATTACTGTAATGTCGTATGGAGCAACTGCGGCATTGGTCTTTCTTCCGATAAGCTGCAGAGGCTCCAAAATCGTGCAGCCCGTATTCTAATGTCCACTAATTCTGATTGTAATGTGGACGATTTGTTCCTGGCACTGGGTTGGCGTAAGCTTAAACACCAAAGACAAGTATCGACGGCTATTATGATGTATAAAACCGTACATGGGATGACTCCCGACTATCTAACATCTAAATTTGTATCTCGTGACGAAATAACTTCTTATCGATTGAGGAAAACTGAAAATAAATTAGTCCTTCCACTGCCCCGTACCAATTATTTAAAGAAAAGTTCCTCCTATAGCGGAGCTAAGCTGTGGAACAGCCTATCCCATGATTTAAGATCTGCAGATTCTTTACATGATTTTAAACGTAAACTGTGTCGCAACAGTTTTGAATGAGATCATACATTAATACAGTTTTACACGGCATCCTTGAAAAGCAGCTTTTATTTGTAAATAGCTAGGTAGTTAAAATTTTATGAATATATTTTTAATCAGAGTTAGTTTAGTTAGGTATAATAGATCTTAGAATTTTTTTTTTTTTTTTTTTGGACATGCTGAAGGAATCTTAACCGTGTTTAAATAAAGTTATCTATCTATCTATCTTCACACCTGGCATGGCTTCCCCTCTAGAGGAGTAGACAAGACTTTCGAGGACAAAATACTCAGAGGTGAGTACATTGACTTTGCGTTACTTTTGCCCGATACATTATACCAGTCCCAGACCCCTGAAATTCAGCTCCGTTCGGACGACTCGTCCTCAGGCCCCATGGGTTCTCCGGTTACCATGGTCAGAAAGAAAAAAATCGGTAATTGATACCTTCCCCAAGTGGCTCGACGCTTTCATGACCTACATGTTAATACTCGTGAATGCCTACCCACGACGGGCGCTCGAGCTTATCAAATACCAGCAAATCATCAGCGGAGCGGTCGCTAAATTTAACCCTTTCACCACCGGTGGCCTCTTTAGAGGCCACTGACAAAAAGGTACTGCAACACTCGTGGCCCCTTTAGTGGCAAAATAAATTTACATATATTACCGCTCTGTAACCAGGCTTTTTTTAGCAATTGGGGGGCCCAGATATTGCCATTTTCCTAGGGAGGGTTTGAGTAATGCAATCGTGTTTTTATCACCACGCGGTTTCATACAAAGTTTTTGAGATATTTTGTTTTGAAAGTTCAACGAGATAAAAATTCGAACTTCGCCATTTTTAAATGTCTTCGGGTGACGAGAGCGACAATTCTGGATCAGATTTATCATCTTCAAGCGAATATTCTTTCCAAGATGACGATGTCCTTGAAGAGCTGTTCGATAGCGATGAAGAGGAAGAGGATTTCGCTGGTTTTAATTTCGATTTGCCCAAAAACATGAAGTGGGAGAACCAGCGCTTCGATGTAGACATGCAACCGTTCACGTTAACTCCTGGTCCGACAATAAACTTACCTGATACTGGTAAGGCTTTTGACTTTTTCTCGTTGTTTTTCACCGAGGAAATCATCGGTAAAATTGTGGAATTTACGAACAAGAATGCTCAGAAGAAAGAAGTACCAAATTGGCAACCAGTCACATCCGAAGAGTTAAAGGCATTTATTGCAATGTTGGTCATTTCGAATGACATTATTGTTGTCCCACGCGACGAACGCTACTTCCTGTCATCTGCAGATGCAAGGCTATTTCACATTCCAGGAGTGAAAAACATTTTGCGATCTCGAAAAGGTTTCTTCCAGTTAAAATCGTACATATTCTTCTGCGACCCAGACCACGAACAAACAGAAGAAGAAAAGCAAGACCCCTTATATAAAGTGAGAGGTATTTATCATGATATTGTTCAGAAATTCAAGGAACTTTTTAACTGCTCCCGTGAAATCTCCATTGATGAAGCTATGGTTCCTTTCAAAGGGAGGTTAGCCATAAAGGTGAGAATGCCAGATAAGCCAATTAAATTTGGAGTGAAATTCTTTCAACTCTGTGATTCCAAGACTGGCTATTGAAAGAATTTCTCTATCTATGCTGGGAAGGACGACTGAGAAGCTGGTAACATTGGAAAGACCGGTAAGATTGTCACGGATTTGGTTGCAGATTTGCACAATACAAACCATCACCTTTATGTTGACAATTTTTACACCAGCCCAATTCTTTTCCTCTTGTTGAGGACAAGGGGAATTCTTGCTGCTGGGACAGCAAGACCTCGCAAGGGCTACCCGCATGAACAATTGAAAAGAGCTGTTCTCAGGAAACGAGAAGTGGCATGGCTTACTGCAAAGGAACAAGGAATGACAGCTTTGAGGTGGAACGACAAAAAAAATGTCTACTTTCTAACTACAATACATTCCCCGCCAGTGGTACCAGATTGGGTCGAAGATGACAACTCTGGTGCCGAATCAGAAGAAGTCAGAAATGAAAGTGACGTGGTGTGTAGAAGGGTCAAGCTACGAGGATGCTGGGTTACCAAGAAGATTTATAGGCCAGGAATTGTCAAGTCCTACAATAACTTTATGGGAGGAGTAGATCTGTCCGACCAAATGACAGCAGTCAATGAGTCAAAGAAACAGAAGAGGTGGTACCTTCGCATTTTCCTGAAGATGGTCCTTCTAAGCATTTACAATGCTTACATCCTTGAGGGGTTCAAGCGCCCACAAACTCCAAGAGGAAGAAGGAAAAGGGATCTATTGTCTTTCAAGGAAGACCTTTGTGTGCAGTTGGTTGGCAACTTCCCACAGCAACACAAATCAACTGCCTCTAACAAAAGAAAGAGGAGTGCGGACACACCAGTGCCTGAAGGTCTCAGTAATGTTGGAATCCATTTTCCCTTCAAAGGGGAGGGCAAGAATCATCGTTGTGTGGTCTGTGAAAGAAAGCACTTCTCTTCAAAGAAAGCAAATCCTGACAACCCCTCTCCAAGACACAAGACAACTTTCAAGTGCAGCCAGTGCAATGTTTACCTGTGTATTGGAGAAGGAGGATCAAATTGCTTCTATGACTACCATACTAAAGAAAACTTTGCTAGCTAGGGACAATAAATGAGAGGCACTACATCCGTAACTCAATAGAAGAACAGCTTTTATTTCAGAATTCATTTGTTACAGAGACAAAAACTATTTCTAAGTGCTAGTAAAAACTCACAAATCAATGGGTAAATTTAAAGTTTTTCTACTCAAAAGATGTTGCGCAATGACAACATGACGTTTTTGCAAATGAAGTCGGGTGAGTTTTAGTGTAAGAATATGACTTTTGTTGTAAGATAAATTGCTTTTTTCATCTAAGGTTGTCCTATGAAAAGCATTTTTTAATTTTATAATATCGTTGGACAAATTTTGGTGGGTTTGTACACATTTCAAAAAGGACCACATGTTTTTTTTTTTCAAAATCGTAGGTTATCTCAACTTTGAGAGGTTCATGTTCAGTCAGTTTTCATCCTTTAAAGATGTAAATAGAATTACCTCAAAGAGAATTTTATAACAAATAAAATCATATGGGGTTCTTTTTTGCAAAAATGCTTCCTCCTCCATGAAAATTGCAATTAAAGTAATGTACGTAATTTCGGCAAACAGTACCAAAAACATCTGGTGTTCAGGGCTGTTTACTGCAAAAAACGACTGGTGGTGAAAGGGTTAAGGGTTTGGCCTGGCTATCGTACGACCAGCAGTTCCGTCGCCGGGTGGCTTATACACCGAATTCATAATGGCGGATGGCTCGGATAAGCCTCGGTACGAGTACTTGAAAACGAGGTGGGTGAGGATAGGATTGTAATTCCAATATGGCGGCACCTCAAGTAAACACGTTTACAGCTCCACTTCTACTAACGGAAAATGATACTCCCCATACTATTCAGGTTGCCCTTTGCATTATATCTGGACAAGTGATGGATGCGACTTGCACATGTGCTGCTGGGAAAGTTGGTTATTGTAACCACACACTTGCTCTCATGTTGAAAATTTGCAAATACTCATTGTTCGAGAGCAAAACAACTGAAGACTTAAGGGATGAATTAGATGAAAATCCAACTTTGGCATGTACCTCAAAGTTACAAAGTTGGCATAAAAAAGGTCGAGGTGATTCAATTCATCCGCAGCCAGTGATGGATTTAGTTATGTCTAAAATTAAGCCCGACGATGAGAAGTCTGACAAGGCTGTTGCCTGTCAACTCTACGAGGCCCGCAAAATAACAAAGCATGATATTTTAGAGGAAGAGAGTTTTAAAAAAGCCATTGCAGCAATCAATCCTAAAATGGGTATTGCTACCCTTGCTTCAAATACACCCAGTGAAATGGTGCAGACCAAATATGGAAACAGCCCCGCTGGGTCTACAAACAGTTATCAGTTATCTTATTCTGAGGCCAACTTTCCTGTGTATAGTGATATAAGTACTGTTGCAAGAAGTCCTGATTCAAATGCCAATATAAACAGCTACCCAAGATTCCCCCTTAAAGACAATGAACCTAGCTCTTATCCAGACTCTCTCACTGAAGAGGAGAGAATGTTTCTATCTTCACTTGAGGTTGATGAAGATGAACTTAAAAAAAATGGAAGTAGAAACAAGAGAGCAGGTAGGCAGTGAGAGATGGAGAGAAGAGAGAAAATTTAGGTTCACAGCCTCAAGGTTCTATCTGATTTCTAGAAGGCAAAGAAATCATGACTCTTTTTGTAAAGAACTTTTGCACCCCAAGGTGTTTACAAGTAGACACACTGAACATGGAAGAAAGTATGAGGCAACTGCCATTCATGAATACCAAAAATTCATGAATGCAAGAGAAACAACAGTGGTGGTGCTCAAGTGTGGACTTGTAATTTCAAGTGAAATGCCAGTCTTTGCAGCTACCCCTGATGGGAAAGTCATTGACTTTGGCTGCAGTCAGCCTTTTAGAATTTTGGAAGTCAAATGCCCATCAAGCAAAGCTGCCGTCACCCCACTAGATGCCTGTGCCGATCCCAAATTTTTCTGTCGACGAGTATGTGACCAGTGTCGTTTAAAAACTGATCATGAGTACTACGCTCAAGTACAAGGCCAATTGGCTATAACTGGTGCTGCTTGGTGTGACTTTGTTGTCTATACATTCAAAGGGATATCAATCCAAAGAATAAAATTTGACCAAGAATTCTGGGATAATATTAGTCAGAAACTCAAGGCATATTATTTCCAGCATTTTCTCACTTTTGCTGTCTCAGAATACAAGGGCCAGCATAATGAAGCAAGGCCTACAAGATTATAATCCCTAAAAGGTGGACTGGTCACCTCTCTTTCAATTGTCAATAATGTATGCTTTTTTATAGCAACGCCCCTGCTTTGTTCTAACACAACATTACATGTATGCAACAAAAGTTTACTTTCAGGTAATTAAGGGTAGTTTCATGCATTGCTCTATGATATAATAGGATCTTGAACATTACACAGATGTGCACAAACAGTCCACATCTGGTTTACAATACCAAATAGACTGAGAGGAACTACACCATCCCAGATGTGAAAATTCTTAATTTTGTTGATTGCCCTCTCAACATGAATTCTGAGAGATGCAATTTCTTGTGTTTTTACAACATCCTCAGCAGGCATCTGAGCTGAACTGCCTAAAAATGGGGGGATGTTAAGGGACACACCAACTGGTAGAAGATCCTGAATAAAGAATCCTTTGTCAGCCACAACAGAATCATTAGCTTCAAAAGAGAGGTCCAGAAATCCACTTCTCTCAGTTATTTCCCTATCAGATATGCTGCCTGTGTAGAGTTGACTTATAAAGGAGATATGACCAGCAGGAGAAATAGCAATCAATCCTTTAAGAGTTGTGTGGTTCTTGTAAGAGCTAAATAGCTCACTGTTCAGGAGTAAACTACTTGGCATCTGACACTTGATTTCAGTGCAATCTATTATAGCCCTAGTATTTGGATACTTGCCTTTGAAGTCTTGAGGCATGTTATCATTCACCACTTTTCGGGATGGCCATATGTTCAACTGCCCAAACCTTAAATACATGAAATTTACCCAGGAAATTACAATTCGGCTAACTGTGGATTGAGATATATCGAATAAATGCCCCAGATGGCGTTCTGGAAATCCCTGTCTTAATCTACACATTACCAGGAAGAACTCCTCTTTAGCATTTAAAGTTCTAGGCCTCCCTGGTCAAACGCCAAGTTCAGGTTCTCTTTCATAATATTCAGGGTCAACATCGTTGGAAACAGAACTGTAAAAATCCTCTTCTCTAAGTTCGCACACTTCTCTGAAATTTTGAAAGCATGGGTCCTCACTTTTTCAACCTCTGCTTCTAACTTTGCATTTTTCGTTCTGCTCTCTTCAAGTAACTGCTCCATTTTTACTAGCTTTTTTCGAAGATCGTCGTAGGACAGCTAATTGTCTGTTGTTACAGTTTCGCTACTTTCTGCTTCGGAATTACTTTCTAAGGAAAACTCGTTTAATGAATCAGTAGCATCGATACTAAGGGATTCTGAAGACGGACCAGCAACTGCACTCATATGGAGCGATGTTCGAGCACTTCCTGCTTTCCTCTTATTCTGCTTTTTATTTTGAATCGAAGCAGAATTACCTCTTGGTGTCGGCGGAGGTCTCTTCCGAGGTGAGCTCCTTTTCCATTCAAAAACTGATGGAACTGCTCCGTCTACGTAACTTAACCGCCCAATGCCTAAACTCTTCTTAAGGTGTTCATTCTTAAAATGCAGAGAGCAGACTTTAGTAGAATCTGTAATTGTGAAATGTTTACCTGTATCTCTTCGAATCGCATGCAGCCATTGCGCCCTCAAGCTTGTAACGGTCGGGATGCTAAAAAATCCAACTTTCTCGCCGTTTGGACCGGTGGTTCCTGTTTGATTACAAAGTGGCACACAGCAATACCGATTCTGTGGTGATTTATTTTCATTCACGGTAAAAAAAGGTACTTTGTACAACCACGCTTTAAATTACACAACACGCTCTTCTGTATTTTTTTCTGCTCGAATCCTCACCCGCCTCGTTTTCATGTACTCGTACCGAGGCTTACCCGAGCCATCCGCCATTATGAATTCGGTGTATGACTTGTCCCGGAGCTGGGATAAGGTAGACCTTGAGCTATGGACAGTGACTTTTGCAGGCCTCGCTAAGCCCAACTGCAATGTTTGCTCGAGTCCCTATCACGATGAGGATGTCTCTCCTTCTGCTGACCTTAACAGAAAATCTCGCTGCCCCAGTCTGTGCTTCGACTTCAACAAGTCCTCTGGCTGCCGGCGCCGAAATTGCAGCTTCCCCCACAAGTGCCGCCGCTGCTATTGCAGCACCCACCCCGCCCCGGAATGCACCCAGCCACAGCCCAGCAGCGCCAACAAGGCCCCAAGACCTAGCGACCGCAGCAAGAAGTAAAGTGGAGCAGCAACGGCTTAATCACAAGCCTTAAGGCCGGTTTACACGCTACGATTTGTCGGCCCGACAGTGTCGGAGCGCAAATCGTACGTGTATTTTAACACCCGATCCAAAGGCCCGACTTGAAGAATGTTTTGTAGCCCTCGTTCTTTCTTAAAGCGGTGTTTTTAATCCGCATGCGCACTGAATGTTGCTCTCAGGAAAAAAATGGCTGACTATCACAATTTATGGGCGCTTTATTCATCATTAGCAGCAGCAACAACGTAACTGCTGTTACTTGCTGCAGCATTATTAAGAAACAAAAAGAGACGAAAAAGAAAAACACGATGTGCTTGGGTGAAAAATTGGCATCGAACTGAAGCCGGGGCATTTCACCAACTTATGGCAGAACTGAAGGTCAGCGATCCTTATTCGTACAGAAAGTATGTTCGCATGGATGTGGAAACATTTGAGGTAGCGTTTAAGTACATCAACTACCAGTAATTTTACTGTATAAGAAGAACAATTATGGCGATGGTAATAGACACAGCTAAAGAGAATAATCGCCAGTAGTTTGCGTTTTGTTTAATTATTAAATTGTCTGCTTTGATTCTTTGACACAACGTTCATTTTTGGTCATTTGTCGTTACAGTGTAATCAGTGAAGATCTAAAGGACAGCAGTTTTCTAACCGTCAAATTAAGCTCTATCTCTATTTTTTACTTGTTTATTTACTTATTTACTTATTTATCTATTATTGTAGGTTCTGTTGGAAAAAACTACTCCTTATTTGCAGAAGCAAATCACAGTTATGAGAAAGCCCATTTCCGCAGCAGAATGTCTTGCTGCTACACTTCGCTTTTTAGCCACTGGACAAAGCTATTCAAGCTTGGAATTTCAGTTTAGAACAAGTAAAAGTACCTTGAGCAACATGATTCCTTATGTATGTAATGTCATATATACTGTGTTAAAAGATGACTATTTAGCCTGCCCACAAAGTGAGTTGGAGTGGCTTAACATTGCCAAGGAATTTCAGGATAGGTGGCAGTTTCCAAACTGTCTAGGTGCTGGTGATGGAAAGCACATTCGTCTACTTTGTCCAAGCAACAGTGGATCAGAGTATTACAACTACAAAGGTTACTACAGCTTGGTACTCATGGCATTTGTAGGCCCTGAATATCAATTTCTTTTTGTGGATGTTGGATGCCAGGGAAGCATCAGTGATGGTGGCGTATTCCGCAAAACCTCTCTTTGGAAAGCATTGGAGGAAAACAGTATTTATCTTCCTCAAGCAAAACCACTGCCACAAAATCCTGATCCTGTCTTTGAAGACACCAGTGATATAGACATTGACTACTTTTTTGTTTGTGATGATGCGTTTCCCCTGGGACTGCACCTTATGAAGCCCTACTCTAAGCGGCAGTTGTCAGAAGAGAGGAGAATCTTTAACTACCGGTTATCACGAGCTAGAAGAGTTAGTGAAAATGCATTTGGTATATTGGCTGCTAGATTTGGTGTTCTTCACACAATGATGCGCCTCGGTCCTGATAAGGCAACCAAAGTTGTTCTGGCTTGTTGTGCACTTCACAACATGCTACTTTGCAAATCTTCCTGTTCCTACTGTTCCCCTGGTAGCATGGATTATGAAAATGAGAATGGTGATGTCATTACTGGTTCATGGAGAGAAAGTGCCAGCAGCAATTCAAGCAATTTCAGATCAATGCCAAAATGTAAAGAGAGGAGTCCTAAGAATGCTGAAGATATGAGAGACATAATTTGCTATTATGTAAATGGACCAGGTGCTATCCCCTGGCAGTGGAAGTCTTTAGTAGTTTAATTTTCTAACAGTGCAAACTTTAGGGTTTCTGACAATGACAGGAAGAATTCTTTGATGGTGAGGAAAACATTAAATAATTTGAGATGTCTTTTTAGAGAAATTCTTAGTTTATGTAGAAAGGAGGGACAACAATTGATTTTACTGCAAGTTCCTCTCACAGTATTTTGGATTTGTTATCTTTCAGAAAGTAAGTGCAATGGGACCGTGCTAACTAGTACTTCCAAGGTAAACAAAAACATATAAGAGTCAGCATAGACTTGAGTTAATGGGTTTGAGATTTAATCTTAAGTATCCTGTTAAAAATTAGTAACAAGATTTTGTGGTGTTATCATTCATTCAAAGTCACAAGTCGTTTTTGTACAATTAGGTCATTTTAAAAGATGCTTTTGATGAGAATGTTTTGTTTGGAAATTTCATGTGAGCTAAACAATAAGGTCATATTATCAGGGTTTATTGTAGAAACTGGCCTGTGAAGGCTGAGTGGGCCCCCTTCTGGAAGTTTAGGGAGCTCCTATTCAAGAAAGGGGGCCCAAGAAGGCCCCTTCCCCCCCAGAAAAATTGACTTCATACAGACTATTCAGTGAAACCCATGTCTAAGGATCATGTTGTTTAAAATTTTTTCTTGCGTTGTACATTTATTTTTTAAACTGCTTCCTCGACTATATCAATGCCTGGAAGAGGCTATTCTGACACACTCCTTTCCATGAATGCACAACAATAAGAACATCTACCCTTCTTGCCACTGATCTATGGTGGGTAGCTTTTTTCAAACTTTACTACCGAATTGTGATTGCTACTTTACAAAAATCTGTTTTGTTGTCATAACTTGAATAGCAGGAGTGCTACTTGCATTGACAGGAATGTAACAAATTCATCAGATATATCCTTCTGATAACAATAACAATATCAACAATGTTCAAAGTGTAGCTACTTTACACCTTTGGATGGGAATGCTGTTTTGTCTGGATACTGAGACAGCTTAACAATAAAACTTATTCTGAACAAAACTATAAGATGACAAATGAAATATATACTCTTTCTTTTGCCAAAATAATGTTTCCTAAAATCATTGGTAGGTATATTGAGGACCACCCAAATTGTACAGTTGGTAAGCAGGCTGTTCATGGTGCTGAATCTGATGTGAAGCTTTAGCGAACATAACATTTTAAATTAATACTTGAATGTCAAGTTTAAGGGATTCTTTCTCTTCTCCTTCTGGTAAAGTGCTTAACTTCCGTGCAATCATTTGACCATAAAGTTCATCATCAGTCACCCTCACATTCCCAGCTTCACTGGGCAATGTTGGAAATTTTTCTGCAATTGCCTCAGCTGCTTGGACAATTTTTTCTTCAGCACTCAGTTTAATTTTTTTCCCTTTTTTATTGGTGATGGGAGTAATGACAGATGAATTACTGCCGTCAGAGTCAGTGGTGGCATCCACATTAACTACCAGGTTTGAAATACTCTCTTTTTGACCAATATGGTCCTTCAGCCACTTCAGAGATTCATACCATGGCCATGATGACTTGAATGCTTGCACAGCTCCTGAACCAGACTTGGGTTTGGTCTCACATTCTTTACCATACTCCTTGCCAAAATAAGTACGGAGATTTTCAATTTTCTTTTGCACATCATGATCTAAACAAATAAAACATAAATACTAAATATATAATCATTAAAAGGGCAAATTTGACTTTGACCTGGTCTGGAAGAGATGCTGACAGTGAGCCAAAATGGACCCCCTCCCCCCTCCCCCCCCCCCCCCCATACACACACACACACAAACAACCAAAGATTTTGGTAAACTAAGTAAATAAAAAAAGAATCACTATTATGTCTTCCAAAATGACTTGTTTATTCTGCTTCTGTCTCTCTGTCTTTCTTTTTCACCAGGCAACTTACATTAATGAATCATGAAGCCTGGTTCTACTTCTGCAATAAGTAAGATAAAGCAAAATGACATTCACACTGTGACAAGCACAGGCACAATGCGACCTACACACAAACAGTAAGACTAAACTCTTATTCTCAAGGTTGTACTTATACACCTTATTCCGAAATAGCGACGATTTTGCTTTTCCTTTGTGTCCATGTCAATAGGCAACTTTCGATATATTAAAATTCAGCATGACAACGAGTCTTAGAGGACACAAACAAAGAAAATGAATAAACCATGATTATTCATGTTTATTCATTTTCTTTGTTTGTGTCCTCTAAGACTCGCTATCATGCTGAATTTTAATATATCGAAAGTAGCTTATTGGCCCTTGTTGCCTCGTTTTCAGTTAAAAATTCTTTTAAATTCTGCAGATGCGATCGAGGAAAAGAGGGCAAATTAACATGAATACACATGTAAAAAAATAATAAAGTTACCGCCATTTTGGAATAAGGTGTCTTTCCCAATTGGAAACCAGGCTTGAAGATCAAAGAATACACTGTGTGAAAAAAACTGTATGGAAATTATTCTACGTTGATAAACTTTGTGCCATGTTAAACTCTCTGCAAAAACAATTTGATTTTGTACAACAAAGAGGCTTCACAGTTCGGTAGTTTAGCCACAAAAGTGATTAACCTTTTTATCTGTCACACCAACAAGAATAAAATAACTTAATATTTCCATAAGTTTACAGTTTCTGGCTTACCGGTAATTGCTTTGGTGCTGTCGACCTCTTTGTCAAATCCAAGTTGTTCATTCAGTGATCTGGCTATATGAGTTCTCGCAATCTCTCTTTTATTCTTGTCATGGTAATCTTTACTCCCCTTGTCAAATAGACATGGATATTTAAACCATTCAGTTATCAGAAGAGAGATTTCTTCCTCTTGGAAACTGCGCGACTTTGGCCTCTTCGGAGTCTTCTTGTCCGCCATTTTGATTGCTTCTGATTTATACACATGCTCTCTGCTCAAAATTTTGATCGACATGTCGGCTTCTTTGAAAGTGTCGGCCCGACTACACAAAAATCTGTTGCACTGCAACAGATTTTCTGAATCGGGCCGATTTTCGTTTTCACGAATCGGCCGTAAATCGGGTGTCAAAATACACGTACGATTTGCACTCCGACACTGTCGGGCCGACAAATCGTAGCGTGTAAACCGGCATTTAAGTATCCTCACCTATTGACATTTATCATTTAGAGTTAGAATTAGCCACTCATCCTAATAGAAACTTTGTATACAATCTGCTTAGTACGCTCAAGGAAGGCGCTCACATCGGCTATACAGGGCCGCGTTCAGACCGGGTCTCCAAACCTCATTTCGGCAGCACAGCACCCTGAAGTCGCTTCTTTGAATTTGCAGAAGGAAATAGCCCTGGGAAGGGTAGCAGGTCCCTACCCCTCCCCCCCGTTACCTAAGTTTCAATGTCATCCGGTAGGCGTTATCCCCAAAAAGCACTCACCTGAATGGCACACTATTTACCATCTCTCCTTCCCCCAGGGTACTAGCATTAACGACCACATTCCTAAAGATCCCTACTCTCTAAGTTATGTACAGGTCGGCGATACCATCCGTATCCTCCAGTTCCTGGGAAGGGGAGCTTTTATGGCCAAGACTGATCTCAAATCAGCCTTTCGTCTGATACCTATTCATCCGGACGACTGGAACTTACAAGGCATTTATTGGCAATCCCAATACTATGTAGACATGTACCTACCCTTTGGGCTCCGTTCGGCCCTGTTCCTCTTTAATCAGTTATCCAACGGCCTCGAGTGGATCCTTAAAAATAACTATGGCATCCAGCATGTTATTGACATCTTGGATGATTTCTTTATTGCCCAGCGAAACAGATTAGACTGTTTAACCAGCTTTAGTACTCTGTTAAGGGTATTCATGTCACTTAAGGCCCCGGTAGTCGCTTCCAAGACGATAGGCCCCTCCCGGAGATTGAGTTTATGGGTATTATCTTAGACAGCGTCCACATGGAGGCCCGCTTGCCCCAGGACAAACTGATCAGGATCAATCAGCTGCTCGACTCCTTCAAAAATCGTTGGTCAGTGCGCCTGGTCGAGTTACAGTCACTGATCGGGACTCTTCAGTTTGCATGTAAAGTAGTGGTGCCTGATAGGACCTTTCTACAGCGAGCGATTAATTTGACCAGGGCGGTCCCCAGTCGTTTTCACCACATAAGGCTGAAAAAGGGAATTCTTTAAGGACCTAGCCATGTGGAAAATTTTTCTCTCCAAATGGAATGGGCGCTCCTTTTTTCTCGAGTCTACTCCTACCCCTGCTCAAAATCTCGAGCTCTACACCAACGCTGTGGGCTCTATGGGCTTTGGGGGATACTTCCAGGGCAAGTGGCCTCAGGGCCATCGGCACCCGAACATGCAGTTGAACCAACAACAGGGAATTAGTATTGAATGGCAGGAGCTCTTTCCCATCGTTGTTGCCTGCGCCATATGGCACCCTCTCCTCGCCAGAATATGCCTTCAATTCTGGTGCGATAATTTATCTGTGGTATCTATTATAAATTCAGGGCATTCTAAGATCCCCCCGCATTATGGATTTGGTTAGACGTCTCGTGCTTCTTTCCATGCAGCACAACTTCGTAGTGCGAGCTCGTCACGTGCCCGGGGTTTCAAACGCAATTGCTGAAGCACTCTCCCGATTTCAGATGCAGCGCTTCCGGGTCCTTGCCCCCAACGCTGACCAGAATCCTTGTACCATCCCGCCTTCGCTCATGACCCTCTGAGGGAGGAAGTCCTGCGGTACGCTACCTGGGGTCTTGCTGAGAACACAAATCGGGCCTACAGCTCTGGGTAAAAACGGTTTTTACAATTTTGCCTTATGAATCGTATCTTCAGCTCAGATGGGGATGTGTTACCTGCCTCTGAAGGGACCCTTATATACTTTGCTTCCTACCTAGCGAGAACAGTATGGCATAGTACTATTAAACTCTATTTAGCCGCCGTTCACAACCTTCACATGACAGCCGGGTACCCTGATCCCCTTAAAGGCAAGCTCCTCCTCCGCAAGGTTTTGTCCGGCATTCTTCGCTATCAGGGCAACCAGGGCAACCAGCGCGCCCGTCGCCTACCTGTAACCCCTGAGGTTCTTCTTGCAATTCGTCCTGTCTTGCAAACATGGCTTAGTCCCCGGGATTTTTCTATGATCTGGGCCGCCTTCAACTTGGCCTTTTTCGCTTTCCTACGCTGTAGCGAATTTACCTACAGCGGGGTTCGCAAATTTCGCCAACAATTCGATCTTTCTACCGATTGCATAATGTTTCACCCCAGCCTGGCGTGCCCGCAGCGCATAACAGTATATCTAAAATCGTCTAAGACAGACATTGCTAGGGAAGGTCAGTCACTCGCTATAGCTCGCACCTCGACACCCCTTTGCGCCATTGCAGCTATGCAAGAGTATTTTCTCTTAGTTAGGCCTCGGCATGGACCTTTGTTTTACTTCGCAGCAGGTCGTTACCTCACTCGGGGCATCGTATCCGACCTCCTTAGGGATAGTACTAGGGTGGCTGGCCTCCCTTATCAAAGCCTAAAAGGGCATAGCTTTCGCATCGGAGCGGCCTCCGTTGTAGCCGCCGCCGGCTTGCCAGATTGCCTTATAAAAGTTCTTGGTCGCTGGTCCTCGGATTGTTACCAGCTGTATATCAGAACTCCTCAATCGACATTAGAGTCTGTGGCTCCCAGGATGGCTATTATTCCTGGACGCTTCCAGCCAATATAGCCTCCGTTTTTTCTACTTGTTTATTCGTTTTCTCTTTGGGCTTGGGGGGATGCATTGCCTCGCATGCATCAGTGGTGGTGAAGTCTGCGCAGCGACTTCCCCCAAGCTTGTTGGCCGCGTTGCCGTTTAATATCACCTGCAAACCGATACTCTTGTCCGATCCAGCACGTGTTGTATTGCTTTCAGCTCGTAGTGCTGGGGAGATAAGTGAGGTTCTTTGGTCACGCCATCACCGGAAGTCGCATTAGGCTAACCTAGCGCAAGGCAGGGCTCCCCCATTAACGCCAACTTGTCATTATTTGTTTTTATAATTTAGTTATGCATTTAACATGCATCGACCAGTATCTTGAGCAGTCCTACAGCATTAAATACCTAGGATTAGTTATTGATTGATTTTTGTCTTAACTGACCATATTGACCATATCAGTAGAAAAATAGCAAAAGGGTAAATATCATCACAAAACTGAACCGACATGTAACAACCCAATCGTTTTAAAAGTATCTATTATGCACTTGTTTACCCCTATTTAAACTACAGTGACATTCTGTGGGGTAATAATTATGAAGCTCCATTATCACAATTGGCAAAGCTACAAAACAAAGTTTTTAGAGTTATCAATAACGTCCCACTTTGTGATTTTATTACTCCTCATTATTTAACCTTTGGCCTAATTACGCTCTATGACATTGTTAAGCTAAATACCTGCCAACTGTTTTATGATTATTTTGTTGATACAAAGGTGTCTAATTTCATGCTGGCCTTGGTGTCTGAGCAACATAATTATGACACCAGAACTGCATCTTTGCGGCACTTAAATCCCAGAAGCTTTAGAATAAATATAAGAAAATTCATGAAGTGAGTATCATGGCGGCATGACATGATTGTTTGGTGTCCATTTGAATTGAAATCTACAATCTGCAATTATGCCTTCCAACCATCTAAGTATACATGACTTAGGAAAATCATAGAATGACAAGTTATTTATACCAAGCATAAGACATTAGAGATTAAGGCAAAGATCCTAGCGCTGAAATTAAGCATCAACGCTCTGACTCTACGATGGGATGCTTTGGAAAAACCACAGGATTTTATCTCGATGAAATATGATACACTTATTGAAACCATACAACAATCCAATGTATAACAGCTTCTACAAGCAATACACACTGTACCTATTAAATACCCAATGAATAATTTAAATTTCTCTGCCCTAACTATCAATTATCATTTCCACTGTTTTTTTTATAAAATTGTAAGTACAACTTAATGCAGTTTTAATTTTTTTTTGTACGCCAGTTGCACGTGCCAGTGACCAACTCAAACGCCTAAGCTCCTTTGCTCACTGCGTGCATTCCACCTTGATGATTTATGTAATTTTATGTTGTCTTGTGATGTACTGGAATTTTTTTTGTAGTGAACTATTGAAATAGTGCAACAAATAAAAAGGCTGAGATCTGAAAATCTCTCCAACAGTTATAAGATGTTACTAGTGGAATGATATTCCGTTATCTATAGGGAAAAAGACAACTAGAAAATTGTTGAAAAGAGTACTATATTACTATTATCTTGCTCAGTATTAATCATCGCCACAACAACCCTCAAATGTTATATATGAATTTTTTTGTGTGTACTTTCCATTTTCCTCTCTCTAATGTATTTCATAGTTTATATCCTTGTCTCTATTTCTCTTCTATCCTAAATAAATCTGTAATTTAATCAAAGGGCATGTAATTAGTTTCACTACATTTTACCCTTCTCCATTTATTCTTGTAATCCGATATTTAAATCTTAAGAATAATATCTTCCAATCTGTAATATGATGTAAATGGAATGTACCTAAAATAAATGGAGGAAATAGATAAAACACAAAAAACACAAATAAGACAACACGAGTACGTGCGAATCGTTGCCATGGCCATTTTCCTAATATCCTACTAGAAAATATGCTCTACAGATATATGGAACTGGTACTAACAGAAGCAAGAGTTGGCCTGAAAAAGAGAAAGGTGATGCAAAGGAAGATTTGTAAAAACGGGCACTGATTGCTTAGCTGCTCAGAGGAGGAACTTGCTGAGAGGAGTCTATCATCAGCCCATGTTTCTGTGACCGAGTCTACAGTCCGCTCAAAGGGAGTATTTACCACTGGAGATGCCAAAGCTTTGGTGGATACACTTCAAGACATGACAGTCCATGGAAAGTCAATTCCGAAACCTGTCCCTATCAAACGACTATTCTCACAAGAAACATGTAAAGGATTCAATGTAGCACAAGTTGTCAACAGGTTGATATATGAACGAGACAATAGAGGAAACTACACCCGTCTGAATAAACTGAAACTTTTGCTAGAACACTGAAGTAGAATGGTATTCAACAACGGGGAGGTTTAAATTAACGTTTGACCATTTTCTGACAATTTTTTATCGTCCTAGTTTTCCAGTTTCCTGGCATGAATTACAGTTGTGTGATTAAGAACCTAACCCTTTGTTAGAACCCTTAAGTCAAATGATCTCCAGGCATTAAAATTAACTTTTGTTGCATTTGGGCAATTTCAGTCATTATTTTAATTTACATAATCCAGAGCCGTGGCAACCGAAGGTTTATTAAAGCTGCAGAATGAAGAAGGCAAGAAGAAGACAGGAAACGTAGACTCTGTGAACGGAAAGACAGAGGTAAAAAGGAATAAATTCACAAACAGCAGTTACTATGATTAGCTAAATGTCATAAACGCGGTCGACTAGGGCATTACAGAAGAGAATGCTCGAAACAGGCAGCACCCAGGGAAAAGCATAACATTATCTAATTTTAATCACCATTGCAAATTATTACTTCAACAAAAAGGACGGCAAGGAAAGGTATTCTTGGTTTTCACCCACGTGACCTGTAAATTGACCACGTGCGGCGTCCGCCATATTGGTGCCCCTGACATGTAAACAAAGCTGACTCGAAGAGATGCACGACTGGAGAAGGACCGAGATGTAACAATGGTTATGTGTATTGTTGTAGGCTGTGCGAGCAAAAGCGATACAGCAAAAGGAGTTGGTATGTTTCGTATACCTTCGGTTATTTATAATTAAGGTGAAGAAACGGAGGAACTAACGAGAATGAGGCGCGAGAAGTGGATTTCTGCGATTAGCAGAGACGATGTGAAATACAAGGACATCTTAAAGAGTGAAAGAGTTTGTGGCTGCCACTTTGTGTCTGAGAAACCTTCCCAGCGCTGGGATAAACACAACGTCGATTGGGCTCCGAGTTTAAACCTTGGCAAAAAGAGATACAGAGAAAAAAGCTCCGAGGCGGCGACCGAACGGGCTGAAAGAGCAAAAGCTTGAAGGAAGAGTGCCTTAGAACAACAGCAACTCGAGGCGGCGAAGAAAATGACACTTCTGAATGAAAGCGGTCCACGGGTTGTGGATATAAATTTTTCCAACGATTCAGCAAGTACCTGGGGAGATGTTGAAGCGATGGAACTTGCGCGTGAAGATGCTCCTGTTGTTTGTGCTAACGAAGCAGAACAACAAGAAGAAAGTATGGCAACTGGTGTAGAAACACAAACAGAAGCATTCGATTATTTATATCGAAAAACTGTCGGATATGAAGTGCCCGACAAGGACGCTGAAACCCAAACAGAGGCATTCGATTATTTATATCGAGAAACTGGCTGTTTAGAAGCGCCCGACAAGGACGCTGAAACCCAGACAGAAGAATTTGACTATCTTGTCCTAAAAGTAGCAGCTATCAAGCACCAGACAGGGAATTCTTTAAAGGTTACGAGAAGGTGTGTTTTTACACAGGTCTGCCTTCATACGAAGTACTCTTGGTGACATTTGAACATGTTGCTCCTTATGTCACTCGCCGCACTCAATCGTTAGACAGATTTCAAGAATTTGTGCTGGTTTTGATGAAACTTCGGTTAAATGTGCCACTTCAGGACTTGGCGTACCGATTTAACATATCTTTGACCACAGCCTCTAGTATTTTTTCATCTTGGATGGTGGTGCTGGATGCCAAGTTGTCTACTCTTGTTTTTTGGCCTGAAAGAGAACAGTTATGGAACACAATGCCAGTTTGTTTTCAGGATGCTTTCGGAAAGAAAGTCACTGTGGTAATCGATTGTTTTGAGCTGTTTATTGAACGTCCATCAAACTTACTTGCAAGAGCCCAAATATTCTCCTCATATAAGCACCACAACACTTTAAAAATACTCATTGGTATTTCCCCTCAAGGAAGCATATGTTTTGTGTCAGAAGCCTGGGGAGGCCGCACTTCTGATAAGTATTTGACTGAAAATTGTGGATTTTTGGAACATTTATTACCTGGGGACATGGTAATGGCGGACAGAGGATTCACCATTGCAGAGAGTGTCGGTTTAAAACAAGCAAAGTTGGTGATTCCAGTATTCACGAAAGGAAAATCCCAGCTCGACCCTGTGGATGTGGAAAAGAAAAGGGGAATTGCAAATGTGCGTATCCATGTGGAGCGAGTGATCGGATTGTTACGACGCAAGTACACCATTTTAGAAGGAACACTACCAACTGATTTCCTTAATTCTGCAAATGGAGAGGTTCCAATGATTGACCGTATTCTGAGGGTTTGTGCTGCACTAGTGAATTTATGCCCTCCTATAATACCATTTGACTAGTGGTTTATTTGACGCTATTAATTGCAAAGTGTTTCTCAGTTAAGTGATTGTTAGTTCATGGTCTTAAAAATTTTAGGGGTACACAGAATCCAAGTTACCATATTGGTTCGATTAAGTGCCTCGAAAAAGCGCCGACCTCGAAAAGGCACCCACTCTAATGGTCCAAAAATTTAATGTGCCCTAAGAGCTTAATTAAAAAAATACGGGTACGCAAAAAGACATGGCGACTGGTGCATTTACCCATTTTTCATTGTGCACAAAAAAAAATTACAAAGCTTTAAGAAAAATTCATAAAAGTTGTAAAAACTGGGAACTTAGCAAAAACCATGCTGTTGGTATGGGTACCAATTCCTTAAAAAAAATGGCTTTCTGGTTTTCTACTGGCAGTGTTAGGTTTGCAAGGTATTGTGGTAAAATGTCCAGCCGCCATTTTTTTTCTTAAATCTTGTTTCAAATCAACTTTTTGGCCATTGCTTGTATTCATGGCCGACACAAAAGGCATCATCAGTATTATTACTATTCTCAGCGGTCCTACCTCGCGCGTATAAAAGGCAGAGTAGACAAAGGAGTTATGCCATTCTCTCGAAGCTGCTGAGCTGTTCAGATTACCATGGCTGATCCGCAGGTCCCTGCAGATGCAGTCCAACAAGCTCAAGTTGTCTTACAAAACCAAGCACAAGAAGGTCAAGCACCGGCGGCATTAGCAGAACAAGCTCAAGCACCAGTAGCCCCAGAGGAACAAGCTCAACCGCCTGCAAGAGTGCCAGTGCAAGCAAACGAAGTTTCTTTGGAGGTTTGTGAAACTTTATTTTATCCGTTCGTTGCCACGTGTTTCGTTCTGGTTCTCTAGTATTTCGCTTCCAAACCTTGTAGGTTGTTTGCCCTACGCGAGCTGTTTTTCATTTCCACTTAGTATATTATTTGCCCTGCTTCTTAACATTTGCCCGCTTTTCTACGGGCTGTGCGGGCTAAATTTTGTTGGATATATTATTCGCCCTGCTTCTTAACGTTTGCCCTCGTTTCGTATGGGCTGTGCGGGCTAAATTTTGTCTGCTTTATTATATGCCCGGCTTTTGACGTTTGCCCTCGTTTCGTGTGGGCTGTGCGGGCTACATTTTGTCTGATATATTATTTGCCCTGCTCTTAACTTTTGCCCTCGTTTCGTGTGGGCTGTGCGGGCTACATTTTGTTTGATAAATTATTCGCCCTGCTTTTAACGTTTGCCCTCGTTTTATGTGGGCTGTGCGGGCTAAATTTTTATTTGTATATTCGTTCTGCTTCTACAGTTTACCTTTTTTTCGTGTGGGCTAGTGCGGCATATAATTTTGTTTTGTTTACCGTATTACACTGTATTTAAATTGCTTTTAAAGTTTACCCTCGTTTTGTGAGCTCAGCGGGCTAAATCTTGTTTTGCATATTATTTGCCCTGCTTTTAACGTTTGCCCTCTTTACGAGTCGGCTGTGCGGGGTAAACCTTTGTTTTGTAAAATATTCGCCCTCCTTTTTGTTTTATTCATTTGCGTATTTACCGCTCGATTACACCGGCAGTCCCGCTGGGGCTAGTTTATTTTGCCTGTTGTATTTAATTTTGTTTGCTTTTCCTCTCCCGATCTTTTATTATAAAAGCTGTTTATTTATTATTGCCTTGAATTTATTCTTGGATTTTATTATCGATGTTTTGTCGCTTTTAGGGCTTAGTTTTGACTGCCCATTTTTCTTTTTTTTTTAGGCCTTGCAACAGCATATTAAAGCTCTCAAAAGTGCCCAAGGCACCTCAGTCGAGTCATTGGTACAGAGAATTTCATATTATGGTGGCAGAAGAGTTGAGGACTTCGACAAGTACGAAGCGCTTCGTTACGCCGAGGAATTAGCTTCTGTTGCAAAGTCCTCCAGTCACCCCAAGGCCGCCAGCTATGATGTTATCGCTTCGACTATGAGAGAGAAGCTCCACGTCCCAGCTGAGCAGTTCAAGGCGTATTTCCTTGCTTTGTTAGCTGACAAGGATTTTTCCCGCGTTGTCGAAACGATCTCGAAGGTTGACAAGTCTTTCCAGCGGTCCACACCATTTCGCACACAGACGCGTAGAGGAAGTTTGCCATATCGGCAACCATATTTTCAAGCCTATCAGTGGCCACCCTCTCGCGTTATTTGTTACAAATGTGGTGAACCAGGGCATAAGTCACCCCAGCGTTGGAAGCGCGCTCCTTCTCGTCAGCCTTCTTCTGCTGCTCAGCCTCGATTTAACCATCCTTCAACATAATTTTATTGTATCATCTTATGCAATAAAGATTTTCCTTTAGGCGAATAGTGCATTGTTTTTACTTGCCTTTTGTTTCCTTTATTTTTTGTTATTTCGGGGTTACCGTCTTTAATCCTTCACCCTAATACCGACTTATATTTTTATATACTTTATTTTGCCCACTCACTATGGTGTTATCCACTCGCTGTATTGTTGTCCACTCGCTATATTGTTCTCGCTCCTCTTTCTTCTTCCCTCGGGTGGCATTCTCAAGGGGAACGAATGTTCCCTCTCGGATTACCGGGGCTGAGTTTGCCATTCCCTGGGCCTTACCTATTCTTTCTTCTGTTCTAGTTTTTCAAGATGCCTTTTCATGACTGGGAAAAGACTCCCAACTTTGATCCTGCCAAGATTTCTGTTAACTCGCCACGTTGGGTCAATTATAAGGGATCTCTTCTTACTGAGGCCCAGGAAATGGCAGACAACGCCCATATTAGTCAAGATTTCATCTCCTCAGTTATCGCGGGAGAAGCGTTTGCCGACGCCTCCCTTTTGGCCTTCCGTGACTCAAGTTCCTTTAGAGCGGGTGAACTCCATCGCCATATAGATCAATGGGACAAGTTATTTCAATCGTCTGATAACAATTTCTCTGAAGTACTGGACTGGATTCATAACTTTATCCACGTTGACAAGTTTTTTACCCATTATAAAGGAAGCTATAAGGGAGTCAATTATAACTGCGAAAGACCGCCTGCTCGCATTTTGCTAATCATCCTTCTTGTAAGGCGTTTGCCCAGTTAATTTCTGATACTCTTATCGAGAGATTAGCTTCAGGCGCCATCTCCCTCTGGGGCAAGGTAGGGGAATGTCCACCTCCACACCTGGTCATGCCACTTACAGTAGAACCTACCAAACCACGCCTTTGTAATGATGACAGATTTCTCAACCTTTGGACTCAAGACCGCCCTTTTAAATTGGACAGTGTTCAGCACTTACCCAAGTATGTTCTCCCTGGCTTCTTTCAAACTGTCTGCGATGACAAATCCGGTTCCGACCATATCCAACTCTCAGTGGACAGCCGGACATTTTTTGGATTCGAGTGGGGCGGATGGTTTTTTGTCAGTTATTGTATTCCATTTGGTTGGAAATCGTCCGCCTACATTTATCACTCCACTGGCCTCCTTGCCTCTCATTATCTACGGTCGCTTGGCATTCCATCTTCGCTGTACATCGACGACCGTCACAGTAGTCAGCTTTCTTTCCCTAATGGTTGTCTTCCGGTTGCTTATCAAAATTTGCCCTCCCAGGATAGCATTAATTTGGCTTTAGCCAACGCTGCTATTTTTCTTACGTGTTTTATCCTTTCCTCCCTCGGTTATTTTATTGGTTTGGATAAATCGACTTTGGTACCTTGCAAGCAAGTCCCTTACTTGAGTTTTATTTCCGATTCCGAGAAACGGGCCTTCATTTTATTGCCTCACAAGAAACAAAAGTTTCTTACTCTTCTCAAGCAGGCTCTTAGTTCAGAATCCATCGACCTGGTTACTCTCCAAAGGTTAGGAGGGAAGTGCATTTCAATGGTTCTGGCCGTGCCAGGTGCAAGGCTTTGGCCCTTTCTTGTGCTGTGCGCTCATCTCGACCGGTCAAACTATCCGGGCCCTTGAGACAGGAGTTGGAGCATTGGCTCTTTTTGGAAACCTGGAACGGTTTCCTTCCTTGGCGTCCCGAGAAACACTGCCATTTTCGTTTGTTCTCGGATTCTTCCTCTTTTGCTTGGGGAGGTGTATTGAGTCCGGGTGCCGTTACTGTTAGCACTTCCGACTACTGGGATTCTTCTGTTATTGGGGCCGACATTGCTACCAAGGAAACTCTTGCCCTCAACAATGCCTTACAATCCTTTGGGAGTACGGTAAGAAACTCATGGGTGGATGCATTTGTTGACAGTCAGGTTTTGCTTCACTCTTGGAACAGGCGTGGTTCCCGTTCCCACTCTTTGGTGACCGCTCTTAAGTGCTTGTTTCAAACTACCATGCATCTTAACGTTGATCTGCATGTCTACTATGTTCCTGGCCCTGAGAACCCTGCGGATTCTCCCTCCCGTCGGCTAAGCTTTCAGGACTCTAGACTTAGTCCAAAAACGTGGGATTTGGTCCCAAGTCTGTATGGCGGTCCTAAAGGTCACTCCGTTGATCTTATGGCATGGGCTTCAAATGTCCAAACTGACCTATCTGGTAAACCTCTACCATTTTTTTCTGAAAGTCCCTTAGTTAATGCTTTGGGGGTTAATGTGTTTGCACAATCCCCTAACTTGTATCGACCTGAGATTTTTTCGAATCCTTACGTTTTCCCGCCCATTTGCCTTATTCCCAAGGTCTTTAAGTATCTTAATAGCCTTAAGTTGCCATACACCCTTGTTGTCCCAGACGTGATCCCACGTCACTTTTGGTGGCCTTTGCTTCTGTCTGCATGCTCTTCCAGCTCCTTGCTAGCCTCTAAAGGGGCTAGTGGCGTTCTTCTCACCCCTTCCAGGGATAGTATCTTGGGTGACAGGCCGATCCCCTGGGACCTTTGGGTTTTCCGGATTTCAAATAATTAGACTCGCAGTATTTCATACTGTTTAAGGATTATCAAGCAAACAAATCCATTTTGCTGTTGCATTTGATGTGTTTCTGTCATTAAGATGTAATTTCAATAAAGTCATCGAGTTTTCGTCTCTCCTTGATTTTATTTAGTTATTTTCAACTATATTTGGTATTTATTCTCATTTAGTCTTTCATCTGTCTTCCCTATTAGGATCTCCCACAAGTACAGCGGTTTTTTATCCCCTCTGTAGCTTGCCCTTCATGTGCTTATGCCAACGACCATTTGTTTCGTTTTTGCCAAATGTGTGGCTACAAAAGAAAGTCAGTCCCACGTCAGCCTGCCTCGAAAATAAAAGTGGATCTCGCAGCCATTGATGCTCGTTTGCAACAGCTTACACAAACGGCCAACATGTCTTCGTATTCAAAGCAAAAATCCTCTTTGCGCGTGGAGTTTGAAACCTTTTTAGCCTCTTTGCCTAATACAAAGTCTATCTATTCCGCCACCCCCGAAGATGTTTCGCATTTTCTGATTTGGAAAGATCGTCACGGGAAAAGGGTTGTCCATGTAGCTGAATGTGTAAATGCCCCAAACCAAGATGCTTCTGATTGCGGTTGCCCCAAGCGAGTCGCGTTTAAAACCGTGGATTCCTATATTGGAAAACTTCGTGCAATTTAACGAGGCTGGCCGTTCTGGCAAATGGAATAGTATGCTAGGTTTTGGTAATCCCGCTGCTTCTTCCCAGTCCAAGGTTATCTTAAGGCTGTTTCTGAGGAACAATTGAGTGCTCATATCGTCCCCAAGCAAGCAGTTCCGTTTTTTCTACCGAAGCTCTTACTTCTGGCAAGGTTATGGGATAGAAAAATGGCGAATCCGGCAGTCAGCCCTTCCGCTCTCTTTATTCTGGCTCGAGATCAAGCATTTTTTAAAACTCTATTCTTCAGCGCGGATAGAGGTTCTGATCAAGGATGTGTGAAAACCGCAGAAATTATGCGTTTCCCTAAAGACGATGGCTTTTTATTTAATCATGTTTGGGGTAAAACTTTACGAGACGGCGCCTACAATGTCTTTGGAATTCGTCGCCATTCAAATCCCCAGCTTTGCCCGGTCAAGGCAATTGAAACCTATGTGGCTGTCGCCTCAGAACTACGCATAACTCTCTCCAACGGCTACTTATTTCTCCCCACTAATCACCAGGGTCATATCGTCAATAAGCCCCTCACAAGTTCTTCCGCAGAAGCCTGCTTGAAATATTATTTAAAGGACGCGAAAATTGATGAAGGCGAGACTCTGCACGGTTTCCGCTCGGGCTCCGCCATTACCCTCGCTTTGTCTGGATCACAGCTCGCTCATGTGATGTCCCACGTGGTTGGTCCAACAAGGGTATTGCCCTTTACTACATGAAGTTAGCTGAAGTTCTTCGTGAAGGATCTCCTTCTGACTTATTGTCTTCAAACGAGTTGGCGGCCTCCGCCTCCACAACTTTATATGCCGATCTTAATCGCTTAAAAGACTTCGTTTCTGGGTTTCCTCGTTCCTAATTTCTGTTTTTGTTAGGACGGGGTTTTCAGTTTCGGGTTCTCGTTTTGAGGATGGGCATCCGTTTGTGCGGTTTTTGTGGTCTCCGCCGTGGTATTTTAGGGTTACCTTCAACACGAGACTGTTGGTGCCCATACTCAACAATAGGCGTGAGGGAGACAGGTGAGAATAGACTACTATTCTCAGCGGTCCTACCTCGCGCGTATAAAAGGCAGAGTAGACAAAGGAGTTATGCCATTCTCTCGAAGCTGCTAAGCAGTTTATATTCAACATGCTGACCGTTCTCATTCGTTTCCTTTTACGCCTATCCTTCTCAGGTCTCGTTTCTGTGGCTTTTTCCCACCCTACCCACCTCAGTTTTATATTAGGATTATATTAGTCAACAGATCGAGACTGTTGGTGCCCATACTCAACAATAGGCGTCAGGGAGACAGGTGAGAATAGACTACTATTTTTGTTCTTATTATTATTAATATAATTTTCACCAAAAAGTAGGGTTTTAAAATCTTGCACATGCCATGTTATAGACATGGGAAGCCAAATGTTGTTTCCCTCTTGTCAAGAATTTAATGCAAGTACATTAAAATAAATAGCTTCAATTCTTGTTTGACCATGAAAGTATTACATATTTGATGATTTATTTGATAAAGACTCATTAGACTACTTCCATTGGAAATATATTAGTGTCAAAAGAATTCATTTGTTGATATAAAACTTTATCAGTTAAAAATGGTGTATTTTATAAAGATTATAACCCTTGAAGCCCTGGCATCAACATTAATCAGCTCCCCACTGTTTTCCGTACATTTCCTATGATCCAGTAGAGGAGAATTTGCAAAACAATCAAGAACTTTCTTACAGTACTTAGTGTGCTTTCCATTTGTCAGAACTGGCTGGTCAGACCTGCCGACAGTCAGATTTGTCCTGTCATATCAGTCAATGCATCATTTTTTTTTACACTGTTGTTGTGAATTTGGGTAAAAATCTGGTGAAAAAGGCATGTTTTGCAAAAGTACAGAGTGGCCAGCCAGTTGTGACAATTAAGTGCCCTTAGTGATCATTTCCTTTAACCCTGTGGCCTTTTTTGTTGCCTTATGTTAAGCAGTGATCATGAAAAGGAGAAACTTGATGTTGGCCACTAAAGGATTAGGGGGCTTTCTTTTATTGGTGGGAGCGGGTTAGCACAAGATTGTGGGGGGGATAGCAGTGAATTATGGACAAAAATAAATAACAAAAAAAGCTGGTGAATTACTGGGGGAATGTGATATTTTTGCCTACCAAGTAAAGGGGTTGGGTAATAATTAGAAGCCACTCCAAGAGATTTTGCCCCTCCTCCCACGCATTCATAAATGAAAGCCCCCCTAATGGTTTAACAAGTGATGCCTAATTACTTACATAAACGTGTACAAAAGATGTTACATCTTTAATAAACCATTCACAAAAGGCTCTCAGTGACCTTTGTAGCCATGGTCATGTTATTACACTGATTTGCTTTTGATATACCAGTAAAGCATACTGTTCACTGTTATGAAAGGCCATTGCTGCGAAGAATCTATAAACACGGAAACATGCTTATTGCCCTATTTCTTAGACATGAAGCTAAATGATGTCTAATTCCACTGACATCAAAAGTTACTTGCCTAGGGTCTGTTTCCAAAACAAGGCAAGTGGCAAAAGCTATGGCAAAAGCACCACAGTCACTCCCATTGGATTGTTGTTGCACAGGAACAAAATTAAGTCCCACTAAACTACCACCCAATAACTCATTCGTCTGATCCTCAACCTCCTCACTAATAATGTCATGGAAGAGACTGTCATACAAATTTACATATCCAGGTACACATCCTATGGAGCTGATGCAGACCCCATGATCATTTCCTGTGTGCAGAAGTTGCATGAACTCAGCAGATACTACATCAAAATTCCTTGCAGGGCCCAGTGTAGGTCGTTGAAAACCTTCAATGGAAGGCTTTGCCTCACGCAAAAGTACTTGGGCCATGTGTATTATATCACAGTTTTTGTATGTGTATTATATCATACCATTTTTTGGAAATTTTCACTGAATCTAGAGCTAAACATGAACGGTGGAACTGGACATAAGGGCAATCATTATTGCTGCATGAGATTACTTCTTCATCACGCTCGACTCGACATAAACAGGTGCCATTAACATCAGGTTTAGGCACTGGTAAAGTGCACCTCATTGTGTACCATCGTCCAAGAATCTCTGGCAGAATGCAAATCCTCCAGAAAGACTCCAGCTTGGGTAAAGCATTTCCCCAGTGTTTAGCATCAGGATAAATACGCTCCTTTACTATATGTGCCTTCTTTTCACTGTCAATTCCACAAACTACAAAGTCACAGAACTTTCTTTCCTTTAAAGTAAAGAGCTGCTGCTGAACTTGATAATAGTAATTATGGTTTCATACCAGCTGAAAATTGCCATTTACCTTTTCTAGGCATGTGGGTTTTTTTGTAACATACTTGACAAAGTGACAGTCCTCACCAATGCAAATTGGGCATTTCACCTCTCCACAACCCAAGCCACAGCAATCACATGAGGTTAAGAAGTCAGGTGTTGCGAAGAAGAAGGCTGACATTTCCGTGGTTGAAGAAGGTCTGGCATCAACATTCAGAGGGGTATTCCTCCCCTGTTCAGATGCATACTGTTGAGGTGGAGTAGTGGCATTTGATAAAGAGTAGATTTTCTTGTCCAGGCTTTCTTTTAGTTTTTTGGCAGACCTGAAATCAATGTCTTTTACCCTTTTATACTCCACTTCGTTTACATACGTTGGTAACAACCACGAACATTTAACTTGAGTGCAAGCTAATATGCCGTGTATTCGGTTCCATGCTTCGATGTAAAACAGTACACTAGCGACGTGGGAGCATGATTCAGCGAGGCCTGCTTTACAATTTAGGCAGTGTGCTGATAGAATCGTCCCATCTTTATCAGCTATGATCCAAATGTTTACCAATGGGTCATTCACTCGTTGTGAGTGACGAACTTTGGCCACAACAACAAATTTTCCAGAAATCAATAGTCCTCACACCGAAGTTACAAATCCGGACACCATCTGATTGTAAGCTTCCAAACTCTTGTAGGCTTTGAACTGGTCTTTTGTGTAGTGGCTGGTCTCCAACACTAAATATGCCAGCAAATCAGTGGATTCTATCTGGGGTAAACACTCCGGGTCGAACTGATCACTTGGAATGCTTGCCGGATCCACTCCAACGACGGATATCTTCTGGAGATATCGAGACTTAACATGGCTCTCAAGACCTTTTACGTAGTCAGAAAGCACGGGAATATTACCAGCAAGGCTTTGCAAGTCTTCACAAGCTTTTTCTTCGGATAGGTCCATTTCCAAACCGATTTATAGTGCAGAAAACTAAACAGCTTTGCAGAATTGGCCTTCTACTTAACAACAATTTCACGGGCCAGGGGCACCAAGATGGCAGATGCCCAAATATGGAAACTCTAATGACGTCAGGTGAAAACCAGCAATAGGATTGATGTGCTCCATGTTTGTATTGGAAATGAGTAATGGCATGGCAACAATGAGTTCACATGGTTAGCAGATGATACCCCAGCGAGGGTGACAATATGGTGATTACCTGATTGCTATATTTTTATCTACCGACTGCCAAATACTGCTTGATAAATGGCAGGAGGACCAGGAAACCTACTTCAATAAATAACATTGTAACAGCAATCTAATGGCTTTTGCGGTAGTTGTCATTATTTAAAAAATTGGGTTGGTTGTTGGTGTCAGGAATCCCAAAGGGTTAACCAGAAAGAATCTGGAAAATTCTGCTTCGCAAGGGGAAGGACAAGAGCTGACCACATTATCTGCATCACTAAGGTCTGAATCACGTTTTGTATCAAGGAGGACAGAAAAAGCTCATCCAAAGAACCTTCGTTATTACTACTTCAAGGTAATTATTCCATGACCCGCTCACAGTTCAAAGGAGAACTAGAACATCGAGGGAAACCTTGGTCGCTTTGAAAATCATTTACAGAAACCGTGTTGTCAAAACTGTATTCAGAGAAATCAGATCGGTCTTATCAAAAAGTTTCTTTGTCATGGTGAACTTCTTCGAGTACTTTCTGTCAGTTTTCTTCTCCAAGCTATAGTTTTTGCAATCTTTGCTTCTTTGGAACAACTCCAAGATTTGTATCTTCGCTTCCCTCTGCAGGCCACGTTAATGATCGTCACTTAGCCAATGAGTGGCAAAACATCAAAGTGGAATCAAAGAGTTGTAGCAGGAGTCACGGAACTAGGTTTCTGATTGGCTCATGTAGTAGAACTCACAAGAGAAGAATCTATGCAGCTGCAGTTACACCTTGAGAAATATTTCACACTTCTTGAGAGAAAAAAGTTAAACCTGCGTATCAATTATAATTAGAGGGTCCTTACAAGTTCAAAGATACAAAGATCTCAAGATTAAAGCAACACAGCATGATTACGAAAGTTATGGAATGGTGGAAGATAAAACTTTTGGACGGCAAGAAACAATTAGTTGGCTCTGTTACCAACATCGGTTTTCCAACAGGCCAGAAAGTTTGGTGCTACTGGAAGACTGTAGACGGGAAAGAAAAATGCTATTTCTAGGGAAAATTCATCGAAATTTGGGATGATTGCTATGTTAAAGAGATCGAAGCAGATGAACATCAGATGATCCCCATAGCAAACCATGACATATTTGAACCATTCGAAGAGAATGAAGGAAATAAAAAAATCATGCAGCTTAGGCTATCAAGAAGTATCAGCTTGAACATGGTAGTGGCAGTCGCAACTTGGTTACTAACCTCTGTTCCCACAGTGACACTGCCCATGGGAAATCACTATGGATACATCAAAGAAAACGAAAGAGTCACCCGCAACATTCCCAGAACCAAGTAGCAGGCTACGGTTTATCAATGGTTTATCTAACCACAAGAACAGTTCCACCAATCGGGAAGACACAAATGGCAAAAACAGGAAACTGCGGCACATACTAGCCATTTTTTGTGATTTACTGTGACTGTGCCACGTGGCCCGACAAGTACCAAATTTGACAGACTCCGCCTCAGAACGCATGGCCAACTTTAGAGCTTTACTGTGAGTTTTTTTAATTTGAAAATCTTTGCAATCTGACATCCTCTAGTAGGACATAAATTTCTAATTTTGCTTTGTTTTCATCCATAGCAACTTTAGACAAGACCTCAATGACAAAGATGTGCCACTTTCAGCTGCACTACACAAAGGGGTTTTATTCAAGAGAAATCGGGACCAAGAATATTCCAAAAATCTATTGACAGCATATGCTCACTATCCCTACTATGCAAGTGGCAATCAAGCTATTCCTTTACAGTATGTCCCACAAGTGGCTTCGTGTTCTTGTAGTACGACCAGCATTTCTCAAGCCAAATGGCCTGAGAAGAGTGACAGAAGTAAAGGCACAGGCTGGGAAAACGTTGAAGCATGAAGCTCAATTACTGCTTACCGAGAGATTGATAGCCTTATTGTTTAAAAGTTCCTGGAACCAATTCCGTGGACGAGGGAATACCCAAGCACATCTTAGCCGGCGAATATTTTTAAGGCGAGAGGCTCAATAAAACAAATAGGCAACTGGAGGGAATGAAAAGTCGCTTAAGGGAGCTTGGAGAGCTGAAATTGATGGACCAAGGGGGGAGTTATTAAAGATATTACAGTTACATCAATCCACAAGACATCTCATGACCTGGTCAGACCATTCCAGCATTATGAACCATGGCCACCTTCTGCTAACTGTAAGTGCAATCTATGATCTTACATTCTACTATACTTCTGAAGAGCTTCATGGGAAGAATGTTCAGGAGTTAGTACATAAGCCTTACATTTACATCATGGCTAAATGAAGGGATACCATTGAAGATCAGCTGTTATACAGTGAAAATAGGCTGGAAGATTTAAATGAGCTCAAAAATCAACTTTTGTCCTCCCAAAAGGTCTCCACTAAGGACATATGCAGGTTCTTTCATGGGGCCGGATCATCCTTTGCAAGAGGTGGAAAGTGGAGAGCAGATTGGTGGTGGCTTTGGGTGCCGTGGATGCACTGGAGCATCAGCCAGCTATATTGACCATGTGATGTGGTTCACTGAGGGCACCACACACTACCCTCGAATAAAGAAGAAGAAAGGTACTGGAAGGTCCAGCTGGAAAAGAAAGAAGAAATTGTGGAGCGCATCCTTTAAAAAACATGAGCAAAAAAGAGCTGATAAGATAGTGCAACGGACGGCACTTACTGGTCGATGGTTTACTAAAACCTGCACTGGAATCTAACCGATCAATGAGGTGGTATCCTTAAAAAAACCGCGCAGATGATACAGAAGTAAGAATAGATTGCAAATAATTTTTATGTGAAGAGACCAGAGGCGGGGCCAGAGGGTCATGTATGGAGAAACGTTTTCACAATTTTTGCGTAGGGGTTAACTCTACAGTCGCCTAGCTGCAACGGCAATTTGTGTATTCTTGATGGCTTGATAATTCTAAATGAAGATTGAAACTTTCAAGAGAATCAGCTTTTACTAACAGCTTTTCGCAGGGGAAGCACATTAAGGCCTTATGTCCGTAGTTTCCAGTCAAACTGAATCGTTCACAATGAATATATTGGAGTTGAGCGAAACGTTTTCTGGAAAACTGCATAATAGCAGTGCAAATAGCACTATTTCAAGCTAATGAAAATTAATTGATTAAATGTACTCATCATTTTATATCAACTCCCGAGCCAGTACCCTGACTCCCACCCGCAGCACAAAAAGCAAAACTCTGACAGCTGAACAAACCAGCCTTGTTCAGCATTTTTACCTCATTAATTTTGCAGAATTGACGAGGGGGAGGAAGAAGATGAAAAACAAGCCGTTCCAGGATCAAAGAGGTTATAAACAGCTCCTTTCTTCTGTCTTTCTTTCCTTTTTTTAGTAAAGATTGCTAAATAACCAGGTCATTATCTTTTTCTTGATAATTCTACGAACATTAATGATGTTTTAACTGTTTTTTTTATAAGGAGCAAAAATCAGCACCAAGATACAAAGGAGGAGATCGTGCCAGCAAAGAAGACCCACGGACCCAACTGCAACAAACAATGTTCAGCTGACATGATTATTCTAATCTTTTTTTCCTGGTATTGTTGTACTTCAAATTTAAATAAAAATGAATTAGACGTGCATTATTTACAAATGCAAATTAAGCTTAATTCTTGCGTTACTTTATTCAGTTGACTTGTTCATAAATAAGCTTAAAACTAAATTTAATAATCTCTTTTACAGAATGATTTTAAATACGCAAAGAATTCACAATCCATTTTGAAAAAATTTCTCGCAAGAGCTAAACAAATGCCTTCAAAAGTTTTAATTGTCAGCAAGAAAAAGCGACGGCTGCGGCCGTTCGCTCATTGCACGCCACAATTGTATTTCGTTGAGAAGCGCCATTTTCATCTGATATGTCACTTGCTAAGTTAATATTATTAATTTAACTGACACCTGAGCCAGTGCTAGAATGAGCTGCCTACCAGACCAGCAATATTGGACAAGATAAATGGAAAACCTAGACCCCACCCCCCCTCTCCCAAAGATCAAACATGAGAAAATAGTGCATTTTTGGCCTTCATGCGGCTTCATCCTTGATTTGGGGGATTTGGGGGATAGGGGTTTGCTGTTCCATTTTAATCTTTCCAAGCACAAAACAACAGTTACTGATATCAACAAAATATCACTTTTTTAGGTTTGACAAGAGAGAAAAAGAAAATGGAGACCCAGCCCTTCAAGGGTTTAAAAAAAGGACACGGCAACCCGAAAGGTTAGAAACAGCTTCTTTCTTAAGAGGTTTTAAAAAAGAATTCATGGTGTTCAGTCATGGTTTTGGCGTATGATAATGTTTTCACAGCCATACGATGCATCTCTTAACCCGGCCTTATAGAGACGGAAATAATAAATACATAATAAGGAAATACTAATATATATTTTTTTAAAATGTCATTTTTACTTAAGATGAAAAAAAAAAAAACAGGAAAAAGGCACACATTCATGGCTTGCAGCATTGTAATACAAAGGGGGAAATCCTGCCAGCGAGGAAGACCGGGCCACCATGCAACTGCAGCGAACAATGTTTTGAAAAGGTACAAAGTTAGTTCATAACAAATTATTCAGCTTGGTATCAACCCTGGTGATTTTCTCTTTCTGTTATCCGCCTTGGACCAAACACGTTTCAGAATAACTTTTTGAACAGGATCTGGTCAGACCATTCCAGCATTATGAACCATGGCCACCTTCTGCTAACCGTAAGTGCAATCTATGATCCTACATGCTACTATACTTCTGAAGAGCTCCATAGGAAGAATGTTCAGGAGTTAGTACAGAAGATTCACATTTACATCATGGCTAAATGTAGGGACGCCATTGAAGATCAGCTGTTATACAGTGAAACTAGGCTGGAAGATATAAATGAGCTCAAACATCCTTCCTCCCAAAAGGTCTCCATTAAGGACATATCCAGGTTCTTTCATGAGGCCAAATCACCCTTTGCAAGAGGTGGAAAGTGGAGAGCAGATTGGTGGTGGCTTTGGGTGCTGTGGATGCACTGGAGCATCAGCCAGCTATATTGACTAGTGATGTGGTTCACTGAGGGCACCACACATTACCCTTGAATAAAGAAGAAGAAAGGTACTGGAAGGTCCAGCTGGAAAAGAAAGAAGAAATTAAGGAGTGCATCCTTTCAAAAACATGGGCAAACTGATAACATAGTGCAAGGGACGGCACTTACCGGTTCGTGGTTTACTAAAACCTGCATTGGAATCTAACTTGAAAAAAGCAATTAGGGGCATACAGCAAGTTCCAGCACTTTGTTTCCCCTAACAAGAATGCTCCTTTCAAGAGCTCAATTTAGCAAACTATGAAGTGTTACCAGTAGAGCCTCTTCATGACCTCAAAGAGCATGTCAACGACATATTTAAAGAACTGCCTCAACACCTCAATGACGAAGAAAAAGTTCTATTTGATGAGACAATGGAGGCAGAATTTTCAACAAAAGAGAAGCTCTGAGGTTCAGATTACCGCCTTTGCTGTGTTTGTGCTGGCCTTGCACATTGGAAAACACTGCCGTTTAACAATCAAAAGACTATTGTACACTTTTGCAGAACTTTGTGAAATGTTGTATGCCCCAACAGAGAAGCACACACCAAGATTTATTGTGCGTTTGCATAATGTGACATTTTGTCATGTTATTTCAGTTCGTTAAGTCTTAAAAACGTACAGGAAGCTGTGTGGAATACACTACCAAAGCATCACATGCCATGCTCCTCTTACATCTCATTTAATTTCCCTTAGCTCGGTAAACACTGGAGAAGGAGAGAGACAATTCACCATAAATTCCATCAGCAAATCAACCTCCAATGGTCATCCTGAGCACATTATTCCAAACAGCATAATAAGAGTTAAAGCAGAAAGAAGCTTCAGGTCTAAGAAGAGTGCCCTGACACATCAACAGTCAAAGATTGGACAGTTCGCAAGAACCTCTTAAACGTTCCTGACACCTCCATTCCTAATGAGCTCCTGGACAGTAAAATCTATCAGGTCCACCTAGAACAGATCAGCGATTTTCTTCTTTGTGCAAGGGATGTTTTGGTGGCCTGCAGATGAGGAAACCAAGAAATCATATTTCATGACAGTAAAGCAAAACCTGAATTCCGATATGAAGGCCCTCCAATTCACCACTTTCGTTCCTCTTCCTTCCAGAGTGAAAGAGAATACCTCAAAGAGAAGTGGGTCGAATGCTTGACTTAACCAGATTTTATTCACCAATCAGAAAGGTGAAAATTTATAATCTGCATGGAAATTTAACATTGACAGAATACTACAGGGTTTTCCGTGAGGAACCTTGGCCAGAAAATGGAGGTGACCAAAGTGCAGACCAGCGGATGATCTGTACTGCAATGTGTGATAATGCAAATGGAAACATTCATGACAAAACCGATGGCTTCACAATGAACAACAGCAAGAGACTTCACAACTTATTTGCAAAGACCTAACTTTAGATGGAGTCAGACACATGTATTGGCAGTTCATCAGAATGCTTCAATAGAATTAGACAAATCGGAAAGTGTATTTGCAGTAAACAATGGATTTCCACCAATGGATGAAGACTGTAAAACTGAGGCAGTCATAAAATCTCCTTACAAGAAGGGAAAACTGAGAATCCAACTATTAAAACGCTGGAAAGTAACTGTACACCTGCAGTGACCTTGAACTTCAAGCATAATAATTTCGTACTACATGTATCAGACCAGCTCCACAAATTTATAGATTTAATCATTTTAATTTTATTTGTTTTGCAAAGAAACACTGTAATCACACTGTAATTAATATTAAACCTTCGAACTCTTTTACTGCAAATACAAAAAAATTAGAAAAACGTGTAATATCAGTGCCCTGACACATCAACAGTCAAAGATTGGACAGTTCGCAAGAACCTCTTAAACGTTCCTGACACCTCCATTCCTAATGAGCTCCTGGACATTCTCGAAAGTACGAGGAAATTCTACTTGTTACATCTCCTACATAAATTATGCTGGTGGTCTAATAATTGTTAAATGCAATTATGCAATGAAGGATATTTCAAATAACTCGGTTTTCTACAGAGAACTCTTAGAATGGTGGTTAGAATTTCTAAATCTCTTTTTAGCTGACAAAGAACGGCTCTGTATAATTTGGAATAACAAAGATATAAGAAAAGATGAAAAACCAGTCTTTTATATTATTTTATTATAATTTAATATTTCATTTTTAGGTGCCTAGAATGAGAGAATGCATGTGCACAAACGATTAGGTGGGGAATAAGCTGCCCCTGATGACACACGCCCAGAACAAGAAGCAGGAGGTTCTACAAACATCCATGCATTTGGTAGACTTTATGGCACCATCCCCTTAACACATGGGCATGTGGTTAGTTTATCTGTACTTATCAAGAAAGGCGCCTTCAAGAAAGCATCTAGTGGGTTGTCCAACAAACAACTTATGCAAAAGGTATTTTTCACCAAGCCTTTTACTGCCGACATTCTCGAAAGTACGTGGAAATTCTACTTGTTACATCTCCCACATAATATTGGTGGTCTTATAATTGTTAAATGCAATTAAGCAATGAACGTTATTTCAAGTAACTCGGTTTTATACAGAGAACTCTTAGAATGGTGGCTAGAATTTCGAAATCTCTTTTTAGCTGACAAAGAACAGCTCTGTATAATTTGGAATAACAAAGATATAAGAATAGATGAAAAACCAGTCTTTTATGAATCTTATTATGACTCTCGGGTATCTATCATTAAAGATCTCTTGTTCAATCTCGACAATATAGAATCCTTTCAACAACCAGAGTTGAATTAATGGGATACAATTCACTTTGACACTGAAGATGACTTACTACACAGGTTGCCCAAAGTTCAGTCACTTTCAACGACTTACAGTTCTAATCAGGACTACATGCACCAGAACGATCATGTTCCATCTAATTATGGCATGACTCCTGGGTTAACCATCCACTGTTTTAAGTCAAGGATAGTTGTTTTTCTTTTATGTCTGCATGGACAATTCGCTCATCATTGTTATGTTTGTAACTACCGTTGTAGTTTATGTTAGATCCCCAGTGATTTTTGATGGCCATTGCAACCACTTTCTACAAAGCAAATACAACAAACTGGTTTTTATGTAAATTCTCAGAGGAATTAGGGAAGTCAGATTTGGACAGATTCCCCTTATCCAAAGTCATTACCTGCATCAAGATTAAGAGTTACAGCATCATCTTCAGATTCTGAAAGATCATCCCCAATACCAGGGACACAATGTGCATCAGGAAGCGGGTCTCCACCTTAGGCCAAACTGTGAAAAGCAGTGGGCTAGTAGGTCACAGTCAGGCCCAGGCACGGAAGCTGTCGTGGATATCGAAGAAGATAACGGATTTCACATCTCAGCCGAATTCCAAAAATTTTGGACCTCTTCAATAAAGCCACTTACCACATATTTTGGGACATACCAAGATGCCTTAAACAGCACGATGACATCTTGTTAGGCAGTAGAAACATTGCAAAGCTTAACAAGACCCTGGAATCTGTGCTGCAGCGAGCATCAGATTCTGGAATCACTTGGAGTAAGTGAGATCGAGTTCTTTGGAGACCAATTCACTAAATATGGATTGAAACCCAATCCAGAGGATCAAAGCTGTTAGAGAGGCCAGGCCACCTGAATCTAAAGAAACAGTCAGGAACTTCCTGGGCACGACTACTCTTCACTCACTGCTACATTGCGCCAGCTCATGGACACCAAGAGCAAGAAGCATTTGAAAAGCTGAAGGCAAGCATTACAAGCAGAAGCACCATGGCGTATTTTGATCCTTCCAAACCAATCGTAGGCAACCTACCATGAAGGGTTGTGATTAGGGTTATTCCAGGAAACAGCCAGCGGTCTCAGACCTGTCCACTTCATAGGTCGCACCATGACTTCACACCAACAGCTAAACAGACAAGGATGCTCTTGCGATTTAATGGGTGAAGAACAAATTTAGTATGTACCTTCTAGGAGCGCCGAGATTCAAAATCATCACTGACAGCTCATACGCCCCTCCTTCCTTTATTCAAAAACCAGCATCAAACTCCCTCCCTGAATTCACAAATGGGTCATGGGAATGCAGCATGTCTATTTTGTACTCATCTACGAACCAGGCAAAGATCAAGATCTTTAGTTGTTGAAGGGGGCGCAGTTATAAGTGCCATTTTAAGGTATCTCATCCCTATGAAAAATCTTAAAAGCCAACCACTTCTTACACTTGATAGTAATCAGAGAATGAGGACAGTTGAGAACCAATAATTGTCAACGACCTTTATGAAAATGGAAAACTTAAAAACCAGAAGTTTTCCATTAATGAAGGAGTGAAAGGGACATTGGGTCTTAAACAGTGGCACATGCGGCCTTTGGTTAGCCTGCCTGATGAATTATACTTATCCTTTTAAACAAGGTAAGAAGGGATTTGACTTTTCATTTAATTATTCTTAATGCCAAGGTTTTATTACAAGAAGCTAGAACTGCTCCTGGTCAAGCTTCTCTCATGCTCTCCAAATTTCATGTGTGCATCCACAACTCTATACGTACGCTAAGCATGGACCAATGTTCTTAATCTTTATGGGTTCTTCCAGCAATGAACTCATGTATTTGAAGTTCAAAAACAGATGTTTCTGTCGGTTTCCAGTGGCCATTTGTGACCCTCAAAGGGACATAAACATATCGTCCCCTTACAAAGCCATTTTGTATATTATCTTCTTTCATTTCCCAGATTCTGGACTCAATCTATTCATTGGTTTGCATTTTTACTGTAAGTAGTATGGCAGTGAAAGTAGAGATAAAATAAATTATTAAGGTCTACTTTGATTCAGTTGGCTTCAATTATGGCTTAACTATCTGTTAAACAGGATTATGTATGCATGTGTTCTCTTAATTTCAATACCTACGTCCTATCCTCCTACATACCCCTTTTGTGAAGAGAAAAATTGGCCTCTCACAGTAAAGAGCATTATGATTTGAAATATCTCAATGAATTTATAACCAAAGGATCAAATTAATTCCCCTTGTAGTTGATGGCAATTTTAAAGGCCCTGTGCCTTCTCTTTTCTCTCTCTCTTCTTTAGATCTCTTCTAGTGAACCCATCTTACGAAACTTTGAAAAGACCATTGGACTTGTGTGATCACACTGGGAAGAGGCGGTTATTGCAGCTGTGGATTTAGCTGTCAGGAACATCGATCAGTTTTCTGCCCTAGTTCAAATTGTTTCGTACAAGATTTTTCCTTTACTGTAAAAACACCTTACAAAGACATTCAAGATGTTTCATTTACTCCAAAGGATTTAAAGGACTTTTACCAACAATCTCTTGACATTTCAAGAACAGTAGAGTAGGGAGGGTGACTTCAGGAACGTTATCACCTGCAAACACTACAATAAAACCCGCTGAGAAAAGCAGTGGCTCATTGTTTTGGGTGTATTACACAATATACTACATATTGTTAGAGAGTAAATAAGAGCAAACATACACGATGACATGGTGTCAACGTTTTCTGTTTAACACATGGATGATGTCGGAAAAGGTAAAGTTTGTTTTATGGCTGCGTAGGAGTTAGTATGGTACTACACAAAGCAAAGAAATATATTTTGGACAACTTGTACACTGCTAACAGGGCCGCAATGTTTCAAGTGAACAAGAGTCGAAAGATCAAAGCTATTGAAAGCATTGCCATGATGACAAATTCCTGATCTACATTATTATATGCTTATATTTCATGGTTTTCATTTGACGCTGCAGGCCAGATGTCGTTTGCCATTCTATGTCCGGTACTTTGATGCCAATATTTCACCTATTTCAACAAATTATTGCAATGACGAAAATGGCGAAAAATCGCCGGAGTGCGGGCGATTTAAATTGTATGCCCAAAGTGGCCCCTTTGAAAGTGGTGATTTTGCCAATTTTGGTGAAAATAGCGAATTTGGATGGCAAAAATGGCGAAAGAGCGCCAGAGGGCTGGCAATTCAAATTGGATGCAAAAAGTGGCCCCTTGGAGTGGCGATTTTGGCGAAACTTGGCCCCTTGGAGAGTGGCGAAAAAGGAGAAAATGGCGATTTTGGCAAAAGTCAAGAATTTGGCACAAGGGCTGGCGATATCCAGAATGTGGCAAATATCCTAATTGGATGCCACGTGGCCCCTTGACATTAGATAACTACAGAGGTCCCTATAACTGTGAGGCAACATTTCCCAAAAAAATTTTCAAATTAGATAACTAATTTTAAATGAGTTTATTTGGAACCAAATAGAAAAGTTTGTCTCCCCTTCCAATTTCTTCAATGCATGGATTTTTGGGGGTTGGGGTCGATTGCGGCTTCAAAGGCTTAGAGGCTGTCGAATGTGAACTTTGAATTATCTTACAATGGTTTACAATCGCATGAGAATCACAAGACGAAAAGTAAAATTACTTTCAGGTAATAATCACAGGCTCCTATGATAAGGCCACTCGCAGTAAATTTACTTAGCCTCGATCTCATTATCTCGCGGAGACCCTTTATAAGAGGGAGTAACCTTTCGTTCATCCTCTCGGTCAGAAAGCTGACATCAAGCCGAATCTTTGATGGCTGACCCGCTTATCCTTTGAACAAGCAGCTCTCCTTGGGAATTCACCACAACAAACGTTAAGTATATCTCATTTCCTTATTGTTTTCGACTGTTCACTGTTATGGATAATACCTCCAACATTCTCATTCTTGGTCATTCCTTTGTGACGCGCTTACAGACATTCCTCACTGAACATCACAATAGGTGTACCGCTCACAACATCAACTTGCCTCACGAAAATGTATCTTTTCTAGGTATTGGCGGTAGAACCGTCTCTAAAATGCTGTCATTTGGTTTGGACAAAATTAAGGCTTTTCAGCCAAAGGTTATCATTGTAGAACTGGGAACTAATGATTTGTGTGTAGTGGGGCAACGCCCCGAATCTGTTGGTTCAGATATTGAACATTAAGTTCAAGTCCTCCATGATCACTGTGGAGAAGAATTTATAATGGTATGCCTAGTAATTTACCGGCCTGCTATTCCTCCACACGTCCCCGATTTCAGCCACAAAGTAGACCTTCGGAATAAATATCTAAAAGTGGTCCTCGAACCACTCCCTTATGCTGAAGCATGGAGCCATAGAGGGCTTCAAAGTCCATCTATTGCTGTTTTATGCTGAGATGGCGTTCATTTGAACGAAGCGGGCAACTATGCTCTTTATCGTAGCTATAGGGGAGCCACACTATTTGCCTTGAAGAAGTTAACCACTTTTTCTGAGGCTCAGTAACAGATTCCAACTTGTCTATCCAGTCATGCATTCTACTTTCGTTGTAACCGTCCTTTATGGCGGACAGGAGAGTTTTATCTTTTGTTATAACATATTGTATTTATTTTATGGACCGGTTCCTCTTTCTGGCACTTAAGCATGTTCAATGCGGCGTATCAAATTTGGAAATTGCCAAACATGCTGCCGATTTTTCTTTTATTGCCGGTTCCGTTTTTTCTCTCTCCAATTTATAATTTGAGCAGAATGCTACTGGATTGGAAACCCCCCACCTCCCTACCCACTCACTATTTCACTATTTTATCTCCCGTGCCAACGCCTTAGGCTTATTTATTCAAGTTCCTTTGCTTGCGGTCTAGATTTGCTAGAGATTAAACCAGTTCTACTGCAACAGCCTCCAGCACACAAGTTAAACGCCCAAGGGGCAGCAGTACATCTCGCCCCACCAAGTCCAAGAGGCCCAAGCAGACCTCTTGAGTACACTCGGTTCCTGCCCGAAGTGCCGCACACGAGCGAACTTTCACGAGAGCTGGTGATCAGTGGGCCATCCTTAGTCTCCAGTCCCGCGGCCCCGTGTTCAGTTGTCTCTCAGGATATGGTTTCCAGCATCACCAGCGCTATTTCTTCGGCTGTACTTGGAAGCCTGAAGTCTGCAGGGATAATCCCTCAAGAGCCAGTACAGACATCCGACCCTGCTGCTGCTGCAGTACAGGGGTCAGTAGCGCAGGTTGTTCAAGACCTAACTGGTGAGGGCCACACTTTAAATTCCACAAACCCTCCAGTGGCAAAAATATTTTATCCGCTACTCAAAACCCTGTAGCTGTTTCCGATAAAATGTCAAAAGAATTAAGTCTAGGTCGGATTGCAAGGCCATTTTTAGAACGACCTTTTCCTTCATTATGCATTTCTCTGCTTGGTTTTATTCCTAAAAAGACCCAAGGAGAATTTCGCCTTATTCACCACCTACCTTTTCCTTACGGTGATTCTATTAACTCTTGTATTCCTAACGATGCCTCTAGGTTAAATACGCCTTTATTGATGATGCGGTTAGACTTATCAGGTGCACAGGCAGGAGCTGTGCCCTAGCTAAGACAGATGTCAAAAACGCTTTACGTCTAATTCCAATAAATCCATGCGACTATGATTTGTTAGGTTTTTGTTGGGAGGACAGCTTCTATTTTGATAAGTGCCTGCCGATGGAGGCCAGTTCCTCTTGCAAAATTTGGGAAAGCTTTTCAACCACTCTCGAGTAGATTGCTAAGTCTAAGTTAGCCATCTCAGGTGTTTAACACCTTTAAGATGATTTCCTTCTCATAGACAAAACTTTCTCAGCTTGTGAACAAAATCTGTCTAGGTTTTTAGCGATGTGTGACGACTTGGGTGTCCCCATGGCGCCTGAAAAGACAATGGATCCCAGTAGTTTTTTACGTTTCGCCGGAATAGAACTAGACAGTGACAAAATGGAGGCTCGCCTCCCAGAAGAAAAGCTAAGAAAATGTGTTACTCTTATTTATGAATTTCTCAAGCGTAAAAAAGTCTTCCTTAAGGAGATGCAATACCTTATTAGTCTTCTGAACTTCACTTGTTCTGTAGTCATACCTGGCAGGACTTTTCTTAGATGAATGATTAATTTGACAGTTGGGGTTAATCGCCCGACTCATTTAATTAGATTAACGCATATAGTCAAGGACGATCTTAAGCTCTGGTTAGACTTTTTAACACACTTCAGTGGCAAATCATTCTTCTTAGATTTTCAAAAACACATTACCCAACAATCAATTTGGTCGAACTTCCTTCGCACCGCTCTCCACTATTTGCATGCTTAGAACAGGCTACCATTTTAACAAAGAGGATGGATATACAAGGCAATTATCTACAGCGTTTGTACCCTTTTTCAGAAACAATTTTCCAGGACTTTTTCAGGCTTCAGATTGATCTTTCCAGGACTCCAAAGTTCACCTAAACCCTTTCACTCACAAAAGTGACATAATTTATTTCTACTTGCAATTTCAACACATTATCAAACATACCAATGAGAACAATCAATAATATATATAATATCAAGTACTTTGATTGAACACTTAATTCTCAGAAGTAACAGAAATCAGTGGCTGATAATAAGTAGAATTAATGTTCACATCTTGGGATTGAAAGGGTAAATTATTTTACAGCTGTTGGAGCTTTCCATCCAACTGCTGTTCAATGTTTTTCAAGGCTGCCCTTTTTTCCTTGGCAGATCTTCGCAAACTGTTTGACTTAGCAACCCAAGTAAGGTTTCTTGAATCTTCAGCCCTATTAGCAAATTTTTAAACTGCACATCAATCTAATCCATTGTCGCCATTCTATTAAGCATTTTTTCCTGGGGCACTTTAACTCTCTTCTGCTCTTCTAGGAAAGATACTTCTGTACCACGACAGCAAATGACATAAGAAGTTGCTTTGATATTTGGGCATTGGCAAGGCCTCCAACTGATTCAATATGATCATGAATAATCCTCTGTGCAATGAACGATCTTTCTGACAGGTTCTCAACTACCACTTCTTTGTTGACCGAAAAGCCTCGTTCAACTGTGGCTTGACCATGAGACATTAGCAGCAGTAATTCAACCACTCTCCACACTTTCACCAGTTGCTTATCACCAGCCATGTGTTCATACAATAGTGTGTCAACTCTTGAAAAGGGTTCACTGGGGTCAAAATCTTCAAAGTCAGGATTACCTGCACATTCATCCAGAAACTGTCCAAACTGATATATCACCTCATCACACTCATCATCCTTCAATCTGTGGGCTTCCACAAGAATTTCCAGAACTCTTTTCATTTTGTTAACACATCGTTCTTTCTCTGATGCCATTAGCCTTGGATACAGACAAGACAGATTTCTTACCAGCCGATAATTCATTGGTGTTTTGTCAAGCAGTATAGACGCTGTTTTAGCAAGAAAATCTTTACATTCCATTCTGAATTGAAGAACTTGCCTTTCACTCAATTTCCCAGACTTTTCTTTCACCATCTGTTGTGCCACAAAGCCAACATCAACTTTCTGGTAGTCTAACTGCTGTTCTTTATCAGAAGGCTTTAACCTCAGGATCTTCAAAGGAAATGTTGCCTAAGTCACAAGTTCACCCTTGATAAACCTATTACATAACGATTTCAACAAAGTGCACAATCTAATACTCATGATTGGCAGCATAGATTTATCAGTCTGAAATGCTGTGAGAAAAGGATTGACCTGTTTTGCCACTGATGGGAAGAAGGCGATCTTTGCAGTCATCATGTGACCACAGCAACTACTACTGATGGTCTCATAAGATTTGGATTTGGGATCAGTCACTTTCTTTGCCTTAACAGCATCAACATATTTGACAATATGAGGACCTGGACCTGAAAGTAAGCATCTTCAACTCCTAGAACTGATTGACCGTTGTTGTATAAGACAAACTTGGACGTGAATTGGAACACTTTAACTGGGCTCTGTTTAGTGGCATTTTATCGCTGACAGCCATACAAATCCTTTTCAGTCAATTTGCAAATCTGTTTACTTTACAACCGAAACAGATAAAACTTGCAAGGTATGTATAAATGCAGATTCAGTAGTTAAACAAAAATACTAATAGAATTGATAGGGTGTCGGCGAACCAGAATGCCTGTAGGACAGTTTTTTTTTCAGCTTTCGATCTTTTCTCAGTTCTTTCTCTGTAATGAACGTGAATGAAAATTGTCTTGATATTTTAAGTGTCACCTCTCACTGCACAAGTCAATTTGAAATTTCCGGCGATGTGATATTAGGCTACCATCAGTGAAGTGGTGTTTGTGAAGGCAGTGAAGCGTTATGTGAACATGGGAGCAAACCAGTTTGTCAAGGAATTCCGAAGAAAGTGGCAGGTGAGAAAGGCCATGGCTCACAGAAAAATGGTCATGGCCAGGAAGGACAAACAACTCCAACAAGACTACCTCTAAATGAGATCATCACTGACCGTTCAGATCTAGGCTGAGAGCAAGCCCTCCCGAGACACAGGGGTAGTGGAGGGAAAAAGGGGAGGAGAGCTAGCTCTTGCGTCTCATAAATTTGAATATCTGCATCCCCAAATGGGATGCAAAATGCTGATTGGTTGATTGTTAATCAGATGATGAAGTAATTTCCTTTTGTGCCCACTTTGATAAAGCAAAACAGAAAAATTGGTATTGGAAACCTAGTGAGAATTTCTCACAAAATCTAAAATTTGCATTGGATTTAGACCTGAACAATGCCAGGAAGTGGAAGCATTGCTTCGAAGAAGAGTTGTACTTACTGTTTTGCAACTAGATATGGCAGAAGCTTAATATTTCAACTTTTCACTGCAGAAGCTGCCATCAAAATGAAGTGGCAGTAAACAGCCTTAGACGTTTGCCCATCGAGGAGTATCATCGAAGACCAAATTGAAGAGGTAGAAGCATGCACATTTCTGCCACTTCATTGGCAGAATTAACTGAAGATGAGTTCAAATCAGCTGCCATTCAAGTCTTGTCTGAGGTACTATACCAAAAAAATGCGAGTTTCTTGAGAAATTGTCCGAAATTTTTTTTTGCTCATTTTTACATCTTGAATGACTTATTTTTCATCCAGCATAATTTTTTTGCCAGTATTTAATTGATATAGAGAAAAACTGTAATTTCCTAGAAACTGTCGCTTTGTTGTCATGATAACGGGTTTATTTACGCGTCGTTTTGGAGCCGAAGAATCCTTGTTTCCAGGGCCAAAATAGGGCCAAAAGCTAGTTTTTTTGACCAAGGATCATCTATTGGAAGACTGGTACCCAACAGTCTCGATTTCATGTGCATGCGGTAAACAATCAGCCATTTCGCAATTGTGAAGTTGTAAATCTTCGCAATTGAACACTAGTTTGACGTACAAAATGCCGAAATTTTTGTCTCAAAGACGCAAGAAAAGAAAATTTTATGTAAATCATTTTACTAGTAGGCAAGGAGTGAATGAAGAAGAGTTAGTGCCGGTGGAAAGCACTTCAAGTGGATCGGCAGTGAGTTCTTTGCATGGTCAAGAGGAAGCGAAGGAATGTTCAGCCTCGTATCAAAAGCTTGTGACAAATGCTGAAGACAAGAAGCCTGAACCAAAGGTACAAGATAAATATTCAGAAGAAGATAGTCCCACTATCACCGGATTTAGATTTTTTGATATGGAGGTGCTGTCATCTGTTTTTGAGCAGCTACGGTGTGGCGATTGTGGCAATTTCAGTCTTATGTTGATGGAAGATAGCACAAAGCTGAAGGGATGTGCCTCGACTTTGTGCTTGTTGTGTGAACACTGTCGCTGGAAATTTTCTTTCTGTACTTCAAGATAGCAAGGAAAGAGCTATGAAGTAAATCGGCGTCTTGTGTATGGCATGAGAACTATTGGCAAAGGTTATGCTGGAGCAAGAAAATTCTGTGCTATAATGAACATGCCTTCACCTCCAACTGAGACAGCTTTCATTTTCAACTCATGAGTCATCGGCCAACACGTCAAAATCATAGCAGAAGAGAGTATGAAGAAAGCTGGTCAAGATGTTTATGCTCTCAAAAGCCAAGGAACTCCATCTGCAACTGGACCAGTTAATTGTGGCATTTCATGTGATGGCACATGGCAAAAGAGAGGTTATTCCTCACGTAATGGCTGTGTCACTGAGATATCCATGGACACAGGAAGGGTGCTTGATCCCCTTGATGTAGAAGCCCTTAGTCAAGGATGCAAACAGTGTGAGCGCCATAAACGCTTGGATAAAGCTTCTCTTGAATACCAGACTTGGAGAGCTGAGCATACCAAGTGCAAAGCAAACTTCCGGGGATGAGCACCAGCCATGGAGCCAGAGGGAGCAGATCGCATATTTCAGAGGTCTGTTGAAAAACACAACCTCAGATACACTGAATTTTATGGTGATGGTGATAGTAAGAGCTTCACAAGGGTGAAAGGAGTTTATGAAGATGATGGAATAGAAATGGAAAAGAAGGAATGCATTGGTCATGTCCAGAAGAGAGTGGGAACTGCACTTCGTAAATTAAAGCGAGAGAACCCAGGCTTAGGAGGCAAGGGTAAACTGACGGATAGTCAAATAGACAAACTTCAAAACTACTATGGCATAGCCATAAGATCAAATGTTGGAAACCTTGCTGGCATGAAGAAAACAATTCATGCTAGCCTAATGCATTGTGCATCCACTGAGCAATGCCCCCTTCATGACCACTGCCCAACAGGCAGTGCAAGCTGGTGCCGTCATCAGAAGATAAGGCAAATCAGACCAAGCTGTACAAACATGGACCTGGCTTACCTCTTGAGGCAATAACAAAGTTAAAGCCGGAATATGTTAGACTCAGCAATGACATTTTACTGGAAAAATGCTTGTATGGTAAGACGTAAAATCAGAATGAAACATTAAATGGAATGATCTGGCAGAGAGTCCCAAAAGAAGTTTATGTTGGAAGGGAAACACTAGAACTATGACTGTATGATGCAGTTGCTCATTTTAATATTGGAGCAGTTACTGTTAAAAGAATTTTCCAAGCCTTCAACATTCCCCCTGGAAAATATACAGAAGAGGGTTGTAAGCTTCTTGATCAGCTACAGGTGGATATAAAAGCAAGGCAAGCACCAAAAAGAGAAGAAAAGTCATAAGAGGACTAAAAAAAAGAAAAGAGGACAAAAACAAAGAGATGGTGTGAACTATTCCTCTGGACAGTTCTACTGAGTTGTCTATGTAGAAACTCTGTTACAGTCATTGCAAATTATATTTCTCAAACGTTAAACCATTTTTTCTCATAATTTTATATTTTGCGGAACTATGAACACTCTAGCAATCATAACTTTTCATGGTTTTATTCAATTCTTCTCATTTTTGGAGTGCGAAATCTTTGTATGTTTTTACATAAAATGAACTACAATCATTTACCTTGGTGTAATCTTTGTTGTCTGAGGGCCCAAAACTGGATCCTTAATTCAGTTTATTTTGATTGTCAATATGCTTATTGCAATAATTTTGTATCAATTCGCCTGATAAGAATGCCTTCAGTTCATTGCATAAAAAAAAATTGGTAGATGAAATTCCAAAAGTTTCAGCAGTTTTCCTTGTATGTCTTGGAGATAGAAGTGTTTTTCCAGGGGGTTTATTTTTAGCATTAGATGTTGCTATGGTAACTAAACAAGTCAAAATGTATAAAAATATACTCATCTCATGCTATAGTTTAAGAATACCTGAGAAAACTTTTGCAAAAGAACATATCAAAAAATGGTGATTTTTTAAGACTGTACCACCTTACTCAGGAACAGATTTCTCAACATTACATTGAAAGAAAATGGCTCTGCTCTTCACAGAGATTTGGTGGGTGTTGTCATGGACGAGTGTTACAGAGTTATGTGGACCAGAAAAAGGTAAATTGGCATTAACTATGAGTTTTTTCTTCATCTCGAAAGCTTATCAATCACTCCGATATGATGTTTGTTTTTCATACTTTAGGTTGGTCAGTAAACAGGAAACACAATTCTGCAGCTGCCACCTTTTGTGAGGCATTTGGAAAATAATCGACCCTCTGATCGTTTTGTAAGCTGGGTAACTTGAATGTTTATTCTCAAATCCTACTGAAGGCTGAAATTTCAGTTTTCTGCATTATATAAGAACAGATAAAAGCCCTTCTGGTCTTCATCTTCATGAAAATAGTGAGGACTGTATACAGTATTCTAGATGTGTTCGGATTTTATCTTTTATATATATTTAGATGTAATAATCATTGGATACACATGAATTTATACCAGCTATACTTACTGTACAGCTGATTCATTCTGCAGGGTAAATTAAGTTTTTACTTTTTAAACTACTGTATTGTTATTTTACATATGCATGTTGAGTTTTTTAACCTTAAAGTAAATAACAGATTCGGCCTTCTTGAGCGTATCTTTGCCACATGACTGAATTTTGAAAATATCCTATTTCCTTCTGATATCTGTCTCTGACATATGCTTTAACTTGGGTACAGCAATGGCCTTATCATGAGGGTCTACAATAGGTTTGGCGGGATGCGGGGTTTGGCTATTTTTCGTGGTGATACTCGGGATGCGGGCTGAAAACAGGAGCGAGATGCAGGAATTTTAATAACTAGTGGGAGCGGTATTTCTTATTTTTATGGGGAAGGGATGCGAGAATCGTAAGGGAAAAATAGCCGGATACGGGAATTTAGTTTTGTCTTGACTAAAAATCTATTTGCCTTGACTGAAAAAAAATGGTTCTCTAGTGTATACCGCCTTTGTAATCAAGCTACGAGTGTCAAAAGAAAGTAAAGCCTGTCAAATTTTGCCTATTATTACTTTTGTGTGTTGTTCGTCTTTTCTGGTTTTGCTATTTTCGTCGTTTTCGTCACTCGAAAAGAGGAATCAACTCACTGAGGTTAGAAGTCACGTTCATTAAGATCATGAACTGATATGCACTGATTCCTGTTTTGCTGACCGATTGGACCTTTTCTGCTTTTGCCTGGACGGACCTGTCGGACCTGGACGATCTTTTGGACTGAGCATTTGTTAAGTATGGCCACACCGTAACTGATGGAAGTGGACAATGACGACAATGTGGTAGACATCATAAATTGTGTGGCTCTGTATTACGAAAAGGTGCCAGTGGGAATGCGTTTCTTCCAAAAGAAAAATTTAGGGCTCCTGTTTCAAGGCAAGTGAAGACCTTGAAAGGTTGAAAAGAAACAGTCAGGTGAGTCGACCTGAGTTTAAGAGTTCAAGAAAACTCAAAAGAGGTCTGAGTTTCAATGACCTCATTATCCTTGTATTAGATGTATTATACGCTAACCTGGAATATCAATGGACTTTGCGTCCCGCGCTACGGTCGTCAAAGGGTTGCCACTTTGGATGGAGAAGCAAACTTCCTGCTTGGAAGGGTGTCCGCATTTAGTCATGCTATTCGATTCAATAGCACGTTTATATTTTCATAAAAGAGACCATTTTCTCAGTCTTTACAACCAGTGTGTTTATATACATTTTCTATGTCCTACACTCTACATAAACAATTGACAGAATTGGCTTCATTGCCTGATGGAAACTAGCAGCAAAGCAGTCGAATAATTGTAAGACAGACAGATGACATGAATCATGAATATCACAGGGACTTAAAATATCGAAGTAAACGTGTACCGGTGGACGGACGAAAAAATAAGCAAAACAGAAAATAAAGTTACGGTCGCTAATTGTGATGTTGAGAACCTTGACCATTAAAACTAACAATAATTGTTAGAAGGTAAGTCTTGAATAACGTCTATTTCCATAATCAAGCAAAAAAACTCGTAAAAAATGGGATGGGATGGGGATTAGGGCGTAAAATGGGGCGGGATGGCGGGATTGAGAAGAAAAAAAGGCAGGAAAGCAAGATTTGAGAACCCCTATTGTGGACCCTCTATCATTCGTTTATCTCGTTTTTTGGGTCTCCTTTAATTCTTAGGAATGTTTGAGTGTGGCAGCATATCAGTCATTAGACCTGCAAATCAAGCCATTAAATCCCTTATATGACTGTTGCAGCTATTGCACTGCTCTGTGTAAGTGTGGAAGAACCTCTTGTGAAAACTCTGGAAAGGTTCTGCCTTTTTAGAGTGATACAAGTGCATCAAACATCCCAGAAACAACTGGAGGGCAGTCACGCAATGTAACTACACAAGATCGCAAGATCTTCAAGAAAAGAAGGTTCAAAATAGCAATTGATGAATCTGCAAGCCATGGTTTTTCAAGGCAACTGATTGATGATGTTGTTAACAAGTGTGAAAGTATATTCACCATAGAAGATCTGCTGAGTGATTTTCCTGTAATTTCTGTTGACAGTGTGGTTTCATAGACCAATTATTTCTTGAAGACAGTCAAACAGAAAGCCACAAACTGTAGAAATTATTCTAGGCAGAATGTGTGGGGTGGGGGTTCTGTCTTTTTTACTATCTTCTCTGAGTAATATTGGACAGTAATCTTAAGCCTTAACTAATAATTATTGATTGATTAGTGCGCACTTTTTTCCCCTGAAATTGAGCTTCAAATTTGTTTGGTCAAGAAAACAAAAGACAAAATTTTGTCAAATTTGTTTGGTCAAGAAAACAAAAGACAAAAGCTTTGCAGTAACTGGTGTTCAATTAACAAATAAATTTAACGGTTTTGTTGTTTAAAGACACTTAACATCTTAAATTTGAATCAAACGCAATGCAGTGATGATATTCAAGCTACCAGCAGTGCTGTGAGTAGAAATAATGTTTATGAATTGCTGTTGTGACAATAATTCAAGTTGTGTATTTAGGTACATTAATAAGGACTTCAAGTTACAACATTCGTAAAACGTTTGACTTTTATTGAATACAAAAGCTTGTAAACAGGTGCTCGGTGCATGCGATATTTGTAGTAGCGAATAGTTAGAAATTGTTGTAACCATATTGTTAATGAGTTACCAGCTCTCGTTAATTAAATGGAAAAATTGAAGTTTTAATTCTCGGTGTTTGTCTTCAAATCTTTTTTTTAGAAAAGAGTGGTCAAAAATTAGGGTGCGTATTATACACGGATGCATATTATACACGGGTAAATACAGGTAATCAATTACATATCAATCAGTTAAAGATTAGTGTTGACAAAAACAAGTTCATCAATTTTCTTCACAAGAGTCATGGTCAAGGAACCGGCTTTTGTTATTTCTGACCTTCATAGATTGTCATTCAGATGCGTGTTTTTGTATGTTCAACATACCCAACAAAGCCGCCACACAAGGCATATTAAAGAGATCAAGGGCGACAGAAATATCCACAACATAAGTGACCAGTGCACTGATGGCTCGTACAAAAAATGCGAAAAGTTTCGAGCGCAAGACTGCCATGGGCACATACAGCGAATGAGAGCAGCTGTTTGGGACCAACGTGACCAAATCAAAGATCTGACAGCAAGGGATTCTAACATGGCCATTGCCTCATATGATCCTGAGGAAGATTATTACCTTGTACGGGCAACGAATGAGGGCAGTGAGACACTTCAAACATCACTCTCAGATGCACGCAATAACTCATTCCCACCAGGTGCAGAGGTAGTCAAAGAGCATTTATACATCATCGTCGATAAAGGGAAACGCCTCTAAGCCTTAAATGCTTAAAAAAGAAGCCCTTGTTTATGTTGCCACTGTCTGATTCATTTGCTCAGACCTCAGCCCCCAAATTGTCAACGGCAAAGTTTTCTCACTTTCTGAACAAGAATACCTTGATATTCTGGATGCACTTGACAGATTTTAAAAGGGCTGTCACACTGTTTGCACTCTCTTTAAACATGGTTCTTAAAGGTTTCATTAACATTTACTCAACCACTTTTCCAGGACTTAGTAACAAAATTCAAGGAGTTCATTTTCTCAGGCACATATTTTTTTGTCACAGTCATGCCAACAAACGAATACCTGTAAGTGCAAATAACTTTCGAAAAACAACGGATAACAGCTATTCCTTCAGCTTTCCAGCACAGAAAATAATGTTTTATCTAACTCAGCCAAGGCCGAGTTATTCAAAGCTGGGTTAAGGTAACCCAGGGTTAGCGCGAGATTTGAATTCAGATATGACAGCTTAAAAGGCATTTCAGTTTTAGTTCTTTTTGTCTACAAGATGATGATTGGAAGCTCTAAAAATAGCACAGAAAATTATCCGAGAAAATGCTTTTGAACACAAGAAAAAGAAACCCAGGTTAATTGCTAATCGGCCTTCGAACAACTGGGCCCAGATCATTTATCTTGTCCTTTACAGATCTAAGGTTCATACAAACAATTGCAAACCATTCTTCAAGGACTTTTCAAGGACCACATTAGATTTTCAAGGACCACCTACTAGGAATGCAATTTCACAGATTGTACAAAAATGCACATTTTCAGTCTACTCTGATAAGGCTTTCAGGCTTGAACTGTTTGCTTCACCAACTTCTCTACATTTTTAGTTCACTTGTCTTAAATTGATAGTTGATTATTGCATAAAACATTGAGCACTCTATGTAAATGACCTTTAAATTCTCTGAGCTATGATTTACATCCTGTCTTGGACAACCAAAAAGCATCAAAAAAACACTTTCCAGGCCACTACATTCAAAGCTGAAGGAAATTCAAGGACTTTTCAAGACTGTGCGAACCCTGACTGATCACTTTAGAGCATTTGCCTGAGTGACAAACGTTAACTTAGTAGGTTGCCACTGCTTTGGAGAGCACAAGAGAGCGGTTCAAGAGTTGCTCGAGGTGCAGCCGAAAGCAACTCTAGCCTCTTGAGAGCAAGTGCATCAAATGTTTCGTCTGTCAGAGCAATAATGCTCCCACCTACCTACTGGACAACCACGGGAAAAGGCAGGGTGACAATCCTACTGTCACTCTCACAGAACTTTGGGCAGAATTAGAAAAACGTTTTAGTAACGCAGCCACGTTGACACGGGCCATTCTCGAACGACCCTCTACAGCAGCTGCCTTCAGCAAAAAAGATGGTGCTAGACTCCAGAAACTAGCAGACTTATGCGCGGATGTAGACTGTCAAATGACTTAATTGCCAGGCCTAGCCTGCTTGAACTATCTGATAGCAATAAGTCCAATCATTGACAAGCTCCCAGCTTCCCACAGATCTAAATGGAAGAAGGAAATAGTGCGCTATGCAGAGGAGCACAACTACGTTTACCCAACATTTCATGAATTCTCAACAACGATACAGAACAAAGCAAGAAAGAAAAATCACCCTAACGTTTCGGCAGGAAGCCCTGCGACGAACCCTTGTGCTCAAGATCGACGTCGCGAGAATAACCAAAGACACTTTCCTCAATCTGGAGACGAGGTCAAACAAGCTCTGATGGACCAGGATATAGGTAACGTCCCAGAAAAGGGGCCCCAGAGCCCCCAAGCAAGAAACATTGTCTATTTCACAAAAGAGCTAGCCACGAGCTTATGGAGTGCAAAGCCTTTCACAAGATGACGATCAATGAGAAGGTGAAGTGGGTCATGGGGGAAAGACTTAGTTTTCGTTGTTTCTAGCCTCATCACGCAGCCAGCACGTGCAAGGAGAACGTGAAATGTAGTACCTGTAGCAGCAGGATGACACCATGACCTACTCCATTTAAGCATTGAAGAGAAGAAGGAGAGAGCTAAAGAAGCGGAGACAGCTAATGAGGCCCAAGAAAACATTAATGCTAAATGCACGTCGATATGTAAGGGTGCCCCTGGTGGACTTTCCTGTAGCAAGATAGTGCTGATGGATATCTATAGAGGATCAACCCAATGAAGTTCATCGAGTTTATGCTATTGTAGATGACCAATGTATGAAAGAAAATATGAGTCGAACCTAGGTTGGTGCGAGGATCTGGGAGTTGGATCATTGCAAGCCTTGTTTAATAAAAAAGGGATAGGTTCATTTGTGAAGAAAGTAGGTACACCAGAAAGGTTCAGGTTAATTAAAAGATATATGCAAACGTATTGGACAGAGATTGAAAAGATGAGTAGCACAATCACCCCTCCCATTTAATGGTCAGCCAGGTTTACAAGCGAATATCTCGCTATAGTTGCAAAGAAACACCGTAAAATTTTAAAATGTTTGGGGGAAATGGCAGTTCTTTCAAATGAACTAATCAATTTTCTGGTATTTCAAACAAAAGCCTATGAAAAATGGAACTACTTGTTCTAAAATGTGCTAATTTGGCATGTAATGCGTTACAGAAATGTGCACCTATGCGCGCATTCACAAGCTTACCGTGCCTTGTTAAACCACAAAGCAGTCCCAAAACAAAAGAAATCAATAAAGCATTAACTAAATACATAACTGGTGAAGTTTGAGGGGAATTATTTTATTATAAGGATAAAAAACATGAGATTACTATTTCTGGTCCCCATGTAACGCACCCGCTCACTCATTTTACCTCTTCAAGGTTATTCGCGATTTGTCACTTTCTAAAATCATAATACGAACTAAAACCCTGGGGCCGTAATGGGCTTTACTCAAGCTAACTTTATCTGTTAATTTGGCCAGATACACCTAATGTAGCTGATGCGAGAGCGATTTGAAGTTGACTGAAACACATTTTATCTTTCCACAATAGAGTTAATTGCAACGACAGCTCACAATATTAAACGGGTCTTTTCATATCAACTCTTGATAAACCTGACATCGAACCAACAACACACTGTTGGGCTTATATCGATCTGTCTCTGTTCCGAATTTTAGCTCTTTTGACATCACAAAACGCGAGATATTCTTGATTGAATAAAACTGAAACATTTTCTGGTGAAATTGCCGTGCTCACAAAGCATAACGAAGGAACAACAAGCGTGTAGGGTCGCGCAAACCATTTCTAACCGGCCATGAATCTTCCCAAATTCGGCGGACTTGACTCGCTTTCCTTCCCCAAAGAATCGCACGTGTTTAATGTCAATACAAGGGGTGGACGTCTGGCAGATTCAGGGCCTTTGTATTGCATAACGTGACGAAAACATGACATTTTCGTTCTTCCAAGTACGTGCGTGTGTTCATTCAAGCGATCAAGGAATGCAGCATGGAGAGCCAATATCACGGTCTTTCGCGTAAAAAAATTGCAGCGCTAAGGACAAAAGCAGAAAAGAAAGAAAAAAATAGGGCATATTATGAAAAAAATCGGGAAAAGTTAATTGAAAAAACTAAAGAAAAGCGAAGACAAAGCCGAGAATCTGACTCACGTCCGCAAACACGTGGCTCATTCACCATAAAGAAAGCCCAGAAAGGAAGCAAAGTAAAAGAGATCAGAGAAATGAGACGTGCAGCCGAAGAAGAAAGACGAAAAAAAATAAGAGAACAGACAAGAGAACGAGTGAGAAGACACCGTGAAAAGGCAAAAGAGAGCAATTTCGTGACAACAGACAAATCACCTGGATTTCAAAACAGAACCTCAAAAAAACGCGGAACTGATAAAGTGCGACACGCGCTTCCGGCCACACCAAGAAAAAAAGCACAGATATTAAAAACTGTGATACAGAGTCCAAGGACCAGGAAAATTTTGGAAGAGGAAGGATTAGTTAAGACACCAGAAGAGGAAAATGAGACAAAGGCTTTAAAAGCGCTAGCAGAAGATATTAATGAAGGACTCCAACACGTTAAGCAATCCGGGTCTAACGAAAATCGTGCTGCTTTTCAAGCCTTCAAATCTCTTGCTTTTGGGAGCAATGTGAAGAAATCAAGAGCAAAGAAGTCTTTGTCTAAACTGGTAAACCTTAACAGAAAAAGCATCGATCACGCAATTAGACGTAGAGAAAAGATACTAAAGGGAGAAATCTCAAGCTGGATCCACACAAAAAGAAAGATTCGGCATGACGCGTTGAGCGAAGAAGACGCCAAAGTTGTCTATGACTACTGGAGTATTGTTGCTAGCCGTCCAACAGGAGACAAAAAAGACACGTTAAAAAAGCGAGTTGGTAAAAAGGAATACCTGCACCACGCCCACCATGTGCTTGAGAAGACACAGACTGAGGCATATTTAGAATTTTGCAACTTGCATCCAGAGATAAAAATCAAACAGAGAAAGTTTGAAAATCTCAAGCCCTTTTATGTGAAGCAGGCCAGAGAGCAAGATCGGAGGTTATGCTTGTGTCGTAAGCACGTGGAAACAAAAATCGTTTTCACGGACTGCATGAAGTTTAGGAAGTTTTTGGTAGCAGATGACAACCAGTCGCCACCAATACCCAAAACACTGAACGAGGCAGTTGAGATGACTCTATGTGCAAAAGAAGAAGGAAGAGACTACCACAATCTGAAATGTATTGAAAGAATGTGTGAAGATTGTGGTGTTGACAAATTTCCTCTTTTACCTGAGGAGTCAAGTGATAATGGCCTAGTTAAGTGGTCACGCTACGAGTATGTACCTACGGGGAAATATCTACCAGATGGCACAGAGAGAAGAAGATAACACTTGTGCAGAAGGAGACACCACCATCGCAGCTGTTCAAGTATTTTACTGATATTCTTGCTGGATATCCAAGTCATATCTTCATGGCAAGGTGGCAAAGGGATCAGCTAGATAGTCTGGTAAATAATTTGCCGCAGGGACACGTGGTATGCATCCATGATTACTCTGAGGGTTACACCTGCAGAAAGCAAGAGGAGACACAGAGTGAGTACTTTGACATCAACAAAGTCTCTCTTCATGTTTCTATCTTGTACCGCCATGCTGTAGAGGCAGTGGATGGTGTCAGCAGCAGTGAGGAGGAGCCCAATACAATCAAGGAACACATATTTGTCATCTCAGATGATCCAATACAAGACCACGACAGTGTTCACAAAGTGCAGGAGCTGATTCATGGCTATTTTCAGAATGATCTAGGCTATCAGGTGGAGAAGCTTCATGAGTTCACTGATGGCTGTGCTGCACTGTACAAGTCAAGACACTGTGTAGGCGATCTATCATGTTCTCTTATGGATTTTGGCTACCACACACAGCGTTCCTACTTTGAAACCTCGCATGCCAAGGGAGAGCAAGACGCAGCTGGGTCTCACGTGAAGCAGAGGGTGAGCCAGGCTGTTTTACAACGAAAGGCCAGAATCACACATGCAGAGAGTATGTACAAGTATCTTGTTGAAAATTTCACCCTTCCCGTGGCATCCAGCTTTGACTCACCAACAAAAGCAGTGGAACTCAAACGTCGGGTCTTCTTTTTTGTTCCTAGTCAGGGAGAAGGGGCTGTAGATAGAAACAGACCTGGAAGGCAATTCCGGTCAGTCCCAGGAATCAGAAAATGGCACTGTGTTAAGAGCTTACCACAACAAGAGAAGGTCTTAACCAGACATCGCTCTTGTTACTGCACTGATTGTATACTAGATGACAAGGATCAATGCAAGAACAAGGAGTGGGTTGATGACTGGAAGGAAGTAGAAATCAAAAGGGAAGCTTCCCCAGCCACCACCAGGCAGTCCACAGCCACATCAGCTCTGGATAATGACACCATGGCACACATGGCTGATCTTGCAGCCAAAGGTAGCACTGTGGCCATAGCAGCTTTTGGGGATCCTGCTTATGATTTCTACCTCCTAAAAGTCACTTCCAATGGCGTGGAAGTGCTAGAGGAGCCAATGACTGATGACTATTCCTGCCAATACCCTAGTGGCAGTGCAGTTCTCAAAGGTCACTTCTTTTTAAGGGAAAATCTTCAAGATATGACCTACACTCTTGACACTAAACGTCTAGCTGTAGTTTATGCGGGGACAGTACGTGCTATATGTGCAGATCTTTCTGTGAAGAAAAAAAATCGAAATAAGCCAATCTACAAGCTGTCTATGCAGCAACATGAAGAGATCATTGGATCAATGTAAATCTTGTACATATTTGTTTATCATGGTAAAAAAAAAATCAATGATTTTGTTAAAACCTGTAAATTTGTGTAACTGACCACGCCCGCAAGGTATTATGGGTAATTAAAAATTGCATTTTATCTCTTCTCAAATTGCAATTAATTAAAAATATAAAAGGATATTGCCATCTAAGACTAAAATGCTTTGAATAAAACAATAAAGACAAATTTCCTGATGATTTTGATTTTTGACCCTGTGTTACACAAATGGGAGGGGTGATTGTGCTACTCATCAAACGATTTGGACTAAAGGGGCTAAAGTGGCTAATGGTGTGTACAGTACAACAGCTGAAGGTTCTACATCATCAGATCAAACCATGATGGACCTGCCTTTAAGCAAATAAGCACGGGCTTACAAGTGATTCAGACGGTATGATATATTTTTTGTGAAGAGATGTACTGGTAAAGAGCTGTGTATTTTCCTTTGGTTGATCACCTCGTACAAGAACTAAATGTCACAAGAGAATCGTTTCTTAGGACAATATCTTGTTCCAGCAAACGGCGGAGTACAAGATAAGCTTTATGAAACCAACAAAACCGATATTTCAGAGAAGAGAGACTTTGACAATGAAATTTTAAGGTGGCAAACAAAGTGGTCTCATTCAACTGATGAAAAACCAGTGACACTTACACAGACACTCCAGCACGCTAATCCAGACCTTTATCACAACGTGGTCACAATTATTACAATCCTCCTGATAATGCCAGTGTCAACTGCTACCCAAACGATCTTCCACGATGAAAACAGAGCGACTCGCAGCACTTCCCCTGATGCATGCTTACAGAGACATACCCATTGATGTAGAAGTGGTGATTCGCGAATTTTGCACCAAAAAGAACAGAAGTCTAGCTTTCAAATTTCTTTGAGTTCCACCAAGATTTCACATATGTTTGCAACTAATGTGTCGCTAGTCAGGTCATTAGGTTGTTGCTGTTGTTGACCACAACCACAACTGGCTGCATTTTGTTAAATATTCCATTATTTCTTGTTCAATATGGAATCCTGGCATAAGCGCCCAGATTGCACCAGATTACACCTCAGAGTACTTGAATTTTTAGAATTTTCTGGGAGGGCATGTCCATGGACCCCACTAGCATGTTATGCCTTGGGCTTTCCTTATGGGCGCTAAAGCGCACATGTTGTATCTGCTAGAAACGCTCCACCAAGGCTTACAAACAAAAAATGCCTAGGAACATCCCTGGAATTGGCATGGACTGTTGTTGGTTCAAGGGACTAATGAAGAAAGTTAGAACCTTTCAGGTTCAATTAAGTGCTTTTACACAAGACGACGAGGATGACAGTGCATCAACAGATTTAATGAATCTGGATCTATCGGAGCTATCAGGGTGCCATTTTGAAGGCATTTGGCATGCTTTGAATCTCGCATCCTACTCAACCCCCTGTTTTTCTTATTACGTTCAGTTATGGGCATATTTGTTTTTGTATTTTTGTTGCTGAGGGATTTGTCCCTCCTTTTGAGTTAAAAGTGTATATGAAGTAAAATTTTTCTCGCTTAATCTGAAAGTTTACGACTTTCTCTATTTGAATTTGTGGGTTTTACAAAAAAGAACCATTTCAATCAGTAGTTATCACGCCTGCAATGTTCGAATTTAGCGTCGGAAAGTGTCTCCATCTTACACACAGCCAAAACAATCATATTACATGGCTGTGACGTAGCAAACACTTCAGAACACATGTGTGTCATGGCGGACAAGGGAAAATCTTCAACCTCAGCTACTTATTGTGCTGCTGGTAATCCAAACATGACAGACTGTAGTATTAACACTGGCATGCAAGGCATAAGTATGCATTACTTCCAAAGGCTGCGACTTTGCAGAACAAATGGCCGCATTTTGTGCAGATTATAAAAAGATTTTGACCCTAAGACTCAGTCAGCTCTTTGTTCTGCACATTTTGATGAAAGTTGTTTTGTCGTCATGGGCATCCCTGTTTACGACAACAATAATTGGTAAATTCGTAAAAACCACCAAAGAGAAATCTAATCCCCGGCTCTCTACCATCTAAAGATTCTCTTTCTCCATGCATGTTTCGCCTGACTTCACGACTTTTTTATGGCAGATTTAGCTGCTTTTTCTGCATTAGTCCAGTTTTGGGACTTGGGTTTTCACCTTCTGAAGGTGAAATCCAAACCTAGAAAAATCTGTATTTTGCAAAGCATCTTTTTTGCAAAACAAGAACTGATTACGTGTGTAAGACTTCAAGTGCAAGACTTCACAACTGATAAGAACTTCTCTTTAATTAGTGCCATATCAAAGAGTTTTGAGTTTTTGCTCGGTAAAGTTAATTTATAAAAGCAGTAGCAAACTTTTTCCCTGTATTTGCATAGCCTGATATAAACTCCCGAGGGGTTGGGAGAGTTCTCAACAGTTACGCAAATCTGAGGCGAACAAATTCTCCTGACCCCTCTCGTGTTAATATCAGGCTATTTAGACACGGAAAACGTTTTCTACTGCTTCAATAGTAGTTCCTACTAATTTTTTGATTACTCATTCTTAACCTTTGTTTAGAAGATTTTTAAAGTTATTTGTTTCTATATTTTCTACAAGAGGACCCCCTGAAAACCACTTTCACCGATGAAGACCTCCTAAAAATTGTATTATTATTATTATTATTATTATTATTATTATTATTATTAAACCCTTAACCATTAACCTGCAAGCAGAGGTGACATTTTTCACAGTGTGAACTGGCAAGCAAAAAAAGTAGCCTTTGCCAATAACCATTCGCGTTTCTTTTGTGCATGCGCAATTTTCATCATACAATTTGCAAGCTTTATTCATTGCTGTAATCTGTGTCAATGCAAGAAGAGATGCCAACCTTTACTACTAATTTTACTGCAGGCAGTCCTCTATGCCAGATGTGATGCAAATGTATCCAACAACCGCAATGTCACTGAGAGGGTTCGTACTCTTAAGCTCTTCAAATTCCATGACTTTCAACGACTATTTCCATGACCTTTTCAAGGTTCCCATGACCTTCAGTTTAGCTGTCAGTCTAAAACCTTCTTTGTCTTATTTTTTGACCTTACAAAGTTCAACAGACACAAACTCCAGTGTCCACCAAAATGTGTGCCGTTCTTAAGCTGTCCATGCTTTGTCATCCGCACTTTTATCACTTTCCATAACTTTCAAGGGCCAACAATTAAATTCCATGACTTTCCAGGCCTGGAAAATGAAATTCTGAAATTCCATGACCTTCCAGGTTTTCCATGACCTGCACGAACCCTGACTGACTAGGAAATGTCTGAGAAAAAAAAAAAAACAAGAAGAAAGGCATCCAAAGCCATCAATGAGCAGCCATGTTTGTTGAAACAAGACCATGAACAGGGAAAAAGAAGTGCAATTTACCTCAAGAGGGCTGACGACTTTGGGGTACACATTTCCCAGATAAAGAACTGACACAAAAGATATTGCAAACAAAGAAGGACGAGTTGAGGTAATGGGTTTGTGGCAAACGTGCCGTATTTATGATCTGTTTCTGAAAGAAAGATAAATAACATTTCAAAGCAGAATAGTTTTATTTATATACACATGTACCGGTATGCACTTATAATAAAGCAGAATGATCAGACAGATATGATAGAAATGTAGTTCAAAGAAACCCTGGCAAGATTTCCATACCACATACCTTATTGTTTCTACATTTTTATAATGGATGACCTCCTGAAAACCACTATCACTTAGTGATGAAGGTCTTCTCTTAAAAGATGTATTTTATTATAAAAGCCGAACTTCTGATTAAGGTATGCAGTGTTCTTGAAACTGAGCCAGTCCTCCAAGACATCTCTGGAGAACAACTAAGTAGAGGATCTAATAAAGCACAAAATGTGAGAATGGAGATTATTATTAAGATGTGAGATTATTATTATTATTATCATGTCCATTCCTTGTTCTGGGAGCACCAACAATCAGAAAAATATTTCTGACTACCGACAAAACGAGTAAAAAATTACCAACTACCGACAGGAAAAATATTAACCGACTACCGACATGGGCTGACATTATCAGGATCTGTCAATGTATAAGGACCTAGACCCGCAACAGATCTACCATATGCGCAAGAACAAGCACAAGAGGCTGTATTGAAGGAGAGTTGTTGACATTGAGCAGGAAACGTTTATGCCCTTGGTGTTCTAATACAAAACCTGGTGGCATGGGGAAAGAATGCCTCAAATATAGTGGTTAACTTATTATTATTATTGTTATTATTCTCATAACTATTATGTCCGTTTCTTGTAGACTAAGGCAGGATGTTCAGACTAGTTTATAGTCCTTGGGAGCAGGTTACAACAAGTAACCATGGGTCCCATGTCTCTCTTTTCCTTCTTTTTACAGGGACAGTACTTTCCTTAGTATCTTTGCTGTCCCCAACAATGCTGTTTTCTGAATAACGTCCAACCTCACGTTCACACCGATTCGCTTCATGTACTCCTTAAAGTTGACCGATACGGCTCCAAGGGCCACAATAACAACAGGCACTACAAAGACTTTTTGCATGCACCAGACTTTTGCAATTTCATTTTTCAATAGTTGGTATTTCTCTAACTTCTCAAGTTCCTTATCTTTCACCCTGTCATCACCTGGGATGGCAACATCAATTATGACAACCTTTCTCTCCTTCATATAAATAAAGACAATGTCTGGTCTTCTTGAAGATCAAGTGTGGTATCTGTTCTTATCAGTCACGTTTACTGTCTCTGCCAAAAACGTGAATATTTTCTCTCCCTTCTCTTGTTCTTGCCCCGTTTTGGCTGGTTCGTTTTCGCTTCTTTCAAGGATTCTTCCATTACTTTTGTTTTTGCCAAGCAACGTTCATTCCTTCGATTTCGAAGCTTTTTCTTTGACGCCGCAAGGCACGTGCTTTGCGTGTGTTGTAACAAGTTATTAGTATTATTTTTCGTAATTGTTGAACAGTTGATTTTGCCTTGCAAGTAGAAAATTATCTTAGGCATATAACCACATCCTATGACGAATAATAGAATTGACTCGGGTTGTTTTTATCAACCTTAGTGGTTTCGATTGTAATTGGTTTATGCGCGGTAAATAATAATTAAGGTAGATAATGTGGGATATGTTAAGGAAATAGGTATCACACTCACGTGTTAGATCGCAAGAAATAATAGTGAGCCTTTGCCAAGTTCGGTTTGCGGCCGGACATACGTAGTCAAGGCGTTTACTTGTGGTAGCAATAAAACTAGTGAGCATTGTAATTTTGAGTAGAACGTTTAGAACGATTGTGATGTACGAATGAACGAACGCAATAAAGCGAAGAAAGTGAAAGATACAGTCCTGATTGTTTATTGAACCAGCGGACGCAGAGATATTCCAAACGCAGTGGAAGATTCCGCAACAACTGGTCCTTCGAGCCAGATTAGAGAATGTCTAAAAAGAAAGTAAGAGCAGGCCATCGTGGATTCCTCACGAAAATCATTGAAGAGGCTAACGAGCGTTTAGAGGACGGATATTTAACCGTTGGAAAGACAGAACTGCTGAAATGGAAAGCTAGTTTAGGAGAACAGCTTCAAAAGATTGAGCTGCTTGACGAAGAGATTCTGGCCGAGTTAACGGCAGACAAGAAAGTAACAGAGGAAGATGTGGCAGACGAGATTGAACGGAGTGGCCGATTTAGGGCAGACACAACACAAGCGTTAACTGCCATCAAAGAACAATTGACAGAGCAATCTCCTTCACCGCCAGCTTCACAATTGGCACCTCAATACGTAAATTCAAGCCAAGGTTACCAGCCGATAAGTAGCCAACAAAAGACAGTGTGAGCAAAGCTTCCGAAATTAGAAGTAAAAAAGTTTAACGGAAAACTCTGCGAGTGGCAGGAGTTTTGGGACTCGTTTGAGAGTGCCATACATATGAACGATGGGCTTTCGAACGTAGACAAATTTTCCTATCTAAGGAGCTTACTTCTGGGATCGGCAAAATCGGCAATTGGAGGATTTGCGCTGACATCAGCGAATTACGAGTCAGCCACAGAGCTCTTAAAGAAACGTTGTGGTAAAAAGGTCGCGGTTCAGAGAGCACTAATAAGCGAACTGTTGAATTTTTTCCTGTCTCCCTGATTAGTTTCAGCGCTTGTGCTCAGCTAAAAGCTTGAGACTTTAATAAAGTTATTATTATTATTATTATAATGTCACTGCCCAAGAAAAAGTCTGAAAAAAAGACCAAAAAGAAAGCCATTTATGCCAGCAGTTGTCTTTGCTGAAACAAGACTTCAGACCTTAAATTCAACCCTTATTTGAAGCTCGATCAGCAATAATTGACCAGACCGTGGCGCTTATAGCTAGAATGCACCTGGCAGTCTGCACCAGGCAGAACTTTTCAAGTGTTAGTGGTGTGATGCTAGGGGAAGATGAGGAAAGACGTAGGCACCCAAGGGAAGCACCTTTCTCATTTTGTCATTAACACAGAACCCTTAACACAGCAGCCCCATGGCAACTGCATCCATTTCTCTCCCATGGATGGGAAACTACATGTAGTCCATGATTTAAGTACTTGATTCCTGTGTATTCACGCAGCTCAGGAAAAGGTTAAATGGATGTAGTGATATAAAATACAAACATTGTCTTCTCCCATCAGAGACAGCATTTAAATGCTTTGCCATTTTCCAATGCACAGTCTGAAATTGTGACCAGCTGGTCACCAAAGAATTCATAAATTGCGAGCTGCTGACCAAATCTCAAAGTTTGTTGTTCGCAGGCGAATGAATAAGTTGTTTTAACCCTTTCACTGCTGTGGGTGACTTTGGTTGCCTTACCCATGCACCACTACAGGCAACTTAAGTTGTCCAAACATTACAATGAAAATGAATGAATCATGAAATAGCTTCTTAGATCAAAGGAATCAAAACACACATGCTAGAATAATAGCTCATTAAAACAAACTAGATTTCACTCAAATTTGACCCAAGAAATACAATTTTTTGGGCATTTACATGTGGTAGACATCACTTTACTTTTAAAGAGACTCTGGATGCTATTTTTGGCAATAGTGACTCTGAATTGGAAGAACTGGAAGAAGAAGCAAGAGGTTCAAAAAGCCAAAGCAACAATGATCTTTTTTGCCAAATAAGGCTTTCAAGCTGATTTACAGGTATTTAGACATGCCTGTGGAACTGAAGACATTTTCTCATTTTCAAGCTTGGAACAACACATCTCCGAAGGATATAAATGCCTGTCTTGCTTTGCTTTATTGCAATGAGGCTTTGCCAAAAACCAGCAGTGGGTTCTGTGACTTTTTCATCAGTAATGTCACCCAACAGGTTTGAACTCTATTATTGTTTGTGAAAATGTATTGTGTGAGACAGCACACAATAGTACAGTACAGGCCACGGGCATTGCAGTATTACATGTGCGTTTCATGTATGTAAATCTGCCCTATTGCACGCAAATTACACAAGAAAAACATGCACTAAACACATGGGTAAAAAAATACACATAAAAATACACGCAAAATAATTTGCGTGTTTCTCATTAGTTTTTTAAGGCAACTCCTTTTTCAATGCCACAGTGGACAAACCAAACCCCGGCCCGAAGTCAAAAGTGGTAAATGAACACTTGGAAGTCATAAACACAAGAATGGAGGAAAATGTTGAGCTGACTGCACCGGGTAAGTCTTGTTCAATTCCAATCATCTGTGGAAAGTAAACGCGAACTACGTGAAGACGAACTAGACATTCATTATACATTATTGCATTTTTTTATCTACTTTGGTTTGTGTAGACAGAATAACTTAACAGGCATTTTCCTACTGTTTAGCTCCACAGAAGTTGCTGTATGACAAATTCAAAGTTCAGTTACCTTTGAGAACCATTAAGTGAACAAGATTCAAGTTAGGATGGCGAAGATCTGGGCCATGGTATTGCCAGATTGTGAAAGAAGAAAACCGAGTCAAAAGATTGGAGTTCCCAACAGAATACGCTGAAACAATGAACTGTTACAAAACTTCATCTTTACTGATGAGAGCAGCATTTGGCTTAAGAGACATTAAATTGTGCTTCAGAAAAATTGGTCGGCCAAAGAAGATGAAGCTGACCCCCCAAGCACCCCTACAAAGTCCATATCTGGGCGGAAATTTCGATGAAAGGAGCCACACCAATTAATTTTTGGGGCAATTCTGCACAGGTTCTTTTATGTAGAAGAGATCCTCCAAAATACCCTGCTTCCCTTTGTCAAGGAGACTTTTCTGGTCAATGACTGCTTATTTTGCAGGATACTGACCCGAAAAATACTAGTAAGTGAAACCGTTGGTTGATGATGTTTGCCAGCTAAATTAAAATACTCGTTTTACATAGTACTGACTAGTGCTGTTGTGATTGTGGTTAGGATTTTCATTTTATTTCAGGATAAAGCAAGTAACTTGCTTGGGCATGTTGCTAGAGTATTTAATTAGTTAATTGAGAGAGTGTTTATTACAAGCACTTGCCAAGCATTTTTAGTTAGTGTTGCTGATATACAAGTGCTTTGACTTCCATCATTTTCCAGGTAATCTTGCAAAGCAGTTCATAGCTGATAATGGAATTAATTGGTGGCCTACACCAGCAGATTCCCTGATTTAAATCCCATAGAGAATCTCTGGCACAAACTAAAAGGCTTTCTGTGACAACTGATAAAGCCTTCGAACAAGGAAGAGCTGGTACTTGGCATTAAACAGTTTTGGGACAGCATCACCCCGCAGAAGTGTCAAAAATACATTCAACACCTGGAGAAAGTAGTTCCAGCAGTGATCAGGTGCCAAGGAAAGGCATTCGGTTTTTGACGTAGGATTATAGTTGCGTTCAATGAAGGAGAACACAACTTATTCTTCTAGCGCGGTTACCAATTTTGTAGCGAGGCTACCAAGCACGTAGAGGCACTTTCTGCCAGATTCTTCACATTCCTATGGTTGGTCACATATTTGTGCCGTTTTCATTGCCATTTTAAATTTATGTAATACATACATCATTGCCCCACTATGACGTAATGCGCACTCATGAATTCATTGCCACAATTTCAACTGCTTCTCAAAAGAAAAGCGTGACAGGGCTTGACAAAAACTTTTAAGTGCACTTGCAAAGTTTTGTTAATGAGATTGTTTTCCACTGGCAAACTGGTGAGACCACTAGCAAATTCTCTCCCTTTGTCTGGGAGACATGGAAGATTCTAACTTGCAAACGTTTGCCAGTGGATATTTTTCTCACTCACAGATTACGATTTACATTTTGCGAGTTTGCGAGTGTTAATTTCAAGCCCCGTGTGACGAGGATCTAGGCTGCTTCTCTTGATTTCTGCTGCTTCTTTTTTTCTCTAGGTAAGTTGCCGCAGACCATGTAAAGCAAGGTTGCACCTATCTTTTTAATAAACTGAGAGTGAAAGGAAATGCTGATCAGAAATACCTTAACACACTAAAGCAGCAAACACAGTTTAGAATAGAACAAGTGGAACCCGTCACAACCCCACTTCCTACACTTGATGAGATCTCAACCTCCAAAGAGATTACTGCACATATTCTAGGAATAAATAGATTATTAATAAGTACAGCTCATGCTGTCACTGTATGAAGAAAGTAAAAGGAAGGTCGCATTCTGTGAAAACTGCAAGATGTCACAGAAGTCAACTGCTTGCAACGTCCAATGGAGCCTCAGAATGTGTGTTAAAAACCAAGAGGAAGGAAACAAAAAGGTTAACCTCATCATTTACGGTCAGTAAATAGTCAGCAAGTTGTTTGCACCATCCAGATTACACAAAGAAGCAGAAGATGGACTCCTTGAGAAGTTGCTGGACATTCACATGGCAAAGTTAAGTGACGACACACAATCCCACAAACTCATCAACATTGATCACATTAAAATATAAAAACTGAAAGCTGAAACATTGTTGTCTTGCACTTGACACAAATCCTATTATAACACATGTGTAGGACAGTGCAAGTCTCAGGCGCGGATCTAGGGGGAGGGTGCAGGGGGTGCGCACCCCCCCCCCCCTGAGATGACCTGCGGTTTTCTAATACAACTGCTATTCTGCAAAAAAAAAAAACTATGTGGTTTATTGGTGTTGAAGTAGAGCAAGAGACGAGTGCACCTTCTCCTAAAAAAAATCCTGGATCTGCCCCTGAGTCTTGATAGTGTTTTGTTGCATCACTACACCGTTCCACCATGTTTTTGTTCATTTTGCTTACAAAGTGCCATTTTCCAAATCTTAGCCTACAGCACATAAATGTTGTTCACTAGCTGTTTTCACAGAGTTGCTTTGTAATGATACCAGACGATTTGCAAGATATTATTAGAAGTTTTCAAAATGTTGTGATTCAGAACCTTGCACCAAGTAACCTATACTAAAATGGATATTTAACGAATTTTTGTTACAGTTTCCTCACATTTGAACCTGTAGACACTCTTATCATTCATTTACAGTTAGCCATTTTAAATATGAGAGACTACTACATGTACATGGAGTTTTTCAAACTTATGATATACACTGATCTCCTATAAACATTAAAAAAACAGTTTCATAATGTATTGTTGAACTTCATATTCATTCAATTGAAATACAAGAAACTGGACTCATTCATAGTTCTTTGTTAAAGTACAGTACAACCTCCATAAAAAGTCAGAAAAAGGTACAATGTGGCACAGTAATAGTGTTAACAATTAAATGCTGCATGGTTATTAAGACATAGCCTGCATAAACTTGCTTTCAAACAGGAGGAAAAAAGGGAAAATTCAGACAGGCAAAAAAACCAAGAAGACCAAAAGAACAGGACAGAAGGATTTCTCTTCCTCTTTCCCTCCAGCCTTTCAAAGAATGATACGATTAGTCATCACTGAAAAAAGGGTTTTGGCCATGGGCCACAAATACAGGGCTCAATGTTGTGACCCGTGGGGTCGCCAACGCGACTAGATTTTATTCAGTGACGACTAACTTTTCACGCCTGGTCACCAGGCTGGCCCCCAAGATATTTTAATTTAGTTTTAAAATTTCTTATTGAATTTAACACTCTGATACTTTCGTGTTCTTGCATGAAGCCAATGAAATCATGTTCGTTTCTCACTTTTGGTTATTTATTTACTTGGTAGGAAACTCAAAGTGAAATCTACATGGATGAGAATAGTAAACTTTTCTAAAAGGCAAACCAGCTTTATATATGAAAGCATTTTTTTGTATATATGATAACATTGCAAGTGAAATAAGCAGGAATTTTGCCTTGGGCTTGCACTGCTTTCTTCCTTGTATCACTGTTCAGAAAAGATTTAAGGTGAGCAATGGAAATTGAGGATGGATTACGGGATGATTTAGAGACGTTGAGGAGATGTATAATAGAAGGAAATGTAGAGGGTGCTAAGAAAGTTGTTTTTGAATGTGAAAAAAAGTTTAAATTGTCTTTCATTGACCAGCGTGTTAACTACCACATGTCTGCGCTGAGAAAGGATGAATTCTCAACTGCACTTATCCCAAGAGAAGTGGAACTGAAGAGTTGCATTGCTCTCAAAACTACAGGGAATGCCAACTGTGTGTTTAATGCTGCTTCACTGTTGTTGGCAGGAAACGAATCGCTAAGTGATGTGATAAGACTACTCGTTGCTGGAACAGTTTTCTTCTTCTCAGAACTCTACATACAAACTATTCAAGACAGGTTCTTGGAAGTAGAAAAAGAGACCCCCTATTCGGAGGCTACTGTCTCCTCAACTATCCTAACAGAAGCAGGTGAGAAAGAAATGACAAACTCAAAAAATCCCGTTGAAGCTATTCGCGCAGAAGCACACAATACATGCCTTACAAACAACTGGAATGGGATGGTTCAAATGATGGCCTTGTCCACTGTCTTAAGACGGCCAATATTCAGGTTTGACTTTCTGTAACTTATTGACGATTTTGTTGAGGTTTATTTAAAGACGTTTAGTACATTGTATTCTATTTTTTTTTCTTGAAGATAATTTTTGGCGACTAGAATACTTGTCCTGGTGACCAAAAATGAAAACTTAGAGGCCAGCTGGCTCCAAGATTTTTTTCTGAAAGGCAAGCCCTGAAATATGACGTTATATCCCCCCTCAAATTTCAAGCTTTTCTATGCAACTCTGGTGCTTTGAATTAATGCTTATTCCTTAATCCAATATTCAACTTCTATAATTCAACATTCACAATTTCAACATTCATATTTTAAACACTATTCACATGCGACATCCATGAGTGTATTGCGTATAATGCAATATGCATGCTGCCCAATCAACTTCTCAGCTGTTATAGAAATACTTTTTTAATAATGTGCAACAAAACCTTGAATGTAACTAATTGTAGTCATTGTGAAGTTCCCCTCTTTACCATTATACATCTTTCTTTTAGAATCAAGAGAGAGCCAGAGAGACTGGTATAATAAAATTGATTGGCTGTCACGTTTTCAAAATCCAAACAAATAATTTAAAATCCACTTCCATCCAAGCCATCCTTGGCCATCTTGACTTCCTAATGAAATTTTAAGACCATAATTGTTGGGTTTCTGGGTAAGTTTGCACACCTCTGAAAATCATAGTCAAAATGAGGACAAAGTCCCATCACCTTTGTACCTTTCCTAATTTCAGGTGATGCTGATGATCAGAATTTTCAGGTTACCAGTCATGAAGTAAGGCCTGTTAGTTCATCCATACAGCAACATCAAAGGGTGTTCAATTCGAGCAGCCATGGAGCTCGACTAATGAGAAGCCTGCACATGCCACAAGTAAAATGGACAAACGCAAAATGCAAAGTTGCACTTTGAAATTTGTCTGTCTTTATAAGCAAGAAAATTGCCGACGACATCAGAGTAGCTGAAGCCAAACCACCATAATAAATCAACAATGCGTTGTTTACAAATTCAAATGTGATCTGTGTGATGCGGATTATGTTGGTTATACTCGCCGACACCTTTTCCAATGCATTGATGAACACAAGCACTCAGCTATTGGAAAACACCTGCGTGACTCTCACAATCAGAAGAACAAAGACCTCACTGAACAATTCACTATACTGAAGAAATGTCGTGGGAAATTTGAATGCCTGATCTACGAAATGCTTTTTATCCAGGAAAAGAAACCCAAACTGAACACTCAATCAGACTCAATAAAAGCGAAACTATTTAGTACCTAATTAACACTCACTACATTCCACATTGTAGTTTTTAATCACGTGCAACAAGACTTCACACGCATTCTTAATATATAAAGAACTTTTAACAATCTAACTTTTTAGAATTTGAAAAAGATGAGCGAGTCATCGAAACGTCATTCAAAATTTTTATTGTTGATTTTTATTCTTAAATGTTTATAAAATTACTTGTGAAAAAGCACCAACCTCTGTCTATGAAAAGACAGCTCTCTTAACCTGGGGCCAGGGTTGATCACATTGGACATTGACAGCTCCGCCAAAGATCTCCACCATTGTTGAGGAACAGCCCCCCGTCGCCTCAGCACTCACCCTCAACTCTGCAACATGGAAACCTGCCTACAACGGCAACTTCTCTGAATTGGAAACCTGCCTGAAATGGGAACCTCTCTGAAATGAAAACCTACTTATGAAGACAAGCACGGATTGATAAACTTGTTAATTAATTTTCCTGGTCAATGAACACTGAACATTTCTTAAATTGTTGTTGCTGCGGAGCGACCGTAGGGAGAGAGCAGCAACATAATCAGGATTTAAGGGAAATATATAAGGGGGGGATGAATTCTCAAATTCATCACTTTTTACCAGAATGAATTGCATATAACCACACTTTTTACCAGAATGCATTGCATTTCACCAGAGTGCACTGCACTTCTTTTTACCAGAATGCATTACACCACGAACAACTCAAATAAAAACACGATGAAGTTCGGTGGGTGAGAGCGGGCATGGTTCACTGCCCAGACTCAGAGTTTTCTTTGTGGCAAATTTTCTACAGCACGGTTAGAGGTCTTAACAAATTTAAGACAAGCAGGAGTCTTTCAGATGAGTACGATGGTTAACTTGGGGATTGGATTTCAATTCAAGAGCCTCTGAGACTCGCCCAGGCGTTAAACTTGACAAGAAGATGAGCGTTTGCTCTTCGACCCCGCAACACTGGGGATATGCAAATTCCAGCTTGCTAGAAGGTGATGTGAAAGTGAGAAAGTGTCATGCCATGCTATTCTTAAGAACCTGTATGAGCTGAAAATGGATGTGATTGTGACCATTAGCTTCAAAATAACAGCGGAAATCGAGATAACAAAATGTATGTTTTGTGTCCTACTTTGCAGACGAGGACGTGTATCATCATTTTGTAAAGTTTGTAAAGCATTATTATGTTCTTTCATTCATTCATTGCCAAGGAATATGCATTTGCATCGTTTTCTTACTTTTTTAATAGCTCAGTTAATGCAGCTTGATCATCTTGGCGGCGGAAGTATCATGCAAAAGGTATTAAATTAAAGAGTTTTCCACAAGATTACGTAATCAGCCTCTGTGGTGTAGTGGTTAGGTGTAGTCGCCCCGAGCCGAGGGTGCTGGGTTCGAGTCCTACACAACTCTTTCTTTCCTTCTTTCTTTGTTTTCCTGTTTTTTTGTATTGTCATTTTCTTTAAATATATACTTATTTAATAAAGTGCAATAAACAGCAAGATGACCATCGTGTTTCCAGGGAAAAGATAGTACACTCTATATTAAATATATGGATAAACAATCTGACTTTCTATCATTTGCTACAATTTACTGTGGGAAAACCAGAGTTGATAACCACTTGTCGTAATGATCATTTTCCAAACAACGTTCCCACAAGTTCTTTCTATAGACTGATGGTAATTATTGCTTTCATGTAAATAGGACATTCAATGTCATTTTCGATTTTTTTAAGTCTCACAGCCTAACTAATGCTAGTATCAACAGAATGTTCTGCAGCATTACTATCTTTTAGACTCCCTAGTTTTAATTGCTAATTACTACTTTGATTGTAAAGGGTGTTGACCAGTCTAGGTTCCATTTGTTAAAATTTTATACACCAGTCAACAGGGGGAAGTGGGTTAGGAATGTTTAAATTGTTTTAAATGAAGTCAAACACAAATTACTTTTTCTCCCCTTTTAATCATTTTGACAACAATGAAAAAACCCTCTTCATATTTAAATATGTCGATCGTCACATCTACAGACTTACAGCTGCTTACATACATTCATGTCTGGAATATAGACAAAAACATGTTCTTCAATTTAAGCCTATATTGTGATTTAAGATTTGCAACATAAATAATGTAGGTAATACATGTTACCAAGTGGGAATAGTACTGTTGTTGTTGTTGTTGTTGCGTGCACGCCTTTTGCACCCCTGCATCCAGTCCATTGAATTATGGGAAAAAAACATGTTCGTTGTTCGTTGTCGTTCCCGTTCATGTTGACGGATTAAATCCTGTGAAAGCAACCTAAAGGCCTTTTACTCTTCCTTACAAGCATTCACAAGCAACAACATTGCATATTGTGATATACGTATAAGAAATAAATCGTATATCGGCCGGAATATAACGCTGCACGAAGGCTTTGAAACCGCCATGTGTCCGTAAATTTGCAGCCTCAGAAATCTCGCTAACAATAAAAACCGTGACCCTTTCGATTAACACGTTATTTATACAGCTAAAGGAACGCTAGAACTGTCACTGTAAGGCCCAAATAAACCATCAAAATTTAGATTGCATGAAGGACCTCAAGCGCGCCGCCAGTTTGATATCCCATGTTTGTATATCAAAACTCCCATGTTTGTGTGTCGACACTACCTAGCTGGGTAAAACTCCCATTCACTGGTTAATTGCGATATCATTGAAAAAGATTGCACCTATTACAATGGTAAACCATTTCATCTCCTACCTTTCAAAGTTCATCAATCCCCCAGCTCGAAATCAAGAAACTATCACCTTTCCTGAGATTATCAAAGTCCCGTACGTTTCAGGGCGCGTATTCTATGTATGGAATCATATAGTGTACCATATGAATGAACCAATAAAATTTCCGGAAATTTTGGCAGACAGTCTGAAAAAATTTCGTATGAGGGCCAAAAGTTTTCAAGCTGGATTATCCCTTCAGTTTTAGCAACGGAGGTTAACTCTTCTCTTGTTTTTAAAACGGAATTGCGCGCATTTTTGCAAAGAACGCCAAAGTGCACGGAGAGAGAGGACTCAACGCGACTTCCGGTGGCAGAGGCCGGTGGTGTTCCTCTCTGCCATTTTGATCTGCGTTATCCAGTGGAAGAGTTTTCTCCTATTGGTCAACTGGGGCCTGATGTTGGGGTGTCAACAGATTTAACTCTCTAGCATATAAAGACATTTTTGCTGTCGAACTGCTGGGCTTAATAGCAAGTGACACACATACACATACCCACGGCCTCAGACGGCCTGGCCAGTAAATGCGGGCATGATACACAGTTTTGTCCGTTCGTAGGCCTGACAGCTATGACACTCTAGCCTACAGGGACATCTGTATCCAGGCTATGCCATGCTGATGAGAACCAATAGGGGCGAAACAGCTGTCCAAGTCTGCCTCTTCCTAGTTGATTTGGCTCGCAGCGTGTGTATGCGTTCAGGCCTTGGGTCGGTGTACGTGTGTCACTTTGTTTGTTCTATAAAATAATAATTTTGAGTAAACCCTAACTCCGTTTTAACTTATATACTAAAAAATATATAACTCAATCATAGTCTACACGGGGAGGCTCTGCCCGAAAGGGGTACCTTTCGTAAACAGCTGCGGTGACCCTAGGACCACTTTTTAGCCCAAAAAGTATGAGTGTTACTCTGAGCTCTATCGATTTTAACCTCTTGTAAGCAACGATACTTTTTTTATATTAATTGTTTTGTATTCTTATGGCTATTGGCAAGTGTCAGGCCGTCAAAGAAGATTTTTCCGAGCCCAGATCGGTTTTGTTGTGTCGGCCTCCTGAGGTTCGACTCTCGTAAAGAGGGTCAAAGCAACCAATTTTTCCTCAAGGGAATTGGGTTAGACTTGCCCCAAGTTAGCCTCCCTCTGCGTGGGAGGCTAGCCACAAGTCGACCTCATGAGTTTTTAAGTGAGCGGAGCGAATCCGGTCAAGGCTCTTTTGAACTCTAGAATTAGGTGGTCGTTTATGGATGGGATGTTCGTATTGTATGCATGGCCAACGTCAATGACTGAATGAATCAGGCTGCTTATGTAATGACCTTGTATTTTAATACAAAAAAAAATTAAAATTAAAATTAAAATTTAATAAAATTTAATCAAAATTTAACAAAACGAAACGCTACACTCAAAAAGCAGGTTGGTTAAATTCCTTTAATGCCTCTTCGCTCATTTCATATCACACAAAGCAGAGTCAATATTTTTCATTAATATGGGGTTTTGTTTACGTTAATGTAGCATTTCCTGGTACATGCATAATAAATATTTCTACATTTCCAGAGGCAAGAAAAGCTGTTGTTTCCACTAATGTAACAGTCGTTGACACATTTTCCGTGGTCATTGTTGCACTTGTTATAACAGGCGTTGTTATCTTGGTCGGTGTCAGCAGAGCTCACAGCAATGATCAAGGAGCAAAGGATTGAAAAAATCACTGCAGACTTCATCTATCGAAAAAAATATGTAAAAAAAAACTAGCAAGTAGAGCAATCACCAGAATTTGAGATGTGCCGAGGCACCAGATAGCTGCGTCGTTATTTATACTGCTGAGCATAACCTGCCAGCAAGCCCTCCATTTGGACGAGCGAAGCTGTCGCGTCTCCCCTCGCTTGCCACTCGCGCGTGTGCTTTTCACGATATCCCCTAAATGGAGAGCTTGCTCGCAGGCTATACTAAACAGGGGCCTCTTCACAGGGGCGTAGAGTGAGATTTTGAAGGTGTACGCACGTGGGGAGGAAAAGTTGTAGCGCCGAAAGCGGCCCAACTTAGGTGGGTCTGGGAGCATGCTCGACACAAAATTTCTAAATTTAGGGTCTGGCAAATGCCATTTCCAGCGTTCTCCGCAGGATATTTTCTGTAAATTAATACGCAGGAAAATGCAGTAGTTAGTTGTTTATTTTACCCATCTCTAGTGTTGTCGGCAAGGCACAGTGTTTACGGGAAAAAAAGGCCACTGGCGCCCCTGCTTTTTGTTCTTACCAGTTAGTCAAGTGAGGCACGCGAAAGAAAAATCGCTTGGCACGCCACTAACTTTCAAAAAGATACTGACTGTTCGCAGAACAGGCTTAGTCTGAACTCTAATTAATTCTGATAACGACAAAGTTAACCTGCGATCAGGCGGTCGATCCTTTGTCGCTTTTTGATAAAAAAGCAAAAGCGTGATCGCAGGTTAGGACAAAGTCAGTCCGTCTTCACTTTGTGAGGTCACGGTCCGCGTTAGGAAGAGTCCAGAGGTGTACCGGTACAATTTGCACACACCTGATCTTGTTGGAAATCACTAGCAGGAAATTTCAGGATGGATCCGTCGTAAACGTCAATATCCACTGAAAAAGCCCGGTCAGACTAAAAAGACTTGCGCGCGGTTACTACGACAAGTCAAGAATGTGATTGCGTTTTAGTTGCTTACCTTTCAGCTACGTTGTAGTTGTTGTAGTTGTTGTCGGATCTGTAAAAGAAAAGAAAACAGTGAGCTAACTTAGTTTTTTCAACATTGATGGCAAAAAAATATGCAAGCGAATGCAAAGACTAATACTAAATCCAAACTTATTATTAAAACGCTGGAAAAATGTTAGTAAGTACGTTGCAAGTAGCGATTGAAATTCAACTTACCTGAAAAGCTTGTATGAATCTACTCAGTGAGATGATTAACTTGATGATCAAACAAGAGCGAAATTGTTTTTAATCGACTCGCTATTTATTTTTTTGCCAGTGCACCTGAATCGACCAGCTTAACAAAGCACTTCCCTTATAAATCTGGAAAACGATTCAGGAAGTGTTTCTCCATGATATATATTGATTCAGATGTGAAAATAAAGTTCAGCAATCTTATATAGTCTGGTGCATGTAACAATGTAAATCTCAATTTGCGTTATAAATGTCCCATAAGTCTGTGAAAGACAAAGTGTGCCTTGAACAAATAATTAAGTTGAACATAGGTGAGCTGATGACATACACAGCACAGTACACTGTAATTCAGTAAAGGGGACAAAAATGTACCATTGTAGTATATTCACAAGCTCGACACCTCTCTCTAGGAGGGTGCGAGAGTCAGATCAGCTGAAACTCCGGCGATTTACAATCAGCTGACTTGGATGGACAACTTGCGAGTAAAAAGCAGAACAAATCGAGAAAACACTGAAAACAAAGATACAACACAACACCCACCCGGGAAAATAACAAGATTTTCTAGTTAAGGTTTCCTTAAAATGTCCAAGAATCACTGACAAGCTTTCGACTTCATTTAGATCAGATTAACAACGCTACGTCTTTTTTTTTATTATTTAATGACCTTATATTCTTACGGATACATATACTTAGTGAAAATGCATTCATACTCAAGTCAGTTTTAACCAATCAGAGAAATGGACGTTGTCGAACTGTTTTCTTTATAATTTTGGATTTAGATTTCAAATATTATAAAAGACTGGTAGAATGATGAATGTCTCAGTATGCAAATGATAAACACAGTACCACATAGAAAGCGTCTGAAAGGCCTGAAAGCAATTGTTGTTTACATTCAAGATCAAGGCGTCAATAGTTTGCAGATATTGTGGTAGTAAGTTAGCCTGGGACAAGGCTCCACATGAGTGGAGGAAAAAAGGCAAAACAAAAAAAAAACAGTGTGAAACAGCAAAAAAAAAAAACCTTTCCCCTCCCCAGGCTACCGCTCGGCTCGCTTCACTGTCCAATTTATCTTCATTTTTTTTTTCTTTCACCCAATCCGGAGCCTGGTCCCAGGCTATTGGTAAGTCAACGACTAAAAAAAAAACGGACCGAGCGCGTACACAAAAATCTATCATTATATGGGGCTCGAATATCAAAGTATCCGGGGAACGACTTATTTAGTGGGTGTGAGGAGCAAAGTTTACCAGCGCTTACAAGATTAAGCACTACCATCTTCCATAAAAACAAACCTAAAAGCGAAGCTTTCAGTAACTTTCAGCTAAATGATCTACTTAACTTAAATTACTAGCTCACATTGTAATGCCACAAAAAAAAACCAGGGGTAGTCAGTTCCAAGTTTCACGGTCAATTGTCAGAATGATAAGTCGTGGAGTTTCAGTAAAAACATAATCGAAAAAAACATGACGGAACAAACAAACCACTCGCTTACTTGTAAATATACAAAGTTCCTCCAGCCTGGAGCATCATAGCGATCTTCGTTCAGTACCATTTAGGAATCAATCGCCATTACCCAAAAAACGAGATCTAGCCATACAGTAAACAATTTGAGCGACAGAGGGGATCAGATTCAGTAGAGCTGCACCGTTCTAAACCTCTTAATTCACTGGTCCCCTTCAATCTGCACTTCCATTGTTTTCAGGGATAGGGGCATTGTTATGTGACAATCCCTATTGTTGTTCCGGCTAATCAAAAACAATTTTTCAAATCGGTGCGGGATCGCCCTTCAGATTCACACTAACAACACTCCCTAAGGACGCTTTTATAAAAAAAGAAGGCAACTTAGCTTGCTCTGCTATAAGAAATGATAAGTTTATTCTAAACAAAAGGTAACATTGACAAGGTTTGCTGAGTAAGATCAGAAGAACTGGACAAGTGACAGGGGCACCCAACGAGAATATAGTTCAAAACCACTTGAACATAGCATTGTTCAACGTATTTTAGTATCAAAAAGGTAGGTATAGGCATATTTTTATCTCCTAAAAATTTTTCATCTGTTTGGATTTCTTAGCTGAAAGTCTAGTGATTCGAAAATTATAGGGATCAAAACTTACCTTTTCGAAAATTTCAGCCAGAAAAAAGGCTCCCGAAAATTGTAGGTGACCTTTTTAGGGTAAAAATCCGTTAAAAATGCGCAATTATACCATTTTTAGATGTTCGAAAATCCTAGCAGAGGTAGACAAGCAAGAAATTTTGGAAAAAATGTTCCGAAAATTCTAGATCTCAAATCGTCTTCCGAACAGATATTTTCCGAAAATTGTCGTTGGGTCAACCTGAAGTGACGTTAATACTGATATTTTCAAATATATCAATAGCGGAGGTCTTTCAAATTCAGTGGTATTTGAGCTCATTGTGGATATTAAAGGCGGTCATGAAGTTCATTGAAGTTTATCAGACTGAATGAAAACTGCCACCAATTTGAGTAAAACATTAAAGCAACGGCTCAAAAAAATTAAGGAAGGTATAAATAACACACAAAATACAACAAAAGGCACGGATGGACAAACATGAAAGAAGATTTAAGCGGATTGCGTTTGCACTTTTTAAAATAAAACTTGTTAGCCTAACAGCTTTTTAAAGTTCATTTTTATTGATTGTAACACTGATTAGTGCTTTAGGAAAGATACTTGTTTGATACGAAGATGTACCTTTTAAATTTACAACTAATCCTTTGCCAACATCAAATTCCTTAACGGGTAAAGACGCGTTATTGGGAGGTATGTCCTTTTTCATTTTAATATTTCGAGTAACACCATTTTGCCGTCTGTCCTCCTTAAATTGACGCTACCAAATTTGTCTTGCTAAGAAAGTCTCAGCTTTATTCGTATACAGACGATTTCCCCGAAAATATGGGATGCCGTTTTGCATTCTTAACCAATGCAAAAGGTCCACTTACGGTTTAAGAGCGTCGCTCAAAAACTTCCTTTCTTGAGCCTATGAACACAGCCCCTTTAAACTTGAGATGTCTTTAAAAACAGGTGGATTACCACCACAAAAAAATATTTGGGACTGTAATATAATTGAGACGAGTGGATATTTTGTACTTTATTTTACATTTCAGCATCATACTGCACCTGCAATGAAGAGGTTTAGTAAGCCCGGCTTTGCAGCACACTTAAGCTTACATATGATTACAGTATCTTTCAAAATTTCTGCCACTGTATTCAGTGGCACATGATATTTTGGCCTCTGTAAAGTTTTTAGCTTAAACAGAGTTCTTCAAATTCAACCCTCAAAATTACATGTTGATATGGCTGTAGCCTCGTCACTTGAAGATTTAAAATACAACTTTGATGATTCTGCTCCTTCTAGAGACTGGTCAATGTTTACTGGGCATTGTGAACGATCTGCTGGCACCACTTTCACTGCTGGAACTGTATGAGAAGGTGCATAACAGCGCCTGAATAAACGACTAAGTTCTCGTCTGAAGGACTGATTCCTTATTCCGTAAATGACAGGATTACACATGCTATTAGCGTAACCTAACAACAATGTGCTAATATCAATTATTCTTGGAATTGGGCGATTATAGTAAACATCAGTAAAAATGGTCATGGCAAAAGGTGCCCAACAAAACATGAAGCAAGCAACAACAACGAGTATAGTGTTGGTAATTTTAACTTCTTCCGGCGTCACTTTAAAGCCTCTTCTGATTTGGCCATTTTCTTGCGCAGTTTTTTCTTCGTTTGTCACATCCCTGTGCTGATTAAGGCTCTGTCGGGCTACCCTTGTATATTTGAAAATATTGAAGTATGAAATAGACATAACGCTTAGAGGACCGAAAAAACATACCGTCAACATGAAGTACATGTAATAAACGTCAGATGGCCAGTAAACAAAACAGAATGATTTTCCAGGGATGTAGCGAAATTCCCCCCAACCAAAAATTGGAGCAAGGGATAATAACAACGACATTGACCAAACAATCGCTCCAAACACAACAGATCGTCTTGGTCTAAATGCAACAGAGTACGTTTTCCACTTTACTACGTAATAATATCTGTTGATTGCAATCATAGCAAGCCACATCACGGACGAAACAAACGACAGCAATGTAGTGAATCCCAGTAAAACGCAGGCGTTTTTTCCAAATATCCATCGCTGTTTGACAATTGTGACTACTGTAATCGGCATGTTGAGAACGGAAACTAGTAAGTCGGCAAATGCAAGGTTAAGAAGAAACCCGTTTGTGACAGTGCGAAAAGCATGCCGTCTCGTGAAGATTACAAACACAGTTAAGTTTCCAAGAACTGACACGATGCAAATGATAGACAGGATAAAGGCTTCGATGATGTTACCTATGCTTTGGGCCATTATCACCGATGATTCCTTTAAACACCTGCCAGATTTTGTTAACTCGTTAATTTAAGACGGAGCTGTATGATAAACATTGTTCAGGCAGCAGGTGAATTTAATCTACAAGACCATAGAAAATCAATATTTGTCTATCCTGCAATCTATAATGGCTCCGTGTCAGAGACGCTGGAATATAAATGGCACTTATAAAATGACAAGCTATACCCAGTGTTCAATAGTTAACATTAAGAAAGGAAAAAAACTGCACTCGGATTAACAAAGATTAGTAATTTAACATACAATCAACTGAAATTAAAAAAGACTGGTAAAGAAATGGAGTATCAAAAAAGCTATCAAGAATACTTTTGCGTAAATAGGTACTTTCCCGGTTCCCCTCTAATTCAAGATCTGTGATCATATAACATTAGCAAAAAAGGACGAACATCTTGTTAATTTTTAGCGTTTTTTCAGATTTTCTTTGTTGCCCTTGAGTTTCTATATCATAGTTTGATATAGAAGGCTGATCTCAAAATAGTCTCCCCCGTTCTACCATTAAATGGCGTAAAGGTAACCTGTTGAACCTCCATGACTGCTGGCATACGCACTTGTCTTCTTGTCTTTCAGCCTACGAGCGAATTCAGGAGGGTGTCAGGAGAACTCTGGCTAGATGCAGTGAGTAATTAAACCGGAGGTGAATGGTGGCTTTGCCGCCAAAATAATTTTCCCCGAAAAGTTGAGACCAAGGAAGGAAGGAAGGATCAAACTGTATTTTGTCCGGCACAGCCAATTTTTTCGGAGGAAAAAATCTTCCCCGTTGCCACAGATTTTTTAAATACAGATTTCTATAATCTCAACTCTCAAGCAAGTGGGCCCTGGCTTATCCTGCAAAAAAGTCCGTGTGGTAGCTTTAGGTCCTTTAGAAAGGAGATAGAGAGGAGACTATTGCGGGAGTAAAATGTCACCGGCGATGAGGAAGGGGCTAAAGAGAAAAGAGCAAAAAAGAACTAAGGCAAAAATCTATTTGGACGATGACGTCATTTCATTACTTCTACCAGAATCCTTTAGGGTTTCCCTTTCGTGTGCAAATAGAGAGGAGAAGTGTGACGTCTCGTTACCGTGGTAGCACTATTTCTGGATGACAACAAAACCAACGACGACGGCGACGGCAAGGAGAACGGCAAACAAACAACAACTTGCTGGTAGCCTGCTTAGCAAGCGTTTCCGTGCTGTTTCGGAGCAAAGAAAGACCGATGAACGAGATTTTAGGTTTTGGCCGCGCGAGAAATGAAACGACAGCCAATTTTTCGCGTGGTCTTTGTTGCGCGGTCTTTGACTCTCGAAACAGCACGGAAACGATTGCTACGCTGGCTACTTTGCTGATGCATCACGCTATTTTGTACATTTCTTTGTCGTCGTTGTACCACTAGGACATGAAACGTCCAAATTTCACGCGCCTGCTTTATGGATTAGGCGAACACTGGTGAACACAAAACAAAAATTGTCGCTTTCTTTTTCTTAGATAACGATAGATACTGTCCCAAAGAAAATTTTGCCGAGATTTGCCATATTAAAATAAATTGAATAAGATCGGTGAAGTTTGAAAAAGTGTGAATAGACTTTTAGCTGTTTTTTCGGTTTGTTGTCATCCAAAATTTTTGCTACTATGGCAATTGACGTAACGACGTCTCCTCTCTATTACAGCTTTTGTTATATCAACCTAGGGATAATCAAATTTTTAAAAATATGAAAGGCGTGAAACCGAGGCGGGGGCCGGGGAATACATTTGGTGTGAGGGCTACAACATTGTGGAATGCAGTGCCAAATTCTTTCAAGAAGATTGAATGTGTACATAGTTTTAAAAAGGCCTTAACTGACTTTTATGCATCTTCTTAATTTTCTTTGTTGTAATTTCTTATTTGATAACTTCCTATTCACAACGTTTAATTTTACACTTTACTGTTGTACTTTGAATTGTAATTTTTAGATTAATCTATGTATATTTTTAATTGTAATTGTTTCATAATGAGGGCTGCAGCTTTGTCAGTTTACTGTTTAGCGTTACCGTCTTTAAATAAAGTTGATACATACATACATACATAAGCAATTTTTCTCCTTGTTTTCTCAATTTCATGATAAATCGGGAGAATCTGATAAAAATCGGGAGAGCGGGAGGTAACACGTTAAATCGTGAAGGTTGGAATTTCTGGGAAAACAAGACGCTGTGGATGGAAGCGTATATTGGAAATTCATTGGAATGTGACCTGCAAAAAATACCTGCCGCGTCAACTGCCGCTTAAAAGCTCCCCTACTTATAATTTATAATACACCCCAGTCACCTGTAAACAAAAAAATACATGCAATAATAACGCCCTCCCCCCCATCCAAAGGAGGGGGGAAGGGCGTTATTATTGCATGTATTTTTTTGTTTACAGGTGAAGGGAGGGGGGGAGGGCGTTATTATTGCATGTATTTTTTTGTTTACAGGTGACTGGGGTGTATTATAAATTATAAGTAGGGGAGCTTTTAAGCGGCAGTTAACGCGGCAGGTATTTTATGCAGGTCACATTCCACAGGTCACAATATAGGTCTCGTTTTAGAGTTGTACAATATTTATCAAATGGTGTCCAGCGTCCACAATGAAACACTTCCTTACATACACCATGCTAGAAAACATAAATGCTTAAAGAAACATGTCTGAGGTGCTGCTTGAAATGTTACTAGAAAACCTTACAGACGGGACAAATAATATTGTATTCTTGTCATTCCTGGTAGATCTTCTATCAGTAATACTGTTTCCCCAGTACAGCAATCTTGGTAAAATTACAATATTATATTTGTCAGGTACAAAGTAAAAACAATAAATTAGAGAAATGTTCCCAAATTGTCACTATTTAATGTCTACGACAGTACTTGCATAATGTTGAGTAACTATGACATCTCTTTTTATACCCATTACTGCTACATTTTGTTTGGAATGTGCTATATGTAAAATGTTGCAATGTAAAAAGTCACACAGACACAATTTATCATTATTTCTTCGAATAAATAATGTCAAAGCACTTATTAAGTTCTTTGACTTTCCAGTGTGGCCCTCACTCTAAGGGGGGGGGGGGGGGGGTGTTTTTCTTAACTATCCGATTCACAAATAACATGGTGCTACATATTTTTGCTTCCATTTGTTTTGTCCCATCAACTCTATTGCTCTTATTTAGGGGTGGGGCTTCTCAACATATGTCCTCTAAAGTAAGGAGCTTATCTTGTGGCAGTGTTTATTCAAGCAAATATAGCATCCTTTTACCCTGTGATCAGGCAACCCTTTTCCCCTTTTTCTTTAGCGGCTGTCTGCCAATTTTGTTCATCACAGGTTAGCACCCTATTATCACACAGTGGAAACCTGACATGATGAGCTCCCTTCTAGCAGTGATCCCAGTATAAATAAACGATGATATCATTCTAACACATTAAACAGTAAAACACTCTGGACTAATAACTAGAAAACAACTGATAAACCTATTAACAAGCAACAGTTTGTGTTCTGTCAGTCTTTACAACGACTTACTTTTTCAAATGTAGGTGAACCCTTCTAGAATTTAATTCTGAGGAACCATATCCAGGTCAGAAAGAGAGATAAAATAATTATTATTTTGTCGCCGCTTGGTTACATCCTCCTTTAAATATAAAAAAAGGCAATTTCATGTCGTAGCTTTGTTAAAACCGCAAAGAAAATAAAAAGTGTGATAAAATATAGCCAACTCTTTTAACTGACACCTTATTACAAGATGGACATATATTTTAAAACAGACACCTAGCATTGGACCCTGCTTTCCTTCTGTCATTTGGATGCCCTATAATCTTATTGTTTTCATTGTCGCACTATAAGTCATTAAAGGAGTAGGTGACAGGTGATACAGGTTTCATTCTACAGTATTCCCTCAGCTTGATAGTAATATTGAGAGAACTGCAAGCTGATATTTACAGCTAATAACAATTGTTATTATTCATATCCTAAAAGAAGAGTTATTGGTGCTTGTTTGCAGATTTACAAGGGCAAGAGCCTGACATCTCTTCAAGGGAATTCTGTACAGCTGACATTTCAAAATGATGCTTCTAAATAACCTTCTTCTTGCACTTGTATATCAACATCTGATGACTTCAAACTAAGTCTTTTGACTGTTTCATACCCCAGTACCATGGCAACACTTGATGGAACCATTGCAATGATTCTTGCCGACAACCCTTTAGTTAGTCCAAATGGTCCTTCTTCTTGAAGTAAGGAGCGAAACATGTGTATAACATATGTTGATTTTCCACCACCAACCTTTAAAAAGCATTTTTAAGATGACAATTTTCAGAATCAGTACTGCATTCAAACCAAAAACCAAACCAATGTAATGAACCTTAAGGGAAACAGATGATCAAAACCTTGGACATCTTTTATAGTCATGTGGGGTTGACTAATTTTCAGTCAAAGTGTATTGACATGATTGTGGGATTTTTAATTAAACACTGGTAACACTAGTCTGCCACACAGCTGTTTTTAGTGTCGTCATGCAATGCTCCTCCCCACAAACGGCTGCTGAGAATCGAATCACATTCCTTTCTCACGATTAGCCAATTATTATTCAGCTCCCATTTTCTGAAGGTGTTTGCACCTCATTTGCGGTACAGTCACTCCTCCAGTCACAGCTTCGCTTTTATGGGATGCCCCATGTGTGAACGACAGAACAATCAAAATCATCGCGTGAAAACAAGCAATCAACTAGAGTGGTGTTGTCGTAGTCGGGTCCTATTTAAAATTTATGAGATTAGCAGCAGCAGCAAGCAAGTCAAGCAGATGTGATGCACAACATGGATGTGCTTATAAAGTTGCCGAGTACAGTTTCGGGAAATCGCACATCGATAATTTATAAGATTGCTTTTTTTTAATCAGTACCCTTGAGAGTTTTGTCTATAATGAGTACATCCAGCACATGAAATTCACCATACATATCAGTCACATATCAGTACATATGCACGTTAAATGAAGAACCAACCGATCCCAGTAAGAGTCATGTAGGCCCATCAAACCTTTTTTTCCACTTGGAACTTCCTTAACTGCTTAAAACAAACTTTTCTGCAAATTAACCTTTTCGTTGCTTGCGGACACAGAGCACATCCAAATTCAGCAGTGATTGATTGATTTGTTGAAAACCAAGGGTGTTCGCTTCCTAGCGCCCCTTGCTAGTGCCCTGCGGCTCACGTATTGTCAATTTTCTCACACATGATTGGTTGTTCGTTAGACCACAAACACAAAGGGAAAGGAACGTTGTTCGGTTCTCAGCAGCCGTTTGTGTGGAGGAACATTGCATGACGACACTAAAACTGGCTGTGTAGCAGACTATGGTAACACAATCACCCCTTCAGATTATGTTCCCAGTTACATCACCATGCAAAGAGCGTTGATTTTTGGGCATAGCTGGCATTATGCTAGCCAAAAAGTCATTTTGACTAGCACCGTCCAAAATTAAGTCTGCTACATAGCCGTTTTTAGAGTCGTCACACAGTGTTCCTCCCCCCAAATGGCTGCTGAGAATCCATCCAACCACAGTCCGTTCACTGTGTGTTTGTAGTTTATTGAACAAACCAATCATTGACAATGCCTGAGGTGCTGGGCCCTTGGAAACCGGAAGCGAACATACTACTCAAGTTTAGACAAATCAATCAATCGTGACTGAATTTGGATAGGCTCTGTGTCTGCAAGCAATGAAAAGGTTAATTAGTAGAAAAGTTTGCTTTGAGCAATTAACAGAGTTCCTAGTGAAAAAAACATCTGAGAGGCCTAGTAACCTTCACTTGGATACGAACGACTTCTGTACAAGACTCTTACCAGGATCGGTTGGCTCTTTTTAACTTGCATTCGTATGATGAATTTCTTGTGATGGATGTGCTCATTGTGTTGCTGTACATGTGAAGACTATACTCTCAAGGCTACTTTTTCAAACAAAAGCAATTTTATAAATTATCAATGAGTGACTTCCCGAAACTATACCCAGCAACTTTATCAGCACATCATGTTGTGCATCAGATTTGCTTGACTTTCTTGCTGCTGCTGCTGCTTATCTATGGCAACACTACTCTTATTGATTGCTTGATTTCACAAGACAATTTTGATTGTTCTGTCATTCACACATGATGGGGCACTGATAAAAGAGGAGTCACCGTACCGCAAACCTAATGCAAAAACCTTCCAGAAAATGGCGGGAAAGGAAAGTGGTTTGATTCTCAGCAGCCATTTGTGGGGAGAAACGTTGTGTGACGACACCACTTGTTAATTGCTACCTTGCTTTATTTATTGTAGTGAGCTATACAACATGAGCCTTACATCTGATGTATTTTTAATTGCCTTTCAAGGCTGCTGCCTAAGAAAATTTTCTGGGAAACCTTAAGGCTCCTAAAATAAAAAGTTAGGAGCCCGAGCCACATTTCTAGGAGCACATTGATCAATAAACCTAAATAAGTAAGCAGATGATTGAAACTTGATTCGTTCGAGTTTCAAATTTCCAGAAAAGTGGAAGCAGGCGCTGTAGAGGCTGTTGCCATGAGAATCATAAGTTTTAGTCACCTGTAAAGGCTCCTTGTTTAAAGTTTTAGTCGCTCATGAGCAATCATAGGAGCCTCTGGTGCCTGGACAACCATTAGGCAGCAGCCTTGTCGTTAAACTAGGATTGTGCCAACCATATAATGTCTAGTCTGGCATGGAATGTAATGAGATACTAGTTTTTGCAGATTTCACCTCGTCAGATAAGCTTGAAAAACATTTCAGTCCCATTTTAAAATTTGTGTTACAGTATTTATGTAATTCCCCCAAAAAGATCACTTGCCCATCAAGCAAGTTAAAAATAGTATTTTTTGCAAAATCCACTAGCCTTGGGCTATCAGATATGACTTTGCTTCCACGCTGACACCCAGGGTTGACAGTGCAAGCATAATAGTGATGAGGAGGTGCAAAGAGGACTTGTTGGGTTCGAGATTTTGTGGTGATTAGCAATAAGTATGTGATTTGACAAGAAACGTCTTGGAGATGACACAATGCATAACCCACTCAACTTTGCACTTCCAATAACTACCCATCATTGTTCCTCAGTTTACCCCCTTAGCCTTTCAATTTCTTGTATAATGACAAATAAAGCAATGACAAACCTGCAATCGTGTTCTCATAATATCCAAGGGATTTGTAAGTGTCGCAGTTGTTAATCCAGCCATTGAACCAGCAGTGGCCAAAACCAACAAATGAGGTGTTCCTGATATTACTATACTGCCGACTAATGCTGTATATGCACCATAAGAGGACCACCAAATGGCGCTGCTAGGTGCATAAGTCATCAGAGAGATCAAATAACCTCTATAAAGCCCCAAAGGCCCACCAGTCTTTATGACCTCACGTATAATGACAGAGGCTCCTTTCAGTTTACCTGTGGCATCCCCCTGGCCTTGTACCATAAGCTTCTGAGAAATAACGTCTACTGGAACTGTGATAGTTTGCCCCACTATTGAAGCAATTCCCCCAGCCAAAAACCCTCTAAGAGCTGTGTTATAATGTTTTGTTCTTGTCTTAACTAATTCTAGAGTTGTGATGTAACATTGTCCAGCCAAAAGACCAAAACTGCTCACTAGAAATCCTTTATAGAGCCCTCGAATGCCTTCAAAGCGCACTATTTTTTTGAAGGCGTCGAATGATCCTTTATAGAGTGCGTGTTTCCGTTGTACTTGGAGACGGGTTTTTACTAAGTTCGCCGGGTAAAGCAACGCACGAATACCAAGAAACAATGTTGGACCAAAGAAATAAAATTTTCTTTTATCCATCTCTTCCCACTCTATATGTCTAACCTGTTCTGGCATTTTGGATCAGTTTTATCCACTTGAAATAATACTGTCTCATGAAAACAAACCGAAGAGGGCAAAAAACTTTTCTTTTCAAATCGACTGTAACTGGAAGACGCTTTCTATGCCGCCATCTTGAAATGTCCGTCTTTGGTCAGCGGACTTCGTGTCTTCACGTGTAAAGTGATGATTTTCACGTGCTCGTCCCCAGGAGCTCTCCCTTGTGAAATGGCCGTGCGTGACCGTGCGTATGTTACCAATGGTAAACAATGGTAAAGTGTTCTTCAGGTCCTTCAGTGCGGAATTTGGTGCCGGAGTTACTCTACCAACCCTGACCTCAATATTCTTCATGCACCTTTTAAGATGATGAAACCTTTATTTAAGTGTCATAAAATTCTAGTACATTACAGGTGATAATGAATATCAGTTTATGGCGATGATGATGATGACGATGATGGCGATAATTAGGCTAAGCGCTTCGTGAAAAAATTTAATCACCGAACACAAAGACCCTTTGGACTATATTTTAAAAACGAAGACGTTGTCCCAAACCGGTCGTTGCTCCCACGCACGCTGCCGAACGGGAGAGCCGGCAAACGTCAATAAATCACGTGACTAGCCTTGCCGTCAGGTTTGCGGTTTGAGGTTAACGTATGTACGGCTAGATCTCTAGAGGTAACTGATTTGCCGCAAAGCACTCTAAAAACATCACAATCGCACGTTTGAGAGAAAATACTCCTTTTTAGAACCTTTTCGCTAACTGATTATTGAATTATTTTTCATAGAAACGTAACTTTGAAGTGAAGATTTCTCAGGTAAAATAGAAGTGAACGAATGAATAAAAACAAACACGGCAGCCGTCAGCCACCACCCGCGAATCTTAATTCCTAAATAAAGGCAGACGGATAACGTGAAACCGCTAACCGCAAACCGCAGATTAATTGCCGTTTGCGGTATTATGGCCAAACCTCGATCTTATAAGACCGATACACACGAGAGGTTTTGCTCCGGGAGCATGTTCTAGGCTCATTTTCCAAGTGTCAGTACACACGATACCATGGGTTCCAGAGGATGTTTTTTTCGTTAAAATACTGATCGTTGGTGGCGAAGCTTTACCGGGGGAGGAATTGTTTTCGAGTCACCCCTCAATGATCAGCTCCAAGCATGAATTCCAACGCCTGGAGATTTACGTGGCCCGACTGGGAAAATGCAGTAGTTTTGAATATATATTTTTCATCCTTGTGTCGAGAGACAAAAAGCATTCAACTGGAAGGGAAGGAATATATTGCCTTCAAGAGCCATTGATTGCCTTGTATTGGTTCCCTTAACTCTTACGAACATGGTGAGCGCGATACACCACGAATTTACGGGAATCCATATTTTAAAAAAACGTTACATAGTACTAATAAAAAAACTTGTTATAGTTTTTTTTCTTTTCTTGTTTAAATTTCACTGGTAAAGTTTTGTTTGGTAAAAATTGGTTTATTAGGTTTGGTAAAGTTTTGTTTAAAACTTAGTAATGTAATAATAATGGAATTTATATAGCGCTTATACATCGCTGTTCTAAGCTCTTTACAATGTAAAAAAGGACATAAGAATATCATTAATCACAAGCTTACATATAACTTGGCGTGAACGTTTGATCATCCATGAATTTCACCCCCCTTGTTTTTCTTTACCTGAGAGAAACATTGAGAATAGGCACAATGAAAATAGATTTTTGTCTATGGAATTTCTTGCCGTGATCAGTTACGGTATGATTCCAAGAGAGATCACGTAGCTAGAGATCGAAGAAATTTTTCGTGCGGTGATCAGTTACGGTATGATTCCACGAGAGATCACGTATGAGAGATCGAAGAAATTTTTGTTATCAACGATGTAAGAAGTTCATATCTGTTTAAATTGCAAAGGTTGCTATTGTCGTAAATTTTTTGTACAGAAAGATCTTTGCTAACCTATCATATTCTCTAGATCTTGTTACTTTTTAAATTTCTAATCTTCTAACGTTGCACATTCTTCTGGATACGGCTGGAATATTCTCTCTTTCCGCATCCGGGGGGCGTGTCTATAAATGGCTTTATAGTCGGTACACATTCCATCACTTGTCAGTTTATAGAGTCGAAGGTGGGGAAGGCAGTGAAAGCAGTATCAATGCAACTACAGGAAGTTTAATGCGACTGTCAATTCGTTTCGTCAGGAAATCTCTTCCACTGGTCCTTATCTGTATAGCGTTTCTGTTAACTGTTCGAATATGGAGAGTGTGGAACGACATAAACGTTATAAATATGAATTTTCCTACTGGCACCGGCTCTTCTTCGGTTGAGCGATCATCTGCTTTGACTGCGGGACAAAGCAGTCGATTCAGTTCATTAACTTCGAATTATACAACAAGGCAACCAATTCTTCAGCATCATATTCATCGCACAAAATTGTTGAGTACAGTAATTTGTCCGAACACATTATTTCTTCTTATTTTGGTGTCGACGAATGTTGGAAATGTCGACCGGCGCCACATAATACGCAAGACGTGGGGAGCTGATTACTCTCTCAAAACAAAATGGAAAACTGTGTTTCTCTTAGGGAAAAACAGCAACGACCAAGAGATGAAAATTTCTAAGAAGGAAGCTGAAATTTATGGTGATATGGTTCAAGCTGATTACTACGAACATTTCTGGAACATGAGTTATAAAGTTGCAATGGGTTTCGAATGGTCTGTAAAATATTGCTCTTACAGTTACTTGCTTAAGTCAGACGACGACGTGTTTGTCAACACTTTCGGTATGATGGATTTTTTAAGCAAGTACACAACGCCAAAGCACAAATTTTACACCGGCAATATTATGGTGGGCAGTGTTGTCATGAGAGATGGTAGATACGCCGTCTCGCCTGAAGAATACAACGAAACTGTCTATAAACCATATTGCAGTGGCGGAGGCTATGTTTTGTCTCGCGATGTTGTGGAACAGTTCCTGTCGTATTTTGATGTTTATAAACCTTTGAAAATTGATGACGCGTACATCGGTATACTGGCAGATCAAGCTGGTGTGAAAGTAACCAACAACAAAGAATTTCGTATGTATGAAACAAAGTGTGAATACAGGGAATCAACTCTCGTTCAGCATCCAGCGAGAGGAGACTGTGCGATTAAGCTGTACAACAGCATGATTGATAGTGTGTTAGGTTGATGAGCCCCTTAAGGCGGCGAGGGAGAGGGGGAGGGTTGAACTTGTCTCCCCAATCTGAATTTCAAAACTCTTTGTTTCAGATGTTGAGGAAGTAGCCATCCCTTTCCCCTTCCTCTCTCCCACTTGTCTGATGTTGCATTTAGGGACCGGTCATTTATATGTAGATGGGTGGGAGGGAAAAAAGAAGGGATGGGGGGGGGGGTTCAAGGCTATTTCAGATTGGCTAGAGGGAGGGTCAGCAGTTTGATTGTGAGGTATATTTTAACCCTTTGACTCCTGAGTTTTTCTGTCATATTGCTTCAGTTTTGACATACATACACTAAATAACATCTCAAGAGTTCCCTTTGAGGTAAAAGTACCTATAATCGTACATATTTAGAAAGTAGACATATCAGGGTTTCAAAATATATATATGTATTAACTTAACGTTTGTTTGGAGAGCTCTTTGCCTTTAGCCATCTCTTACAGTTGACAGTGTACATTTTGTGGCCACCGAAGCGCCTGCTTGCTCTCTTTCTTCAACATTTTCTTGGCCCCTACAGCGTGTATCTGCATGCTCAAGCTCTGAATTTATTGTTACCAGTATCTTCGTCCATTTAATCGGACTAATCTTCACCTAACCTGAATCATCGCTAAAATTCGGTGCTGCGAATATAGTTCTATCAACTCCATTCTTGACCTGACGCCATTTTTAAAGGTTATAATTAGCACAGCGAGGAAACATTGCCAAAAAGTTCGTCCAAAATGGCGAAAAACCGATTGAAATGGAATCATATGATAAACAACTTCATATAAGAAACATAAAGTGTCATTTGACAAAATATGGAGCCTTTCGGAGCCTTTTTTGGGACAAAATGTACACCTTATTTGGAAGCGCGCCTAAAAGTGCGCTCAGGAGTCAAAGGGTTAAGAGGGGTCCATTGGCCAAGATGGTTAAAGCATTTAAATGATAGAGTACAAACAATATAAGGGGTGACGAATGGTATTTGTGAGCATTCACGAGCATGCCAAGCACTGCGATTTTTTTGGGAGCACGAGCAGAGATAAAAAATTTGCTTTGTGAGCAGCGAGCACTTCTTATATTTGCCGCTTGCAGCAATCCATATGGACATCCTCTTCTTTAAAATAAAACAGAAAATATTTTAAAACAGGGTTTTAATTTAAAGCGCACCAAGTTCTTTGAAGCTAGCTTATTGAGATCTAACCAATTACAGTCGCATTTGATGCCAAATGACGTCACATTTTCGCTTCACTTCATCACACACGTGTTCGTACGGATCAGAAAGCAAAGGTCACAACCCAAGAGAGGGACTCCGCATATAAAAGGGTTGGGGATGCTCGTCGTCTCACTTAGGGCTGTAAATTTCAGATTTTGGTCTCACTTAGGGTGTTCTGGGAAAAATGCCATCATATTTAGCCGTGAAGGTCTCATTTAGGGTTGCACGTGAAAAAATATAAAAATATGTGTATTGTCGACTGTGTTTACCATGGTCTCTTTTAGGGGTCAAAAAAGCTTGGGCTACGCCCGGATCGGTCTCTTTCAGGGATTTAATTCAAAATTTCCGACGAGCATCCTCACCTCTTTCATATGCGGAGTCCCCCCCACCCCCCGGGGTCACAAGAAGAACAACCATATATAACAACCATATGTAACCATATATAGCTAGATTTTATTTTAGATTTTATTGCGTGCATTTCCACTGAACTTGATAGCCATATTTATAGGAATTAAGCAACATACAGAACTACATTCACTTTAACCCAACGAAGGATTTAATCGAGAAATACTGACAAGAAAGTGAGCTTGCGAGCAACTGCAAAAATTTTGGGAGCACGAGCAAGCGAGCACTCGTTTAAATTTTGCGAGCAAATCCAGCAAAGGTAAAATTTTGCGAGCAGTTAAAAATTTTAATGGACCATTCATCACCCCTAATATATGTCAAACAGTAATGACTTTATGCTAACCCTATTCCTTTTTGTTTATTTAAGGTGGCTCTACCTAGTATTTTTATAGGCACACCCTCCATCTTTGAATCTTATATACTTAAACAAATCTATCTGTTTTATAAAACGATTATGATACATGGATTACACTGTCTTAGACTAAACTTTATTATGGTATAATTTTTTGGTCAATGACATCCCAATGGTTTGAGCTCTAAAGCGAATTTCAGCCCTTTTTGGCATTTTCTTTTGAAAAGCTTTACGCTACGCATTCTTTGGATAAATGTCCTCTGTTGTGAGAAGTTCCACAAAAATCTATAAGAGGAATTTCGAGATATCTTGGAATTTCTATAAAACGGGTATGAATTATGCATGCCCTGAAGATTGGACTCAATGTAGAGAAATTTGCCACTTTTTGGATGTTTCTGAAAAGGTTTTATCACTTATTCATTTTGCAAATGATCCTTATACACCATAGAAAGCCACTGAACGCAAGTAGACTTGCTCGATTTTGAAACACATGAAAACGTATTAATCGGGGAGTGAAATGCAATGCTGAGCTCTTTTTATAATTTCTAAGGCTACTTTCATGAAAATAGCAATTAAAACAAAATTTGTAGATTCCCATGCAGCACACAAGAATTTACTGCGCTTAGTTGCCCTCTGAAATCTATTCACTATTGTTTACTCCCATTCTAGCTACAGCATTCCACATTTCGGAAAGATTTCAGAGCGAAACCAAGCATGGTAAATTCTCGCCTGCTGCATGGGAATTTGATGTTGTGCTAAACTTGAGACAATACGAAGTCCCAGAGCAAAAACTTAGCCAGATATATGACATTGCTTTAATATTTACTCACTTTTGCGCCCGTGTTAGACAACTTTAGAAGTTTTCAATCGACACGAAATTTGGGGATTTAATAGTACAATGATCAATTAATGTACTAAAGAAGTTTTAAAAAAATCTATCAACAAATTTTGTTTTAATCGCTGTTTTTGTGAAAGTAGCCTTAGAAATTACAAAAAGAACTCAGCATTGCGTTTTACCCTAATTCATACGTTCTTCAGAAGAAAATGTAGAGCAGGGCTGAAATTTGATTTTGTTGTTCAAGTTTTGCTGAACTCAAAGAGTTCTGGCACAAGTTTTAAGTTGGGCTATTGCATACTTTAATAAGCCAGTCCCTTGCAGTGTTGCGTGTGACCTATGTTTTACAATAAAAAGTTGTGTGCCTAAATATAAAGGTCATATTTAGTTTTCTGTTTTAGATTAGATGACAAGTTACTTCCAATCAACAACTCTCTTCTAAATATTAGACACCCCTTGTTAACATTAATAGAGTGCTTACCACTCATCAGAACTGACTTGCTGGACCAGTCCAGTCGTAAGGAGAATTCCACTATCAATCCAGGGCTGTAGCAAGCCTTTAGAAACTAGGGGACACAAAGAGTTTAGGTAGCTCATTTGTATTTGAAAAGCAGATGATTTTGGGTCTGGAGGACCCATTTGACTGGTCTCTGTATCTTAAAACCAGAAAATGTTTCACCTAGCTTCGGAAACATCATTGTTTCAGTGCTCTGGGAGATGAATTTTTATTTTCAACTTTTACGTGTGCATGTTTTGACTTTTTGGGGCAAAAAACTGGGGTGGCCCCTCCCCATGCTATGGCCCTGTAATGACGACTATCCTGCTGCATCAGTTTATTCCTAAATGGTGTGTATGGCAGTGATGGGTTTAAGTAAAAAAAGCTAATATTATTTGTCAGTTTTGACTTTTGGAAAGTGCCCTTGGAGTCCTTATTCATGGTATCATTTACATACAAACGTAACACTGGCACTTTTAGCCTCTCCTAAGGAGACATTTTTTTGCAGTTTTAAGGGGTGTCAGCTTATGGTGGGTTAGACTGTACGGCAATAGTTACTGTTTACAGAACAGTCATTTCTTGTGGAACTTATTCTTTAGAAGAAGCATTTGAGTTTTGCTGCCACTCGTTCACAGAAGAACTAGAGTAGAAAAAAGCATCAACTCGAAGAAATTTATATAATAATAATAATAATAATAATAATAATTTATTTCTTATTAGGTGCAAATTAACATCTGAATATGTTCAAATGCGCCTAACAACTATAACTACCTGTAATAATTACAATAATGTATACTTAGGAATACCTAAAATTTATCATCTAAAATTTATCAATCTAACTATAACAGGCAAAAGCCTTCCTAAATACATTTGGAACTTCATGACTACAAGATTTATTATGTAAATGTTATTGCATTACTGTTGTTGAGGCACAGATGTCTCTCACTTGAAATATCTCTTGCAGCATGGTAAGATGGCTGTATATGTTGTGGTTTAATTTTATCCTTGGTTTAAATTTTATTTCCCTTTGTTTTGGGGTATGGTAATGTATGATAATAAGTTTACAACAAGGAGAAATAAAATTAGGCAAGTTTGCTTTATGCAAATGCTTCAGTAAAAGAATCGGGATGAAACTTACCATGATTGCTATTTTCTTAATCTTTAAACTGTACTGTATTGAATTAAATGCCTTAATGTCTGGAATGCTGCAGCCTACCCACACCTGCCCATAGCAGTTACGGAGTGGCAGACCCTATATAATATATTTCAGATATTACTTTGAGCTGCATACTCCTCCTCATCCTCCTCTTCCTCAGGCCACTACTCTTTTGCTAGCTGCTCTGAAATTACAAAACTCCATACCTGGAAACATCAAGAAAGTAAAGACTGTACTTTCATCTTACCTAGTTGTCTATGGAACTCACAGGATTAAGCTTTAAGGGATGGTAGTACAGAAGACATTTTTTATAATTGATAATCATAACCATTGTTAAACATGAAATCAAAACATCTATAACTCTTTAAAACTAGTAAACCTGGTGATGAGGACTACAGGTGCCCCACATGCATTTCACAATATTGTACTTCATCAAATGGTGAAAGACGCTGTTTGCCTCTCTTTTCACCTGTAGGCCTTTAAATACAGTAGAACCCCGCCTTACGGCCACCTTGGTAATACAGTCACCTCGTTATTACGGCCACTTTTTTTTGGCCGCCTGGCAAAAATGACCGTACGTTTTCATGTAAAGAAACCCTCACTGATACGCGCGGTCACCTCCTAATTACAGCCAATTTTTTTTGGCCCATTAGTGACTGTGTTAACCGGGTACCACTGTAATATTTAATCTTACGTTCCTCAAGAAAAGGACATTTCACTTTTTATCTGCAATGGCCCCTAAGGTCCCCTAAGGATGGTTTTCGAATAGGAAAATAGGGGGGGTGTGGATTTTTTCTTCAAAGAAGCCGACAAAGGTGCTGACAAATAAACCCTTTCGACTTCTGTTTTCAAAGGGCACCAACAAACATTTGAAGGTTCGGATTTCAGTCATCCTTCAGTGGGGGCGTGGATAAAAAATGGAACATCCCAAAATAATCCTTTTTCCATTACTGTGCAATTGGTTTGTGCTTGGTACGCTGATTGCATGATTAATTGCATGATTTGCTTAAGGAACCCAGCAGGGTTGTTCATGTTTTCAACGCTCACCCGGCCGTCTGAACCAGGGCGGATGGGGCGGATAGGATTTCGTCAGATTGTCGCCTGGCTACTCAGCGCAATCAATATGGCGGCCGGTAAGAACATGCTGGCTTTCCGATCATTCTCTTACCTTTAGTGGTTTCTCAGACATGGAAATAAAAATTTGTAGCAGTGTTTTTCTACGCCAATGCCGGAGAAAGTGAATATCATAGAATGGAATCAACTAGAAAAAAGGAAGTATTATTTGTTTCTGAATGTTTACACGTTGGGCACAAATGCTGTAACATATCCTATCGATGTCATCAAAACCAGACTTCAACTCCAGCGCTCGAAATGCCTCTACAGGAACACGTTCGATGCTATTTACAAGACCGTGAAACACGAAGGATTCCTGGGGCTGTACAAAGGTTTCACAATAAGCCAAGTCAGTATCCTCACAGGGCATGTGTACGCCACAAGTTACGAGATTTCCCGAGAACAGTTCTCCACACTCCAGAACGCAGTCCGTGGCTTTATCGCTGGTGGACTCGCTGCAGTTGTGGAGCAGACATTTAGCAATCCAATCGACGTTATATCTCAGCGTCTGATGGTCGAAGGACAAGGACAGCGGAATAAACAATTAAACACTCTTAAGTTTCCGAAAATTGTTAGAAAGGTTTTGAAACAGCACGGAGTCGCTGGTTTTTATCGAGGTTTTGCTGCGGCTATACTTGTAGAGGGGATGTGGAGTGCAAGCTGGTGGGCGTCTTATGGTATGTCTTTGGAATTGCTTGGTAAAGTGGCTCCTGATGGGACTTCACATTTTGTCATACAAGGAGTTTCTGGAATGTTTGCTGGAATAATCGCAACTGTGATTGGGAATCCATTAGACATTGTTAAAGTTAGACTTCAGGTAGGTGAAGTTCTTTGCCAACTTCATGTTTCAAGGGTACTGACTTGAACAGGTGCCTCTCACTGTGTTACAAAATTTTGGCTCAGTCCAAAGTAGGCTAAGGGTGGAAATCTCTTTTCCCCTCCCCAATCATTTTTTCCAACCAATTTAAATACCTAAAATCTGGAGACTCTCGTTTTTCACTACCCCCCCCCCCCCTGTTCCCGCCCTCCCACCAAAAAATTGTCCCAGCCCCCAATGAAATGACTTTGGACATTATATGAAGTCTTACATAAGGTACATACTATCAAAATTTGCAATCATCGTTTTGATGTTAGTGACTAAATACGTGCAAGTTGCTGCAAAAAACTGTACTGTGAATAAGAAAAATTCAAGTTTTGAGCTTAAAATGGGCTAAATCTCAAACTATAAAGGCACAGAAAAGCTTAGAAGATGATTTTATCGGCAAGATATGGTGACCCATACAGGAGAGTGGGAGATCGATGCCATATCCGGCAGACTCCCAGATAATCCGGGAGAGTTGGCATGTATGCTATTGTATTTTGGCTTTTCTCAGTCCCTGTCACAGTTTCAACCTATCTTTCTGTCATTTGTCACCATTTCTGCTGCCCTATGTTGCTGTTTCAAGGCCATGTCGCTTCTTGGAATTTTACTCTGAAAGGGCCTCATTTTGGGGGTAAAAAATGTACAAATGAATTGTAGACATGGCCTTTCTTTCTTTCTTTCTCTTTTTCTTTCACAGTAACCTTACTTACGATGATTGCTTACTGGAAACAATCTTCAACCTGCTTGCATGTTTCTCTAGCCACTGTACTACCCCTGAGAAGAAAAAAGTGTAGCCTATATACTATTCTGATCTAGAGTAATTGCAGTCTGCCTTTTAGAGCATATTGAGAGAAAAATGCTTTTAGACAAAGAAGGGGTGGGGGGAGGAGGGCAAGATGAGAAATGATGGACTGTTGACTTCTTTTGGAGTAAACAAAGTCTCCACCAGCCCAGATATGGAGTAACTGACAGGTTAATTCACAGCTGTTTACAGATCAGTGATGGGTCTCTGGGTATGTTTGGCTTTGCCTCTTCCCACTCATGGTGCTTATAAATTATGTAAACATTAATTTACCTGATATTTGGATTTGTTTTATCATTAGAATTTCTTAAATTCCTTTTTTTGCTATTTTTAGGTGGAAGGTAGAAAATCTTTTTGGAAAACCCTCAAGAATTTGCTGACAAAAGAAGGACCCATGGCTTTAACAAAAGGAATGTTTGCTAGTGCTCTATCTGAAGTACCGTGCAGTGCTGTTACAATACTAGGTTATGAACTGGTTAAGAAACTTAGTTTAAAAGAGAATATCATTTTTGAATAACAGAATATTGGTAGGATTTGTTATGAGTCGTGATTTTAACCATCAACCAAAAAGCTTTCAGTTGATGTTGTAAAGCAATTTAAGAGTCATTGGGGAACAAGTTGAGGACAGTAAGTAAATATTATTTAAAGGAGTGTATGGAATAAAAACCTTACCACGATGATAACCCACCCGTATTTTCGTTCAATTAACCTCATGAATCTCGGAATTTTTTAAAAAACCTAAATGAACCGAAATGAGACCGAGTAAAAGCCCAGCAATGGAAACAAAACGTAGAGGAAATGCAAAAGAAGAGGCAAGGAGAGCTTCAGAAGGAGCAATTTAGCTTCGGGAAACAGAAGGCAGCATAGTCTTTTCAATTGTAGCAACGTTTTGGGCAGTCTGGGTTCTTTTTTGCCAGAAAGTGACTAGAAAACGGCTCGACAGCTTCAAACGGCGTTTTCGGCAAAATTTCAGGGGTAGAATGGGGTTACTGTAATTGCTATAATTACAGTATTGCATCATTTGGTGACGTAACAATGACGTAAGACTAGCGCGTGAACAGTTTTTATTGTTCCCTTCTTAATGCCCGAAGAAGTGAAGCAGGTAGAATGGCAGCACATTGATAAACTCAAATACTACACTTTGGGTAGCGCGTTCTTTATTGGTATCAACGCCGTCTTGTATCCTACAGACGTGATAAAAACTCGTCTTCAAGTTCAGAGAGCGAATGCCTTGTACAAAGGGACGTTTGATGCTTTATTTAAAACTCTTAAATCCGAAGGACTAAAAGGACTTTACAGAGGATTCTTGGTCAGTCAATTATCTGTTTTAGCGGGGCATTTTTACGTGACAAGCTATGAAGTTTCGCGTTCAAAAATGTCTTTCCTTAGCGACGGTTCTCGCGGGTTTGTAGCCGGTGGTTTTGCTGCTGTTATGGAGCAGTTTTTAGCCAATCCCATCGTAGTCTCACAGAAGCTAATGATACAAGGACAAGGAGAAACCAAGGCAAAACTGAAAGGTGCAGCTCACATCTCCACTGACGTCTTCAAGGACCAAGGAGTGAGGGGCTTTTACCGAGGATTCCTTGCCTCTTTGTTGACAGGGGCCCTAGGGAGCGCGGTGTGGTGGGGCTCATATGGTGTGTACTTAGACGTGATTGGGCATTATGCACCTGATGGTTCATCCCATCTACTGATTCAGAGTATGTCTGGTGGACTCTCGGGATTGAATGCCGCTGTTGTTGGAAATCCTTTTGACATAGTTAGAACGAGACTGCAGGTACTGTGAAACTGAAATGCGTGGCTCACGATAACCTTGTACGGTCACAATTAAAATCTTTAATTAAGATGATTGCTCAGTATAGCGTCCTAATACTTTGCAGGCTGTTTGTGAGATCCGGAAGTCATTTTAAACTCAGGGGTGTGCAAACTTAAAACGATTAAGTTAAGAAAATTGCAAAGATAAGCTTTGATACAGGCAGTTTTCCAGGACGGCGCGCCTTGGACTCCTGTAAATTGAAATCCCAGATAGATATGGCTGGCCTAAATCCTCCCTGCCAGCAACTTTTGGTGCTTGCCTTACTGGAAAACAGTCACTGGCGTTTTTTCCTGGGTCGCACCTGGGTATACTACTAGTAGTATTTTTATTTCTCCATAGATTAAACAAGTTTACAGAAATGAATAATTAAATAACAAATAACTCTAGAGAAGAAGGGGAAAAAAGTAAAACAAATACATTGCCCTAATAGATGGAATAATATAAAGGATTCGTAATAAAGTGGATACAAACGAGAAAATGCTAATACAGTACTAAACAAACAAAAACGATAGCATACAATAAGCAAATAACATAAAACTGGTCAAAACCCACACACACACAGCCATAGGTGAAAGCAATCTATATATTAAGTAGAATGTATGAGTATGTAAAGCAACTAATATAACCCAATCTAGCATTTCGTTTTTCTTTTTTTCTTTATTTCTTTTTTTATTACAACACTTTCTAGTCTGAGAACAAAGACGTATTTCGCTTCTCTCTACCGGAAGTACGTCTGTGTTCGCAGGATAAATACTTTCACATATTACAATACACCTAAAGAACATGCTCCTAAATTACAAAAGGAATACAAGGCTCGGAACACAGCTACTTACACTAATGACAGAAGAAAAAATTACAGGCCAAACTAGACGAATAAAATAAACGACATTTATTTAGTATTGGGATAAGTAATGACTGAAGACGGAATTCTTTAATAGTTTGTTTAGTGGGCGGAGCACCATGGGTAAGAAAATTTGGTTATCATTTTGGTTCTGACAAAACTGTTCGTAGGCCGGGGAGCGTACGTACGTCCACCAGTTCATGTTAGCAGTTGTGAAATGTCAAACTCGTTAGCAGTCAAAGGCATGCGCATATACTCTCTGTGTTTGACTTGGACATTCATGTAATTTTCATGTACTGATCAATTGACATCTGTAAAAAAGTATCCGCCGACCAGTGTCACATGATTGTATCGCGGGATCATGTATGCTACTCATTGAGGTGACGAATTTTTTAAAGTTATCCGCTGACATGACCAATTATTGGTTTTCAATTGATCGTGGGTTCAGGTCCTTTTTTTAAAAGTGGGAATTCAGCTTGCTCTCTGCTAGCGGGAAAAGTTGAATTGCTTGAGAAAGACATTTCTTAAAAGATCATTTAAGGGCTTAACTTTTGGCCTTGGCTAAATCCATTTATAAGAACGGATTAAAAGAGAGGCTATATTCAGATGTCGATATTGATCCAAGATTTTATAGTATTATACACTGTAGTCACCATCTGTCTTCTCATTGGCTAAAAGCCTACGGTTAATTCTGGGAAACAGCGCAACCTACAGATTATTCACTAATCTGTACCTACATATTAGTGAATAATCTGAAGGTTGCAGGGGAAATCAATGATTTCCAAGAGCAATGTCAAGTGCACGGACAGCAATGTCAAGTTCGCGGACAGCGGAGTAAGAATGGCTTCTCGATTCGCTTCATCGACCCAGCAAGAAATTGAGAAATTACTTGAAGATAAAGTATAATAAAACAATTATTAGATTCGGTTTTTGTGATATCCGGAATAATCAAGGTCTCGGTTAGTGTTATCAGCCGAAGCCTTCGGCTTCGGCTGATAACACTAACCGAGACCTTGATTATTCCGGATATCACAAAAACCTCATCCAATAATTGTTTAGTATTTTTACTGAAAGAAATGAGTGTAGATACCTTATTTGCATGAAGCTGTTATAAGAAAGTTAATTAAGAGTGAAGGGTCAGATAGTTCTCTGCGGTCCTGTAAAGACCAGTTTGTATTATTTCCGGCAAAATGCTTCAAAGTGCTGCAGTTACCCAGTCCACTGATAATAGAAAGACTGGATAGGAAACTAGCTGACGTGATCGGTTCCAACATAGTGGAAAAACGTGACGTCACATTATCGAGAGCCATTCAACCTCTAGATTTTTTCAAAGTTGTTCGCATGGTTTTCTGGTCTGGTGTGGTAGGACCCTGCACGAACGTCGAGCTTTCGCTCGCTCGCGCTTCGCGCTCGGCGCTCGTACGATCGCGCTTAAAAGCTCGACTTGTGAGCAAGTCTACCACTATGATGAAACCAGTCAACGCCATCTTGAAGCACGAACCAGCCCACGTTAGAAATCAGCCCACGTGACATAAGTTTCCTATCCAGTCTTTCTATTATCCATGCCCAGTCTTCCACGGAGCCGTTAGGACTCGTCACCAAATGCTCCTCCGACTTAAAAATGGGAGACCAGCAGTGATACTTATTTTGATTCAGTGGCTTTTTTTTAAGTCACATGTGCTCAAAATGTTTATTCTGAACCAATTATTCCAGCAAAGCCTGATCAATTAACTGATCTCGTGAAGTCGAACTAAAAGCTAAAGGTTTTATTCTTTCAGGTTGAAGGTGGAAAATCAATGACAATAACTTTTCAAGATCTTATAAAGAAAGGAGGTCCCAGGTCTTTAGCAAAAGGAATACTTGCTAGTATCACGTCATGGGTAACTTCAAGTATCATCATGATTGCTGCATATGAAACAGTCAAGAAACTCAGCCTAAATAAGGATGCCATTCACTTGTTCACGTAGAAAAGTCCAGTGTTTATTTGTGGTTTAAGGCAAGGGATATCTAAGGCTGAAATGTGTTAACTATATCAGACTTCCCTATGTCGGGGGGAGGGTGCGGCTACACGTAGGCTAGTATATGGCAGGAGAATGCAGAGTACAAGGTTATCCAGGTAGCTAAACAGGAGTTCCTAGGCTGATAATACAGTCAAACGTCAACATGTCACCGCGACTTTTATCCTCCAATTGCCTTTTTCGTTCTTCTGGTAGGGGGGCTGGTGGGGTCTCTTACTAAGACGAGTGGTGAACGTCCCCGTCTCAATTTCAAATTGTTTGCAAGATCAGAAGTTTCATTATTACAACACAGTGCCGAACCTTTTCAACCCGAGAACTACATGAGAAAATCGTGACCGTACCTCAAAATACTGTTATTGGCCTTCAAAATAAATAGTCAAAAGTAAAACGTGAGGCGTGAAGAATTAAACAAGACGTCTGTTCAAATGAAAAACCGACCCCGAACATTAAGCTTGTGAGAAGGCCCCCGAGGTAGCGTAGTGGGGGACGAAGGAAGCCGCCGCTCATCCTCCCCGTCAGCTCACGCTTTAAAGCTTTCTCCCTGTCCTATATCTCAAGAGAAAACTTGTTCACAGGCTAAACAACATTCAACTACAATTGGGACGGTCTGATTTCAACTTGTTAATCTTATCCTCTTCTTAGATATGTACACTTAAAAAGTTATGCACAGATTTTACAGGTTTTCAAGTAAAATCACAACGTAAAGCAAATTTACGTCCACACGGTGAAGTATTGCTTGGTAAGAGATTAAGAAACATTCACATGACTCTACTAAAGGAAAGGTTAAATTCGTTCTCACTTATCACTGGTGTCTGACTGTCGGTTTGAAAAGTCGTGAGAGATCTCAATACGAGATTGAAGAGAGGTTTACTTTGAGACCACTCAGCAGGGGCGGATCCAGGATTTTTTTTAGGAGGGGGTGCACTCGTCTCTTGCTCTACTTCAACACCAATAAACCACATAGTTTTTTTTTGCAGAATACCAGTTGTATTAGAAAACCGCAGGTCATCTCAGGGGGGGGGGGTGCGCACCCCCTGCACCCTCCCCCTAGATCCGCCCCTGCTCAGTAATCTAATAGAAACATCACTATGGAGCGTGTGTGATTTTAAATTTATTGGTTTATCTCTTTGTACATAAACTGGAAATTGAAAATGCCAACACTCTTTTTTTCATTGCTACATGTACATACAGTTCCTTTCGATTGTTTACATTTAGTTCAAATTTACTTCACCGTAAAATTTAAGTTAGCAAAGAACTAACATATCTGTTTCTTTGCACTGGAATTTCGTAGCCTGCGATCAAATGTTCCTATGCGTGGATAAGAAAAACGAATCTTCCCCGCTGCTTTTTTTGTCATTCAAACCTTTAGCTAACCTCGGGTAGGAAAGCCTGCTACACAGGCTACCAGATCTCTTCAATGTATCATCAATATCACATCAGGAAATATAAAATTCTATTAACCGACCATTTTAAATGCACTTCTCTGTTATAATGCTCTACTGTTGTGGGAAAAAAATGAGTACCTACATTACATTGGAGTATTGATACGGTACATAACTTAAACTACTACCTCAATGTTGAGATACAGGGCTTTAACTGCACTGTAATAGAGTCACATATAATTTGATTAAATAGGGTTTAATAACAAGATGTTTTGGTTGTACCCTACACCGTGATTAGCTTTGCTGAGAGTAATTAAAATGATTAAAGACACTCTCAAAACCTTTACAATTTAGTTTTTTAGGTCAAAGGTAGTCTCCCTCCCAGCCGTTTTTAGCTTCGTTTCATCATACATTGTATAATTATATCATTATATTAGTACTACTATAGCACATGCTAGTACTACGTTGTTTAACATAAGTACTACATTGGTACACATTAGCACTACATCAGCACTTATTGGTACTACATAGGTATATACTAGTACTACGCACAATTGCATGGCATTGCATTGCATTGAAATAATGTCAAACAACTTGATCTTAGGTAAATGAAATGGGTATTGGTCAACTATTCATTTACGATAACGTCCTTGTCGTAAAAAAACGAAATTCACAGTTCTTGAATTTCCAAGTCATTTTCTACGATGATGTTTTCTTCCTCACTGTGAACATGACTGTTCTCCTCATCACTGTCTCTCTCCTCATTGTCACTGCTTTCAGTGTCATGAACTTGGTCATTCTCCTTCCCTAAAGCTTTGTCCACTGTCTGTGAAATGTCATCTACATCTTCTTGGACTTTAGCACCTGATAATACTTCCATTTCGGGCCTCTTTGCATCTAGTAAAATAATAAAAGAGAAGGAAAGTTAGCGAATTACTGGTAATTCAACGACTTCTTTAGTGAACTCCAAGGCTGTTGTCTAAGAAAAACTTGAAAGGGATCTCTATGCTCTTAAACCTGTGAAATCCAGGGTGCCCAGCAGATGACTTCTACGAAAAAACTGAGAACTTGCATTTGGCCGGGAGCAAAAGTTAGGCACCAGGGGCCACCCGGCGGGTGCTGCTAGCGCAGAAACCTTTTAAAAGTCACTTTCTTTTGCGGGCCTTTGGCACGCGGTATAAGGTGAAGAATATGTCTACTAAAAATACTTGAGTTTTTGGAAGGCATGTGCTCAGTATTGAGTACATAACCAGTTGTCTTTTATGGCGGGACGTTCAGGGTAAGCGAATTGACCGATAGCTTCTATGCTAAAAATAATAATCTTTTTTTCAATAACAACCGACCGCCGCCGTTGAACAACAATTGCATAATTTTTAAGTTTAAATTATATTGGTTGGGTGTCCTGTGCGGGAGGGGACGCTCCCAAAGCGGGGCACATAATGGGGGTAGTCTCTGTGTTAAGACAAAGAACATGAAAATAAAACCTAGGAATCTCTCTACTTTAGGCTACTTGAAATAGAAACGTGGTACTATCACAGCTGTGCTCCAACCTTAGCTTGGTCGCCACTGAGGTAAGACGCAGATACGTTGATTGCGAACGGTTATGAAACTTATTAAAGTAACATAGAAAGTGATTAGTACCTAATGTCTTTTGTTGTTGTAACTCAAGTTTTTCTTTAGCCTCTTGCCACTTTTCATCATAGGCCTGCTTTGTTTTCTGAGTTAGATCCATCAGTGTTTTGAAATGTTCCTAGAACAGAAAGGAAATCAATGAACACAGTGAGAGGCACCTATCACAAAACTTTAGCACTCGTATGAGACTCTCTGCTTTTCACCGTTTGTCATTTGCCGTAAATTTTACGTAAACGCGGCGCTTGACCTAGCTACCGTTTTGTAGACGAAAGAAAACTAAGGACTTGGTTCTCGTTTTAGGTGGATTTCTTCTGATGTAGTCTCCCACGCAGACGTTCTTGGGGCTTCGTCACGCATTCCTTCCCCACTTTGGGGAGGACTGCGTGACGAGCCAAAAGAACATTTGCGTGGGAGGCTTCTTCGCGCGCTTCTGCCATTTTTTTACGTTTTTATCAGAGCGCCCCGGAGAACCCAGTGCTCGCAGGCAAAACCTTTAATGAGCGCGAACACACTACTCCTCTTTACCTTTAAAACGGGAAATGGCAAACGCAGGAAATGAAACTTTTATCACGCTTTCTTTTAACTGCAATGATCCTTCTCGTGTTTAAACATAATAATTGGCGGGAAGATGGTCACCTGGTCTCTGCCTTTTCTGTTAACGAAATGTTTTGATCGCTCTATTTTTGTTACACCTATTCTTAAGCAGTTACAGTGGCTGCCAATTATTAAACAACTTGAGGTTAGGGATGCTACCATGGTATTTAAATGCTTAAATGGACTTGCACCTCCATATCTTTGTCAGAAATTAAAACCAGATCGGAAGTGCACAACTGCAACACTAGGAATAGGGACCGCCTACATATACCACTCTGTAGGTAGGACGGCTGCAGGTCAGCGCGCGTTTACCTTCAGAGGCCAAAGGCTGTGGAAAAGTCTCCCAGACGAGTTTCAGTCTATCACTAATTTAGATGTATTTACAGTTAAAATAAAACAGCATTTTTTAAGGGTATTTTTGGAAAACTAAGTTCTAGATATTTGACATTGTAAATTAAGCTGAAAAGCCTTTTTGAGGAGATTAATAAAGTTATTATTATTTTTTTTTTTGCAAAAACATTGTGACTTGTCCGTTGGTTAAGGCAGGAAAAAAATTGCCCTGAGAGCAAAATTTACATCGAGGGAGAAGAATTGTTTTTGATTTTATTCCTCACAATGTCTGTTGCATTTAAGAAACAAAATTTGCCTCCTAACGTAAGGCCCAGTTCAAACGTCGAATTTACGTGTGCCGAATTAAATTCGAGAATTAAGTGCACGTGAGATTCCATGTCTGAACTAAGTAAATTTGACAGTTTTAATTTAAATACCACTTTGCCCAATCTGCGACTGAAACAGGCCAACGTTCGAATTATAAGGTTCGACATTTGATTCAGAGGTAGAAGAATTTCACACGTGCCAAATATAATGCACTAATTATAGAACCGTTTATTCATATTGGACAACAAGTTGTTTTAAAGAAAGGGAAGTTTTACAGCAAATGAAGTTAAATTCGGCACCATTATATCCCAAGTCTGAATCAACTACCGTATTTAATTATTTTAGTGGACTAAAACAGGAGTTAAAATCACTGCATGTGAAATTCGACGTTTGAACCGGGCCTAAGAAAATTAGAGAACAATGTTTTGCAATAAAGAGTCTACGTTGGGCTCGCTGTGTTTTGTCTTAACTAACCTGTGCCCCATCATAGTTGAATATCCCAACAATACTGACTGGAACTTTCTTTAACAGAACTCTTCCCAACAACTGGCGCTTAAGAGCAAACACCACTGGAATATGATTTTCTTCGCACAATCTTATTATGCTACCAACCGTGTCATCTAAACCTCCTATTGGGAAAAAATAGTTAATACAATGTAACTTATTATTTGAAATTAAGGCTTGTGTTAATTAAGGTATTTGAAATTGACGCGACCTAAATTAAGGCACAGGCTAATAGCACAGACTTATTGTGGTAATGGGTTGTCACAACTTGCTAGGCGTAGGTGATGGCAGCCTGGGCCCAGTTGTTCGAAGGCCGATTAGCGCTTAACCCGGGTTTCTTTTTCTTATGTTCAAAAGCATTTTCTCGGATAATTTTCTCTGTAATTTTTAGAACTTCCAATCATCAACTTGTGGACAAAAAGAATTAAAACTGAAATGCTTTTTAAGCTTTCAAATCTGAATTCAAATCTCGCACTAACCCTGGGTTATCTTAACCCAGCTTTGAACAACTCGGCCCTGAATTTCAGTCGTCGATTATTTCAAGTCGTTTATACTATTTCAGTAACGTCTGAATAGACCTCGGCTCTAAATGAAAAAACTACCGACTCTCCGCAATGATTCTTCATTCGTAGTTCAATTTAACAATTCATAGTTTCGAAGACAAGGACAATTTTGCTCTTTACAATAAAGATTGTCCAAATTCGTCAACTCCACGCATGCGATCCGCTGAATATCAAACGACAATCCCACTAAAATTTCTCATAATTTTACATAATTATGCGAATGTTTGGACAATCAACCAATCAAAATGACTACCCGGTTTTCGGGTAGTGACGTTGACGTCACTGGAAGGCATTAACGGCCGGTCGATTCAGACGTTGCTGAGAGGAGAAGACGACTCAAAGTAATCGTCTAAAATTCAGACTATAGGTGATGGCAAATAGCTTTTAACTGTGGCCATAAACACGGGCAAAGACGGAGCGTTAACAGCAGTGGATGGAAGACTGTTCCACATAGGTATAAGCTAACGGCCAAAAAAAGAGTACTTTAAGGCATCAACAAAACTGGGTAAAAGGTTGTATGTCATACTATGGGACTTCCTGATACAGGAGGTATTACTAAGAGATAATTTCACCAGGGAAGGGAAAAGCGACTAAATCAGAGGTAATAAAGAAAGGACAGCATAGCGGGGCTCAAGGTATTGTAAATGAGGTAGTAAATTGGTCAATCAGAAACAGAGTCAAGTTAAACACAGACAAATGCAAGGAGCTCTGCATTAGTTTTACATCAGATTGTGACTTTCCTCCAGTAGTCACAGGAGAGGAGTGCATCAAATTAGTTAAAGATGCTAAACTTTTGGGTGTTACTATCACTGGTGACTTAACATGGAATGCGCACATCACGGAAGTTACTAAGAAGGCAGCTAAGATGCTCTATTTTCTTGTTCAGCTAAAAAGAGCTCGTGTTCCACAGAAAGATTTATGCCTTTTTTACATCACATGCGTGCGCTCCGTCACTGACTATGCTGCGCCAGTTTTCCATCACGCGCTACCAGCCTACCTTTCGCAAGAATTAGAACGCGTTCAGAAAAGAGCAATGCGAATCATATGTCCTGGTATAGAATATCAGCAAGCTTTAGCGCTTATGAGTTTACCAACGGTTGCGGAGCATCACCACAACATTTGCACGCGCACGTTTGAAAGCATAATGAGCGACCCGAACCACAAGCTAAGAAAGTTGTTGCCGCCTCCATATAAGAGCAACTATAATCTAAGGCACGCGCGCACTTTCACTTGGCCTCGTTACAAGACAAATAGATTTAAGAACAGTTTTTTTATGGCCTCAGGCAGAATTGTAAATAATTTTTAGGTTTCTTATTATACGTTTTTAGTTTTAGCTATTACAATTATTGTCCATTTTTACAATTGTTAGTATAAATTATTACCATTATGTAAATACGCAATTCAGCTTATGCTGCAATGTATTTAATAGAGTACCTATCTATCTATCTAAATGAAACTGGATCTCACAAAAAAAGGAAAGATTTTAAGCAAAGACTTTGTTGCAAGCGATCATGCCCGTCAAAAAACCATTGGTTTTGAGGCATAAAGCTGAATTTGTATTAACCCTTTAAACTCGAAGAGTGATCAGTATCAAATTTCTCCTTGTAATAGCAATGCTTTGTAAAACAGAGTGGTTATGACAATTACGGACATGATCACACACGATGAATTTGCTTGGTATTGTATTAACTTCTCCTCACTACTTCTGAAGTAAATGAGTAGAGGCGACAAATGAGAATTTTGATTTTGACGTGTCCACTTAAATAGCTTGTGTCACTAACCTGCCGATTTGATGCGCTCAACATTGGAAGATATGATCACACACTTAACCTTCCTTAATTTTAGATGTTTGTGAACCTCTCTGAGGCCCAGTACAAACCTTCTCTTAGCCTTAGCCTGCGAAGTAAACAAAAACCAAAACTTAACACAGAGCAATAAGAACTAAAACTGTAAATTACACAAACAATGTATAAAGTGTGCACCCTCCTTGACTTAGCCTGCGAAAACATCCGTTTCTCCTCGCTCTTCGCCGATGGGGACGTTTCGCGAAACGTCCCCGGCGGCGAAGAGCGAGGAGAAACGGATGTTTTCGCAGGCTACCATTGATTTAGTATATATGTTAAAAAAATACGTTCCCCCTTCAAGGCAGTATGCTTAAATTTATAGTCAAATATATATTGTTCGTTTACGGCGTAGTTTCTCGGGGTTTTACCTGAAGTTTGTAATTCATGAATAAAGTAAATGTTTTTACCATCCATGTTGAGACGGAAAACACCTCATTCAAAGAAAAATGTTTCAATGACAAATCTTGAAAAGTGCTATTACTTTAAGAACACAAACTAGAACTAGAAAGAACTTTTCTTTTAACCTTGATTGGATCTTTATGGAACTGTCTGTCTTGGAACCGCACAAGTTCTCTCAAAAGCTCAGAAGCTACAGCATCTACCTCTTTATCAGGGACCTGCCAACAGTACCTGTAAATTCAACACAAGCTACAATATCAAGACGCGTCCTTTAACAGCGCCTATGATGTTTTCTGCCCTCCCAATGTTGATTTTTGCGAGTTGGCAGCACAGAAACCTGAAATTCAAAATTCACAGAAACCTGGAACACAACTTTTTGTTGGAATATGGGTGTTGCAAGGGGTGTCCCAACTCAACGTGACGAGGATTGTGGTTGTTCGAAAGATGGATAGCGCTGTCCCATGGATAAATAGCCTGCGAATGCAGCCGTTTCTCCTCGTTCCTCGGCGCCAGGGACGTTTCGTCTGAAGGAAACGTCCTTAGCGGAGAGGAGCAAGGAGAAACGGCTGTATTCGCGAGCTAATGAATAAATCTCTATCCAGTCGGAGTGGATAATACAATTGGTTTCCCTACTAATACTTATCCGATAGATAATGATTTATTCAGTGAACAGCGCTATCCAACGTTTGAACAACCGGGGCCTGCAATGGTAAGCCAGGCTCTTTGATAGTACCACAGTGCGGTTTCAGTATAATTACACTGTTTGTCAGGGGGTAAAACTACGATCCTAAAATTTGTAGGAAATACTAGATAAAAGTCAATGAAACTCATGCCCCCTTCACACCAATAAAATATTATAACAAGTTTTATTAACCCAGGTTTCAAAAAAAAAAAAAAAAAAACATAAATGGAAAACTGGAGCACAGACATTTAAACAAGATTCAGATGAATTTTAACATTCTCTGTGATTTGAACATAATTTGCAATAGCCACAAGTTAATAAGCAGCTTTTATGAAAAAAACAATTTTATACCATGTTTAACTAAACAGCTTTTAAACGTGCTTAAGCTTTGGTGTGAATGGGGCATAACTCTGCAGTTAGTTGTTGTTGTCATAAATTCCAACACGAAGTTTCGTGATAATTCGCTCAAATTCACATTCCATTCAATATAATAAACAATGTGGAAGGCGAGAGAAGCCTCTTGAGTTCGTTGGTGATGTAGTTCTTTGAACATTGACAAAAATGCAAACTGGACTTCTCACTAGCGTTTGAAACAAAAAATTTAAACTTAACAAAAATATCGAATTCTGGCTCTCATGGCCTATATAAGCGACATTAAAACAGTTATTGGTTAAAACTTACTCTCTAAATCGACGACTGTGTATTTCAGCAGCGATTTCCTGGTCTGTTGGCGAAGAAGGCTCAACTTCTTCTGCTGTTTCAGCTGAGATAATTAAAAATGTTGCTCATGATATTGTGTCACTCATGATAGCAAAAACTGTAGATCAATCACCATAAATTTCGACCAACAAAAGGAAAAAGGTCTCAAAAGTGTTGGTAGATTATGGAGGTAGGAAAACTTAAACAAAAGTGAAATAAACACAACTATGTACATCCTATCACTTGCACGAAATTTATTGATACATTAAAACCATGGAAAAGACAACGTGCTGAAAAATACTGAGTGAATGAAAGATCACATTATTTACCATTAAATTACGTTCTACAGTGTAATTCACTACACTCAAACCAACGTAAAGCATTTTCTCATTAAATCCTGTACAAATCATGACCAACAACTCAATATGAGACACATGATGGTTGATTTCCCAGACAATCTAACCAAAAAAGTTGCCCTTTTCTCGATGTGTTAACCAAATATTAAATGTAAAATATATGTGGATTGACGCCATCAATTCAACTATACCTTCTGACTGGTCTTGTACTTCTTGGTGTGCAATATTTTCTCCTTCAGATTCACATGCTCTTAAAGAGAGAACAACAAAAACGAGAAATAGCAAGTCTTCTTGTATTCCTCCTAAAAGAGTGATTCTGAAACAACTTATTGTTTAAAGTCAATTATCTTGACAATAAATCCTTCTATTAGATTAATCAAAAGACAGAAACTGACAAAGACTTACTGACATAAAAATAATAATGCATCTTTTGAGCAATTTTTTTAAATAAGCAAATTGTCTCATGTTTGTGCCTTGTTTACACAGACCTCTTTATTTGTATCTTCTACAAGCCTTGCCTATTCTTTTATCCTTTTTGAAGTACAAACTGCATGCTATGTGGGTAGCTATTAAAAATAATGAACTACTACTCAGTGGCAGATCCAGGGGAGGAGGCCAGCCCCCCTTTACTTTTAGACCAAACTGAGGCCCGAAAAAAATTTTTTGGAGACCAAGCCCCCCCTGTTATCTCAGGGTCTGGATGACTGCCCAACCCCCACCTCCTTATCTCAAGAACTGGGTCCGGAACGACTACCAAATTCCAATTTGACCAGGAATCAGGTAGACGAAGAACCACTATGTGGATGTGCTACCTGCAAATCATTATTTATTTATTATTTATTATTTATTTATTTATTCTTACCTATTTGTACTGTCATTTGACGTTTCCACATCACCACTTTCAGACGTTTCTCTCGCCTTCTTCTTCTCTTCTCTCTCTTTCAGTATGATCTAACATACAGCATGAAATAAAAATAACTGTTAGCAGTTTTGATGTGATTCTTGCCCTGGAGGCAACAGGGCTAAATATTTTACGTGAACACAACGAATTTTACCTGCCCCCCACAATTGGGCACCTGTTAAATTTGAGCCATGGATGATCTATTCTGGTTTTAATCAAACATGAAAACAAAAATTACCAATTCCTGTAAATTTTAATTTTAATAAGATATCAAGGGGAGCTTCAGAACACAAAGTTTTAAAAATTGTCAGATTGACTGGGTTCTTTGCAAGTATACAAGAAAAATACTTAAAAAGATGCAGATTTCTTTTACATTTTTATATCTAAAAAGTATCAAAATAAGTTTTATTATTATGCATTCAAAATTTCCCTTTGTTTCTGATTGGCTCAAATCCCATGGCCAATAATATTCTTCATAACAAGCTAGCGCTGTTGACCAAAGGAATTTTATATGGTGACCTCCCCTTTATGCCCTATACATTTTGCCTGGCCCCCTCCCCCTGTTTAAGCTATATTTTTGCATCCCCCCCTCAAATCCCAACGTTTCCCCTTCCTGACAAAAAAAATTAAGGGTCACTTACCATTATTTATAATTTGTCTCTTCAAACATTTCAAATAGTCATGAAAAACTGCCTGAACTGAATCTTGGTGAGATTGTTTGTATCTTTAATTCAATCATCTCGCACATTCTTGACTTCATTCATTGAATGCTTCATATTTTTATATTTGACCGTATGACAGTAAATACCAGCAATAATATTGTGAAGCAGCTTTAACAAGCACCAAGGACATTACTGTTTTATTGTAAGAAATAATTTTTCACTCTAGAAACTATAAGATGGGTACAATCTTTTGGCGCAATGATTTCTGGGATTATTTAGGCAGACAAACGTTACTTATGATTGGTTAATAGTTGCCTTGAATACCATCGACCAATCATAACAAACGCTTGCCCACCCAAATGAGCCCAGAAATCACAGTATCCAAAGCTTGTACTTATTCTTCCTAGAGTTTCTCAAGTGAGCAATTACCTTCTTTAGAGCACTGGGCTTTTTTCTGGCTGGAGTTTCTCTCTCTTTGCCTCGTTTGATCACAGGAGCAGTTGAATCCAGTTTGTTATGAGGAATCTAAAGAGAAGTCATGATTACGAAGAAATCCATTGCGAAATTGAGTAATTTTAATTTTCAGTCGACAAAAACCTTGTACCAGAATAATTTCAATCTTACTTCTTGTGTTCTTTTTCACACTTTTCAAGGGCTATAAATGTAATAAGTTGTATAAAATAATTCTGAAGAAAAGGTTCTTATTGGAGCCCAGGAAAACAAACTTCAAAAGCCTCAAATTTCACAAAATGAAATCTTATGCATGACAATGTTACCAGTGTTTTCTCAGTTCTGGTGAAATTCAAAGATGAAATATATTTTCATGGGCCCCCATAAGAAATTGTCTTTGGTGTTATTACAGGTAACTAATTACATCTACAACCCTTGAACAGTGTAAAAAAGAATGTTTGCTTATTTTTTGTTGCTTATTTCGAATGAACTCGGACTCCATTAACTAGCTTCATCCATTCCTTCCAGTTTCCCATGATGCTCTTCAGTTCAGCAATGCTCAAACCAGTATCATTTCGCAGCTGGTCTACATATGTTGTTGCTGGTCTTCCTCTCTTTCTTGTGCAATATGCAATATGGCTTAAAATATTTTGGTACAAGGTTTTTGTCCTCTGAAAAATTAACTCAATTTCCTAATGGATTCTGTCTAAATATTGTTGTTTGTGCTTGCAAAATACAAAGTGATCATCTTGGAATTTTTACCTTGTTTTCGCTTTTCTTTAATGGTGAAATGACTGCAGGTTTTTCCTCATAAGATGATGCTGCTGTTGATAGTTGAGTTGGTAATACACCAGTAGCTACCACCAACTTCTTGCCACTTTGCTGTGTCTTCTCTGGGCTATTCTTCTAAACAAAGTAAGGCAATAAACAATAACAATTAAAAAGACACAAATAGAATGTAGTTACTATGAATGTTTTCTGGTAAGAAAATACCCATTTTAAACATTGCAAAGCAACGGCACAACACTTGAGTTTACGAAAAGTATCTCAGATTCTTCAGTACCTATCATTAGTTCAAGGATGTTTCCTATTATTTTTGTGACCATAAAATAAAGTTAATGACAAAGAAGTTCTAAGAATTGTGGAAATATTAATAAATTACAGGTAACTTGATAGGATACAAATCTGTGAAAATATTACATAAATTATACCAAGAAGTGCAAACAGATGATGTGATACAGATACATAATGTAAAGAATATTAAATAATAAGTAAAAATAAATTAAAACTGTGGCAATGATAACAGGGAAGGCTCTAGCCTGATTCTCAGACGTCCGAGTCATTCGCGGTCCCTTTTGCTTCCCTCCCTGGAAGCGAAAGGGACCGCGAACGACCTCAGACGTCTGAGAATCAGGCTAGGAAAGCTCATGGTAAATGCAAAACATGTCAACATTTACCACTCTTGCTTGACTACTTATTATCAGTCTTCCTTGTTATTTTAACTTCTACAGTTTTTAATTTCTGTATCCCTAGTTATTATATATGTTGTGGTTGAAATTCACCCTTGGTTTAAATATTACTTTCATTTTTTTTCAACTCATTCATTATGGCATACATCACCATACCCAAAGAGAAAATAAAATAAAACTTAAACCAAGGATAAACTGAACCACAACATAAACATGTATTAATATATTTTATTCACTATTACGTTATACTTCTTAGCATTGTGTAGTATTTTCAATTTGCAATAATCGGTATGAAGTCATATGACAATGTAATCAATTACTATTTCCGAAATACATACTGGAAATTATGACTTCTTTTTCATTATCATAACTTGATATGTAGTCACAAAATTGTAAACAGCAACCTTAAACATATAACTATGACTGATGGATGCTGAAACCTCAAACATGTTACTGAATTAACATACTTTATGAAAATACCATGCTAAAAAGAATACAAACAAACAACAGAGACACCACTAAAATGCATTATTGACATAAAGGATGAGAAAAGAGGGAATTGGTGTGCAAAAGTTACAAGATTTTCAAGATTCTTACTGATATATTTTCAAGCATAACTCCAAGGTCAAACTGGATGGGTTTCTGAGTGCGTTTAGCTGAACCACCTTCCTGAGATTGCCCCCCACTCTCTGCTGTCTTCTTTTTCTTTTTTTTCTTTTTCTTTGTTGGTGAATTTTCTTGCCCCGCTTCACTTTCTGGCTGATCTGCTCCTGAGTGAGATGGAACCTTCAGTAGGCCACCTCGTGTTGTGGGTTTTTCATTTTCCCATGCGGTAGGGACCATGACTGACTATTCCAAGAAGAAAAGACTATATTAGTTGCTAAATCACAAGGATAAAAGATAGCAAGGCTCAGGTTCATGTACTTTTCTCTCACTTCAAATTATGATCACTCGTCTCTTAATCTATAACAAGGAGTCAAAGTCACAAGACTACCTGCTTTACCGTACGTTACATTAGGCAAAGGAGACCAGCTATCAGTTGCGATGCAGATTTGCACGTAAGCCAAGAATTAACACGTTAGGTCAAAGTTACTTTGACAAGACACAATTTAAACATACTATGGATAGAAGAGCATGGATAGTTAATTGGTCAGAGGGCCTGACTGACTGGCCCATGAGATAAAGCTTTTATGGGCATAGGAGAGTATGAAAAGTGATGTAGGATTGTATGCAAAAAATTGCTCAACTGCAAGGTGCACTATCCAGTGACTTCTTTTTCCAAAGATATGCTCAGTATGTAACTTCTCAATAATTCAAACTGTCAGGAAATATAACAATTAAGAGTCTTAAACCCCAAAATTGTGCTCTTTCCATCTCTGAAATTTTTAAAGTTGTATCCCATAAATTTTCCATGAGAAAGTTTGTGTGGCATCCAGCTGAAAAGGGCCTACAGTGTTTATAGCTAAAAATTATACAAAACATTACTATGTCCTTCTCTCTGCCTACTGGGGATACTAAAGTTGTAAACTGAGAGTCTAAAACGTACCTTTGGTTTTGGTATTGACCTCAACACAGCACTGTAGGACAGAGTAGCAGGTGGCTTTGAAGGGGTCACTGTCTCTTTAAAACCAACTGTTAACCCATCTGTAATTGGAACTCTTTTAATTTTAGTGCTCTCCATTAAGTCAGGAAATTCACCTTTCATTGCCGCAACATTAGATGAAGCAGTGTTAACTGAAGCAGCTGGCAACTGATTTATCTTTGGTTCATGAGAGCTAATAATTGCAACTTCACTGTCAAGTTTAGTAACTGGATGTTTGGCACTTGATTCTGTCAAACTTGAACCATTATTGTCAGAAGACGTTTGCTGATTACTTGAAGTCTTGGGTATTTTATCCATGACATCCATGGACTTTTTTCTGCTATTATCACTGTTATATTTCTTTGCGTCCATAACTCTCTTTTCCCCCTTTTGATGGCTTGTTATCTTTTTGCAAGACTGAACATTGGGATTTTCGGTATTCACTTTTTTAACTGAATCTATTTTTTGTGAAGTTGAAGAATCTGCCACAGGCAAAAATTCTTTTTTAACTCTCCAGTTATCATCATCATCACATGCATTTTTCTTAAAACTGTTGTTTCTTCCCATGAACTTTCCTGTCCTTGGTATTTGTTTTAAGTTTGAAGTCTCTGAGTTTGATGAATTACAGTACTTTTGTTGATAATGTTCCCCATCTCCCCCTGAAGTTGAATCCAGAGGTTTAACAGGTGCACTACTTAAACGTCCACTATTTGAAGCCATTCTCTTTTTGCTACCCAGGTTAGATGTCCTCTTGTCTTTGTCAACATTAATCTTAGAACTATGCCCTAGATCAACAGTATCAACAATTTTATTGGAATTTTCCACAGTAAAATTCTTTACCCAAGATTTGTCTCCTAGTGCACGTTTGCTCGCACTACTGTTTATATTTAATGATGAGTTCTTCACTTTGTCACTGAAACTTACAGTTAAGTGGGGAGCTGGATATTGTGCTTTATTATTATGTGAATCATGATTTGTAGAGGATATGTTTGCTTTCTCATCCTTAGTATTAACCTCAGAAGAGCTGGTACTTTTAGAAGAGGAAGGTAATGATTTACAGTTTGGTTGTGAAGTGGTGACCCCATTTTCCTTACTACAGACCATGTCATCTATGACTTTCTGTGGAGAAACATCTTTCTCCTGATGCACAGCTTTTTCTGTAGTTCCATCTGTTTTTTCATCATTACCTTGATAATCAAAGAGACTATTAGATTTTTCCCTCTTTTTCTGTCTTTTTTTGTTGCTCACATTTGCACAGTTTTCTGTGAGGTATTCACTTGAGTTGCTTCCTGATACATTTTGGGACTCTCCAATTTTCTCCGCACTATCAGGCTTTTTAACTTTGGTTGTGCTCTTGTTGGCTGTAGCTTGGAAACTTGTCTGGTGTGCTACATGAGATACATTCTGCAGAAAACGGTGCATAATAAAGTTATACAATGTAGCCGCATATTTCATCACAGTGGAAAGTTATTGTAAAAAGAATAACATAGAGTTCGAAAAGTAGCAACCAAACCAAACATCAGTCTCCTCCAAAAGTAATGGATGCTCAAAAGCAATATTAATTTTAGGACTTTCCTTTTTGCCTTTTGTGACAGAGCGTGTTAATACCAACTGTCAGTGCTAAACAATAATTTTAAATAAAGTACCTTATTTGAGTGTTAGTGTATTTAGCAGGAAAGTTCTAATTGGGGACACTATTTCTACATCCCTAACTGGAGACGGGACTGCCATTTTATGTTGCCATCCAAGTTAATACGCAAAGGTCTAGCCGCTTGAAGTGAAAAGGGAGTACCTTCATTTCTCAGTTATTTTTGAGACCCTGAGAAATGGTCCAGCCACAGGAATCAAACCCACGACCTCCAGCTCTGTAGTCAAATGCTCTACCGACTGAGCTGGAACTTTGTACAAAACCAACCACTACTCAAGGAAATTGTAAAGATTAGAACCATCTATTCTGAGGACAAAGCTTCATAAGAATTATTGATAAAGAAACTGTTATTTGTGGGTGAGATTCTTGCCTTTGTCTGCATCATTTATTCTGTTGCTAATTTCAGGATTTTTTCAGTTTACATTTTGTGGGAGTCACAAGGTGTACCGCAAATTTTAATCAACCCCAAATGACAACTGTTGAATTGTCTGTGGTTTTGGAGCATGAAAGTCCTTGAATATGATTGGCAAGAGATCAAAGTCAATAACCATTCCTGACATATTTAAGGTGTTTATGGTTTTCCTAGTAACACTGGAAATAACCACTTCCATTTTTCAATGCAGTAAAAGTTTTCAAGAACATTTCCATTATTGACCTACATACCTCTTTTAAATCAACCTTTTGATGCTTGAGATATGCTTGTTTACTGTTGTGCTGTAATAAACTGCAGGTGGGTTGATAGGGTGCTGACAACAGAGGAGCAAAGGACCCCGAAGGACGGAACTCTGGCACAAAAGGTGAAAGAGTGGATTTGATAACCAACTCACTGGAAAGCCCGCCAGATGTTACTCCTGTGTATGTCTTCCCAGGAATGAATGCAGGAACTGTAGCTGATAGTTTGGAGCTGGAAGACAAATTAAAAATACTTACCCTTGCAAAATAATTTAAGCAAAACAACGTTCTTTCAGCAGTGTTTGGGAATTTACACTATAACTGTCTTTGCAGTTGCTCTCAAAGCTTGAATTTCCAGCCAACTATTCATGGACCACCCACAGCTAGGAGTAGTATTCTCCAGCAGATCATTGCTGGACAGAAATTTTATACCTTAATTTGTGTTAATGTCGTAGTTCCTTTAGCTAGACTTTACAATAAAGTGTATTAAAATAAGACAACAAACAGATGGCGTAATGGGGGGAACACCGCTCTGCGATCGGCGTGGTGGACGACTTCCATAGCGTGACCATAAGCCTTACTTATCTCCCCGGCGCTAATTTACATGCGCCGGATCGGACAAGTTCAGGTAGGTCCGAAAGAAACAAACTTGATACGGCCTAACACTCCACGGCATTACAAGCTGAAACCTCCGGCCAGCATCATGCAACTTAATGGAACGGCGTAGGCAAATATTTTGTTCTAGGAACTTTATCTTAGCAGCACCACGAGCCGACTCCGCCAGCACGTGCTGGAATACAATCAAATATAAAAGTTTGCGTTAAAATCAAAGCTTGGGGAAGTCGCCGTGAGACTTAAACCAAAGGTGGAAGAAAGCGGTGAGCCTGTGTTTATTAGTAACAGCAACAAAGCCTCCAAAGGGAGGGAAGGGTGGGAATTACAAAACTTTAGGACGGTTGAAGTAACCAACTTCGCAATACAGCTCGGAATGAGACACAGGACTTTTTAATACTAGCCCTTTTATAGTCCGAGTGCTATCACAAGGTAAGCCAATGAAAAATACTGTTCTACAGAACAGAACGTGCACCTAAAGTGCTCCACGAGATATGCATGAGGAAAATTATTTTTACTAGCCATACAAAATGAGCGATACATCAGAAACTAGCCTCAACTGCAACAAAAAACAAGGATTGCTATTGTATCAGTAGTTTCCCAGCTATAGCCGTGATTTTACGTACTACCCAGTAGTTTTACCCACCACGAGTAAACTTCTATGAGATTTGATAAGGGCTATAGCATAACACTGCGTTACATGTTGTTGATTGAGGGCGTCATGCTCCATTAACTGCGTTTTACAATTGAGTTGTAAAACTTTCTTAAAACATCCAAATCCGCTGACAGCAAATTTTGTGGATGTTTTGTGCTTTCAGGCACTGTATAAGCCAACAATAATGTATGTATTTAAATATTTGAGACTCTTACATTGTAATGGGTATTTCCAAAGAAATAGGAGTCGCAATGATTGCTATCGAGGAAATGATGATAACATAAGCCATGCAATAAGGGAAAAGAAATATCAGAAAAAGTATGCTGTACATTCAGAGTTTTTGTTTTCCTTATCAATTTTTAACCTGTTGCTTTTTTATTTTCTTGTTTCTGTTGTTCCCATGGTTGACCAGGCTCGCTCAGGTGCAGATCCACACCAGTTTCCACCGTTTTATGAAAATCGGTCAGATTTTTTCATAATAAATATATTTTTAATAACAAGGAACTTTCCAAGTTGAAGTCCGGTAAATGGTTTGGACAACTGCTTTTTTCCAATTTCCGGGCATTAAAAAAATAATAATCCATCCATTTGCTTGGCTAATTATCCGAGTTTAATAGAACTGGCCAAATTTTATCCTGTCTGAAGGACCCCTCTAGAAGCATGTGCCTTTGGCGTCCATTTAGGAAATTGGCCAGTATTTATCCTCGATCCGAGCCTGTTGCTAGTTGTACTATAGCGTTACTACACAAAACTTACTGTGACCTCCAAAGAGAGTTGTTGCATGCAATGGATATCACAAGTATGGGTATTTTAATGTTTTTCTCATAGGTGTTGTAAATTCAAAACCAAAGGAATTGCCCTCAACAATGTGGAGAAAAGATATATAGCCAGCCCTTATTATGGATAAACGTATGTGAACAAGGCATGATTTGCTTTGGTCTGACTTGATGGAGTCTCAGTGGGGCAAGGGAATAATGTGTGCACTAAACTACAAATAATATAAAGTTGAAAACCTTGAAGGATCAAATAAAATATATGTGAATAGATGGTATTTTCTATTTCCGTGTACGTTTACGCTTAAGCCTGATTCTGCGCTTTTAATGCGAGAAAAAGACCCTCTTTATTATTAAAATAGCACCTTACGCACCCTAAATTAGAGATTGCTTCGAATCTCTCAATTTACTTTTGTTATTTTACAAAAAAATTAAAACAATTCATAGAACTCTTCTTTCTGTAATTTAAACCGGCAGTTTGAATTTACGAGAACAAACTCTTATTCTATGATTTGTTTTAACCTTTTTTTCTCAGAGAAATCTCGAATTTAGAGTGTTATGTACCATACGCCATTTTGAAATTTCACTCTTGCTGAACTCTAAAAATACTTCGAGATCAAAACTAAAAAATAGGGAAGGAAGTTTACATTACCCCTGAATCTTGCTGTCCATGACTCATGAGGACGTATTTACGTACAGTTATCTTGCAGCAGATAAAACTAAAACAGCACCTGACAAGACCTGAGTCATCACTGAACTCAGCTGAAAATTAGCTCCAATGATTGGAGTTCCTGTGACAGTGTTTATGGTTTCCCATATTTGGTCAACATACCCATTTAAAGAATGAATTTCCTCGGTCGTGCACAGGATACCCCCCTATTCAAGAAAAGAAGAAACCACATACCGTAGAATTCCGAAAATAAGCCCCGAGGCTTATATTTTTCAAAGGCCCTTTTAGAGGGGCTTATTTTTGGAGGGGCTTATATACGGGGGGTTTATGTACGGAGGGAAATTTTGCGTTTCAAAATCGATTGGGCTAGCTTGTAGTGAGACGGAAATTTACCATTTTTGCTTTAATTCTATTGAGGGTGCTTCACAAAAGTTAGAGCCTGGCAGGCCGGACCGGTAATTTTAGAGTGAGATAGGGTTTTCTCGAGAGTTTTTACCTATCACTTCCCTGCATACTTTTCAGCTGTAAACAAACTGATCTGGTGGGAGAGTCGTGGTGTCATGGTTTATAATGAAATTCCCTTAACGACTTAACCGGTCTGGCTAGTCAGTTAATGTATTGAACGTTCAGTTTTTTTGTAACCCTTAATTACATGTGCTGTCAGGGGATTAACCAGCTTTTCGACTATTTGTAGACCTGGCTGACTTTCATTTCTACACAACCTAAAAATTGCATGCATTACTAGTAAGCACTGACCTCACCAACACTTTGAGCTCTTAACCAACAACGCATAATTTATTACAAGCAGTAGAGTGATCAAACCAAAAATTTGTTGGCCCAGGCCTACAGGTCTGTGGGCTGGCTACGCCCCTAGCTGTGGCGAGTCTAACTCAAGTTTCCTTTTTTTTTTTCATTCACCGTACTTGTCGTGTGCAACTGAATAACAAGGGAAGTTCAGCATTCCTGTTAATGATACTCTTTGTTTGTTTGTTTGTTTTTCTTTTTTCCATGTTTTTAACAAATAACATTTTAATTTCTTAGTCCTTCAATGGTGGCGAAGGTGAAATACCAATGGACGAGGCACCCGCTGTTGCTGCGGAAGTGGAGAAGAATGGAGTAGACTAGCGTCAGGGACGGAGGAGCTGTGAAAAAGACTTTTTGAACTGGACTGACAAGCGTGTAATGTCATCGCATTTAAAGACAAGAGGGGAGTTGCTCTTTGAGTTTCAGAGCTGTGACATGATGTAGCAGCGAGCCGTTGTTCGACTGCTTTGTCAGAAAGTGGATGGACATGTATGGTCATTTTTCTTTCACCTCCGAACTCATTAGAGACCTACGTCCGGGGGTTTAGGCTACCACGACGGCTGCGGCAGAGAAAACCTCGCTTAAAAAATAGTTCCTTAAAATTATTTGAAAACTGTTTAAATTTGTCTGCGTTTTGTTGTGTAACTGAATTGTCCGGCGTGTAAATTTGAAGAGTAAAATCTACCGTCCTGTCGCTTCACAAAAACTTAAATTTACCGTTTCACATTATTCTTATATAAAAAACGGCGAGAGATGTACCGAATATGCAAAAGACACTTGTGCTGAGGGTGACCGGTCGCTTCGATACCAGCCGTTTCGTTACAAGTTTATTCAGTCGAGGTGTAAATAGTTCCACGTACTTGACGTAAGGAACCGAAGAATATTCACCCCAAATGTTTTTCTTGTTCAAGCACAAGACTGTACTTAGGTCAACGAAATTTTTGGGCAATTTTACTGCTTGAGTTCGTATCGAAACGATTTGTATCGAAACGACCGGTTTCCTCGCTGAGGCATCGTTATTTTGCTGTCCTCTCTGTTGTGTCGTCGTTGTGTTTTAATTCAATTTCTGTACACAAACGGCGGGAGTCCAGACTTTTCATACTTGTTCTTCATGAAAGAGTACAGTGAAACCTCTGTTAAGCGGACCCCCAATCAAGCGGACAGCCTCTATAGTATTTGGCTAATTTCTATCAAAGTTCACCTAAAAGTCTTTCACAAAGTACAGCACAGCTTCTTTAGCTTCCTCCTTTGCTTCCATAACAACATGGAACTTAATCACAGTACAGGGTAACCGCTGAATGTTAAAGCTCTATAAAGCGGACCGAAGGTTTCACTGTATATCTTTATCTTTATCGCTGTCGCTTTTATTCATAATTTTTTCCTTTTTCTGTGCACCAAGTGAAAAAATACTCGCGCTCACTTGAATTTTTTTGTTCTATTTGTTTAAAACAAATATACGAATTATACACAGTTAAGGTATTCTTAACAAGCACTTCTAGAAGAATTTAGATTGATCCCTGACGCTCCTGACTCAGTCATTTTCTTTGATTGGCAGTCCCAACATTGTTCGTCTTTGTCCCGGTGCAGACGTCATACTTTACAAGAACCGAATTGAATTCGAATTTAGCGCGACCCAAATTTAATTTAGTCCCACTGAATTAATTCAGACGCTGATCTTTATTCTGGGTGAAAAAAATTCATTCTCTTAGCTTCAAAATGTAGGTAAATTAAGGCCGATCCAAAGTCGTTGTTTGTTGTTTCGAATTGATTCAGTCGCCGTACGTAACATGACATTACTGAACCAGGCCTCAGAGGGAATGTCTTTTGATTGGTTGGGGTAAAGCCATCACTGGCTAGAATCTCACGGAGGCTTGTCTTGTCCAGGGGCCACTGTGTTCTTTTTGTATCACGCTTGTATTTCTATGGGAATAGTTTTCTGTTTAATGTCTGTAATACGACACAACGACGCGAGACATCATTGGATAGATGTTTTTTTTTTTTTTTTTTATCGAAAGAAAGTCGTGAGAAGTAATTTCGCACAGGTCATGGTTAGGAAAAATATGCGATGATTTTGCAGTGAGCAAATTCAACGTAGCCTTTTAAGGTGTTGTCGGTACACAAGTCATTTTGTCCGAAGTGATCTTGACGGTTACGGAAAGTTACAAGTTTAACTTCACCCCTTTTTATGGTGCGTCTGTATGGTCTCTGTTACATGTATTTTATTCAAAGACAGTTGAAGTTCTTCTCATACTCTAGGCATAGAGAACTGTCATTTTACGCTGATCCTTGAGGCTCACACCAGACAGCGGAAAACATGTTCACATCTCATTATCTGATAAGTTTATAATTTTATAAGGGCAGTCTTCACCTTTTTTTCTCCATTTGAGTTGTTTTGCAGTATGAACATTTCTACATTGAAGTTCTATTCACTAATGATGACTTTGTTAAATAAACGCTCTTGAAGTTTCCCCGAATATTTTATTGGATTTGTTTCCGCCTTTTCTTTTCTTGGGAACGTTTGGGTATGAAGTTAAATGACGAAGTGAAATTGTACGCTTCTTTCCCCACCCTGTTTGGACGACTGCAAAACCGCTGGAGATCGGTTTGGAGCAATTACGATCTGGTTTTGATTTTTCTTATTGGCTAAGAGTGGTAAAGAGTGATGCGTTCTAGCCAATCACTTTCCTTAACAATGTAAACTGAATTTTTTGTTCTTACCTTATTCCGGTTTTCTCATACGGGAATTTTACGCTGGTTCTCCGAGACTCTGGTGCCGTTTCAGGCAAGTCAAAGATGAATTTGCCACCCTTTCCGCTCTTAGCCGTGAATAATAAAGGTTTGCGTGGAAAATTCGAACCCGTTTCAGAAAGGATAGGTGATTTTTATACCTTGTCCCTGAGTGAGTTAACCGAGGAGGAAGTTGACAAAAAATCCAGCCTCCAGTTGACCATCCCTTGCATTGGAGACACCAGTGAAACTCTAGCCTTCGTTTCACCCGACCCAAGAGCCATAATGGCTCTTGTCCCGAGCCGAAGATTATAGAATGATATCTTGCAAGCCGGCTAATATTAATTTCCTT